>NC_140584.1:604597775-605140007 GCF_964204655.1 Triturus cristatus
ATCACTCCCAGCAGTGCCCAGACACAGGAGGGGTGGGTACAGAGTCCTCCCAGCAGTGCCCAGACATAGGAGGGGTGGGTGCAGAGTCCTCCCAGCAGTGGCCAGACATAGGAGGGGTGGGTGCCTATCACTCCCAGCAGTGCCCAGACACAGGAGGGGTGGGTGCAGAGTCCTCCCAGCAGTGCCCAGACACAGGAGGGGGGGTGCCTATCACTCCCAGCAGTGCCCAGACACAGGAGGGGTGGGTGCCTATCACTCCCAGCAGTGCCCAGACATAGGAGGGGTGGGTGCCTATCACTCCCAGCAGTGCCCTGACATAGGAGGGGTGGGTGCCTACCACTCCCAGCAGTGCCCAGACACAGGAGGGGTGGGTGCAGAGTCCTCCCAGCAGTGCCCAGACACACGAGGGGTGGGTGCAGAGTCCTCCCAGCAGTGCCCATGGAAAGAAAAGGGTGCAGTGCCCACAGATACAATGCCCACAATTGTCAGTCAGGTGCTCAAAGACCCTGCAGAACACGTAACATGTGTGCGAGGCTGGTAGTACACACATGCATAGTGTGTAAAAGGGAACATGTCCACATGAAGTAACTTCAATATACTCCACACACAAGTACAGTGACCACCAAGGATGCCACAAATGATGCAGGTGGAGACATTGACCAGCATGCATGGCCAAAGTTGAACGGATCCGTCACACACCAAGGATATGTAGACACAGCTCAGCACAACATTTAGGAAACACCCTGCAGGGAAGATGTCAGGGTCCACAGAGGAAGGAACACACCTTGGGACAATGTCACCATGCAGTAAGAGCATACATGAACAAAGTTATTTCGCAAATACCTTGTGATGGCACACAGATACCAGGGTCCATCCCATGAGCAGCACACTACTACATTTGCCAGACACCTAACACATTATCCCCACCCCAAATCATGGAGCAGCACCACCAACAGCAATACCAGAAAAGCAGTAGTGTGCAAAGGGAAAAAAACATAGCTTTATTCAGCATTAAAAAAGATTTGTTATTAAAAGTTGAATATGTACAAGGCCCATAGGGCAGTCCATAGTCCAATTCCTGGTGGGGGACACATAGGGACGCGTGTGCCCTAGCTTGCCTGCACAGTTCATACCTCCTTTGCTTCCACAGGGGGAGGGGCATCATGTGGGGGGGAAGGACCAGGCACCGCAGGGACAGGAGGGGCAAGGGTAGGTGTTGTGGGTGCAGGGACGGAGGACTCCACCACAGGGGGTGGGGCAGCGCCAAAGATGGAGGAGAGAATGGCGCTGCACACGGTTGCAAGGTCCTCCAGCGTCTCCCCTGCACCCGAAGGAACCACAGGCCCCAAGGAGGGGGGTGTCGGAGGGATGGGTCGCAGCGCTACTGGGGAAGGGTGTGGACAGGGGGGGGGCACTCAACTACCCTGACCGGGGACTCCTTTGACCGCTTGCGGGGTGGTGTCACACTGGGGCTCAGGGACAGAGCGGACATGAAGGATTCTTTGGTGGAATCCTGGCCAGGTGAGCTGAGGGGAGTGGATTTGGAGGTAGCGGGTTGTGATGAATGTGGACTCCCACTGTGACTGCGTGTCTTCCGTTTGCCCCCCGACCCAGTGGGTGTGCCTACTTCACCCTGGGTGTGCGTGACAGGAGGTGTGCGCTTGGCCTTCCCTGGTGGTGTGGTGCCTGTGTCTGGTGGGGTGCGTGCATGGGTACGTCTGGGTGTGCTTTGGACAGGCATGGGAGTGGGAAGTGTGGATGGTGCAGGGGTGGGGGGGACGTAGCGCTGCAGGAGACCCACTGCTGCAGTCAGTGTCGAGTCAATGGACCTCAGCAACTGGCGTTGGTCAGACTGCGCAGCTGAGATGCCCTCCATGTATGCCTCCATCTGGGTGAGCACTCGTGTGTGGCCATGGAGGACATTAAGCATCGCAGTCTGACTAACCTGCAACTGGCGCAGGATGTCCACAGACTCGGCATTCGCGGCAGCAGTGGAGACAGGGGCAGGGGGTGCGGTGCCTGGCAAGAAGGAGACACGTGGTGACCTAGCACGGTGGGAAGGGACCAGAGCAAGTGGTTAGGCCGGTGATGGGAATCGAGGGGGCGGGTAGAGATCGAGTGCTGCTGTCATCTGTGGGAGCAGCCTCCGCCCCCTCTGGGAGATCAGCCTCGGAACTGTCAGCGTCATAGTCGGTGGTGGTACTGGACAGGTCCTCCGCCTCACTCCCCTCGGCCTCCGTGCCACTCGATGCGCCAGACAAGACAGCACTGCTGCCACTGGTGCCTGCTCCCTCCTCACGGTCCGTGCCAGTGTCTCCCTCGGAGTCCCCCGACGATGCTGTGGGCAAGGTGAAGAGACAGGAAATAATCAGACACCTGTATACATATGTCACATGAGTCAAATCTACATAGGTCACAGTGCATAGCCTGAAAAGCAACATGAGTAACATCTACAACACAAGGTACATATGTAGGCCCTGCAACACACAGCTGGTTGACCCACCATGCCACTGAGAAACAATGGAGAGCATGACCCAACAGCAAATTACTTGCTATCAAATAGGACAGAGGAGCCAGGCTCTGGGGACAATCGTGCACAGCATCTGTACCACACAGCGTTGACAAAAAAGGGATGAGCAGGAACCATGTCTATTAACTTTTTGCACATGCTGCAAAGCTAATACATTAAAACATGCACAACATGACTGGGTCACTGCACCTTGAGTGTATGTCCAGACAAACATCACACACAGGCCAGACCTAGCAGGGAGACTTCAGATTTGGACATGTAGGCCTTGCCCGCACAAAGCACCCCCTACCTGAGACAATGTGATTGAGACAGAGGAAGTACTTACACCTCTTACTCTGGGATAAAAACACATTGCCTGCACTAAATCCTGATTGTACACAAACTACCCCTGGTGCGCCTGTCCACATATATCATTGACAATCAACCATCATCAGATTGTCGTTCCAAGACACACAGGCACTGCCCACTGTGAGTATGCACAAGCAAAATTGGGTCACACTGTACAGTGGACACATGTAGCACAGTTTACGTCAATACAGATGAGGCCAGGGTACAATGCCACAGAGCCCAACCTATGCCGAAGACACAGAGAATGTCCACATTGTTGGATGACACACATGATACCTAGGAAAAGGTGCCCCAGGGCACGGTAGTGGCCACACACCTCCATGGTCCTGGATGGATATGACTGCAACTGAAGCAACCGTCCCTGCACTATGCATTACTCCCACTCATGCACATCATGTCAGAGGGCACAACATTGGACATGCATGCTGGAAGGCAGTACACTTTAAAGACACACTCCTATGTTGGGACTCAGCATCAGTGCCAACTGACATGGACCCCACAATGACTGAACTTGCCAGGGCACAGCCAAGGTCCCAAAACCTGTTACACTCCACCCCCACATATGATGCTGCAAGCATTGGGCACTTGGATTAACTGCCAGCCTAGATTACCTTGTGCAAGAGTGACTACACACAGACCAGGGAACACATGGCAAGGAGGGGAAGGGAGGAAGAACAGCACCGGTTTACTTTGGGGAACTGGTTATGCACTGCACATGTAAACCCTGGCAGTGTATGCATGCAACTGCGCACTTCTAAAAGCTGGTGACACACAACAAACACACATGTACCTACCCCCTTCCTGCTGCTGCTTCTCCTGTAAGCGCCTATCCAAGTCGGGGAAGACCACCGCCAGCACACGCTTATGGATGTGGGTCAGATGCCGGCGCTCACGGTTCTTCTGGCTCTCAGGTGAGTCCCCCAGCAGGACCCGTGCAATCCTCCTCGTCCAGCACCGGATATCCTGCCAGTGTTTCCTCACCTGGGCTAGGCGCCGCTTCCGACCCTCCGTATTCCTCACGGCACTGACGGCTTGCTTCCATATCTCCCCCTTGGCATGGACGACTACCTGTGAGGATGCAAAAGTGAGAATACTTTAATTCACCTGAGCAATGACACAGAAACACACATATTAACAATTTGTGTTCTTTGAACAGGCCATGGTATGCAGGCAACTCATTGTACATTTGTCATAGGGACATAATCCACTGTGGAAGGCAAAATGCACTACGTGGCATTGAAAGTACACAGGTGGCATGAGGGGTGGCACACAATCAATGATCCTGGATCACACTGTGCATCACAAGCTACACAAGGATTATGTACAGCACCTCAAAGCAGTCACATGCCCCAGCCCACTGACGCTACCTCAGCAGAGTACACAGACATACACAGGCACAGGACAATCACCTGCCATTGCCAACTGCGGGTACAAATCTCACTCTGCCCATGTGCCACTAGACTGGGGGGTGTCACAGGTGTGGGGCTGGCTCAGCACGGCAGTCACACAGCACTGCTCCCTGCTCACATCACATGGGCAGGGTATATCCATCCCTCATGCAGCTGGTGTGCAACACTCCCCATATGCACTCACCCACATGACAGGGGACTTACACACACATCAATGTCCAGGGGACGAACACATCATTTGGACACTCACAGCACAGGTACACTAAACAAACACACATCTATGGGTACTGTCACCTGTCACACTGGGGGGACCACAGAATCACATCAGGACTGTAGCAACAACATTCCCAGGAGGAGTAGCCAGGCAGAATGTGGCATGCACCATGCATTGATTGTCACAGTAAGCACAATGCAAGTGAGGAGTGCACACAGGAACCACAGCATGCTCTGCATGGGAGACATGAGGCCTTCCCCACCCTGGGACCCACTCGAAACAACATTGCATGTCTGTCACACAGGGACACAATGCCAGAAGTCACAGTCACAAAAAAGGGGCACATTCTAAGCTAGTGGAGTCTGCACTCACCTGCTCCCCTGGTCGACCATACAGCATGGTGTACTGTGGGAGGATCACATCCACCAACGCCATATTCTCCTCCATGGTGAATGGCTGGGCCCTCTCCACAGACCTGGACACGGTGCTAGAGGAATCACGAGCAGCAGCAGTGTTGTGGAATGAAAGGATGTGCAGGCAAGTGCTCTCTCATGGGACCTGGCTGCCTTATATCTGCCTTGCTGGCCTGTTTCATTTACAGGAGTACAGAGTGATTGGTCAGTCACATTAGCATCCTACATTTCCTCCAATCACTTTAAACTTACCCCAGTGAGTGGCTTTGCATGGTTTAAAAATTGAGCATGATGTCAAGTCAACAACCACTTTGCAACAAAGTATATTGTTTCCAACCGACTTCTGCTGTCCACCTGATGCAATAATTCAAACTTTAAACTGGGTCTCCATGACAACCAGCATGCATTTAGGCCCTTATACTTGTCCCTCATGTGTCCCCTATGTTATTTCAATTTTTACACACAGGTACGGTCCGTTCCATGGCCCTAGGGCACCCCAAATGCAGTGATACGGACCGTACACACGTGTGTAGGGTCCCTATCACTATGGCAGTGCTGGCGTATGCGTACGCCATAGTGATACGGACCGTAAACGCGTGTGTAGGGTCCCTATCACTATGGGAGTGCTGGCGTATGCGTACGCCATAGTGATACGGACCGTACAATCGTGTGTAGGGTCCCTATCACTATGGGAGTGCTGGCGTATGCGTACGCCATAGTACTACGGACCGTACACAAGTGTGTAGGGTCGGTCCGTATCACTGTGGCGAACGCATACGCCAGCACTCCCATAGTGATAGGGACCCTACACACGCGTGTACGGTCCGTATCACTGTGGCGTACGCATACGCCAGCACTCCCATAGTGATAGGGACCCTACACACGCCTGTACGGTCCGTATCACTGTGGCGTACGCATACGCCAGCACTCCCATAGTGATAGGGACCCTACACACGCGTGTACGGTCCGTATCACTGTGGCGTACGCATACGCCAGCACTCCCATAGTGATAGGGACCCTACACACGCGTGTACGGTCCGTATCACTGTGGCGTACGCATACGTCAGCACTCCCATAGTGATTGGGACCCTACACACGCCCTCAGAGCGTATGTACGGTGCGTTTCACACCTGACAGTGGTGACAGGCGGCACACAGAAAGGAATTGAGCTGTCATACTTGGCCAAGGCTGGACATGAAGGCATTGTCTGTGCAGTACTACATGTGTCGGGCACAGGTGGGTCAGGCTGTGATGTGGCACTATACTCCTGAGGTGTGAAGCTAATAAAAGTATGATGAGCACCATCACACATGTCATGTGTGATGGTGCCCCTTGTGCCACACATCCCCTTCACTCCTTTGACATGTGTGCATGTAGTA
This sequence comes from Triturus cristatus, assembly GCF_964204655.1. NCBI lineage: Eukaryota > Metazoa > Chordata > Amphibia > Caudata > Salamandridae > Triturus > Triturus cristatus. The sequence goes on from NC_140584.1 coordinate 604,604,069, forward strand.
CAGACTTGTTGAGCCATGCGTCACTGGTATGGCACAGTCACCGACACCCGCAACTGTCCCCTGATGCCAGGTACACAGAATATTACCCCTGACATGTGAATGCCCGCATTGCACGCTGTAACTATGTCATGTGTGTGTCATGTGTTCCCATAGGTTTGCTGTAGGTGTTTGGTCAAATGCATCTGCAGTTGCTGCAACCAACATGTGTCTGTGTGTAGATGGCCATGGCACACTGTTACGCACACCAGCCCACATGTGTAATCCGACGTAAAGTGTGTATGTATGCATCGACACAGAGTTTCAAAACAAGGACATATCTGCATACTCTCAATGTATGTGTGATCAGTCTTGACATGTAATCCTTCATGGCAAGGTGTGTGGTCTGTCCTTTTTCTATGACATGTGACCTGTGCCTCTAGTGTTCCGCAACCTGTCTGTACAATAAACATCCTTCTTCTGCACATATGTGGATGTCTGTAACTCCTGTAATGCGTCTGCCTGTTCACTTACACTGGCCCACAGCTATTTTCATGGCATGGCATATTGAGGTTGAGAATCAACGTTTGTAGCTGGCTCTTGGTAGGAGTGTCACCTGCCTGGCATAAGTGTCCAGGGCATATTGCACAGACCTGACTCTGTATGTAGCATATGTGTATTGCCTGTTGAACATGTGCTCAGTACATTGACATTGGTGGTGTACTGTACTCACTCTTCGTTGTCCCTTCTAATTCACTGCAGGGCTCCGCCTCTCCCTTCACCAATTCCGGACTTGGCTGACCTGAGGGAACATGACTGTATACGCCGCTACCGCTACCGCTTCCCCCAACATTTGATTGAGGACTTGACGACACGGCTGGCACCACACCTCCAACCGCTACACAGGTATCTTACTGCACTGACACCGAGGATGAAGGTGATGGCAGCCCTACATTTCTTTGCCATGGGTACCTTTCAACATACCATTGCCCATGTTGGTGGCATGTCCCAAACCATGTTCAGCCGTGTTCTGCATGATTTTTTAGAGGCCATGTTGGATCACCTGGATAAGTTCATAAAATTCCCAACTCCTGAGCAGTTGACAGGTGTCAAGCGTGAGTTCTATGCCCTGGGAGGGATGCCCCATGTCATTGGGTCCATAGATGGAACACATGTGGCTTTGGTACCACCACAGGCACAGGAGGTAGCGTATAGGAACCGCAAGCATTACCACTCCATTAATGCCCTTGTGGTGTGTCTTGCCAACATGGTGATTTCACATGTCTGTGCTCGTTTTCCAGGATCAGCACACGATGCCTACATCATGAGGCGTAGCAGGGTGCCTGAAATGATGCTGCAGCTGCGCAATGAACGAGCATGTATTGTTGGTGGGTATACTCTGGCAGTCCTGTATTTAACGTCATCTTCCTGTCTTACTGCTTCTCCTGACCCACTGTTGTCCATGATGTTTCCATGTAGGGGACGCTGGCTATCCCAACATGCCATGGCTGATCACGCCTCTCCGCAACCCCAGCACGGCTGCTGATCACCGCTACAACAATGCCCATGGGCGGACCAGGCGAGTGATAGAGAGGACGTTTGGCCTCCTGAAGAGCCGATTCCGTTGCCTCCACAAGACCGGTGGCGCACTCCCATATGCACCGGTGAAGGTCTGCAAGATCTTCCTCGTGTGCTGCATGCTGCACAACATGGCAGTGGAGAAAGCTGTGCCACTCATCCTGGATCCAGATGAGCAGGACCATCCACCCGTGGAGGATGAAGGGCTTGGTCACGAGGCAAGTGATGTGGAGGAGGAGGAGGCGGTAGAGGACATCCGGAGTCGGCTCATACGCAACTTCTTTGCTTAGTGGTGAGTTCCAGTGAGTGTGCACGCATTGGGCCGTGTGTGGCATGTGTTGCAATGTGTGTGTCCATCTGCATGTCTGCCAAGTGAGTCAGAGGTGTGTCAGAGGTGTGTTTGGATGTGTCACTCGAGTGATGGTGCAATGGAAGAATGTTTTTCCAGAGTCATCATTGTCACCTAGCATGTTGACAACCTTATACGTGTTGAGTACATGCACATGCATGCGGATGTGCTTCTTTTGGCTGACTTCTGGTGTGTCTCTCATCCACAGGTACTTGCGCATGCTGTCTGCTGGTGGCATTGTTGTGCTCCTGCTATTCCTCATGAACACAGCAACATGTGCTGAATCAGCGTTACATGCACGGACAAGTTTGAAAATCTCCTTAGGGTAGGGGACGCAGCACGGCTTTTTGGGAGTGGTATTTGTTTTTAATGTGTGTGCACTGCTCCTGTTCATGTTTGGATACTTTACATACATGTAGAATCACCATGGGGCACATGACATGGAGCTGAATTCACCTGAATTGATGGTCAGACTTGGTGACAGTCATCTGTAATGGGATTGTGGATTGTGATGAAGCCATCAATGTGTGTAACACTGCCCTCGGAAACATACGGGTTGCACCGGGTTGACATGGTGTGTGAATTCCCCATTAGGGGCTCAATGGTGTATAGCAGCCTCTCCGTGAGCAGCAGGGGGTGTTTAGCTGTAACCCGTCACTTGTGTGCCAGTTCTATGGATTTCCAGCATCCCCTCTGCGGATCTTCTGGACCCCCTGTTTTTGCCGAATCTCACACAACTTGTGGGCGAGAAGCGCCCGCACCTGTCCCCCTGTGTATTAAGCATGTCGCAGACGCAAAGCAGCAAACTCAACCCTATCTTGGACAAGCGCCGCAAGTTGCTGGCGCATGGTTTTAAGGTGGCGATACACCCGAGGGGCACCTGTCCTCTGGTGCATTTGCTCCAATTCTTTAGTTTTTTGGGTGAGTACATCGCGTTTATGCCTGCGCTCTGCATTTTCCACCGCCGAGATGGCGATCAATTCCCCCCGTACCACCGCTTTTAATGCTGCTCACTGTGTTGCAAGAGAGGTGTCCACGTTAGCATTGTGGGAAACGTAATCGGTGATGGAGCGCTGTATCTGCTCTACCACTGCCGGGCGGTGCAGAAGAGAGTCCCGAAGTCGCCCCAACCTAGAGGGTTGTTTTGTGGGTGGGAGGGTGAGGGTATCAGTGACCAGTGCGTGGTCCGACAGGGAGGCAACCCCGATCTCGACCTCCGTTGTGAGCGCTTGTACTGGTGTGGATGCTAATAGGTAATCTAACCCAGCGTAGGTTTTGTGTGCATTGGAATAATAAGAATACTCACGGCTGTGGGGGTAAAAGCAGCGCCATAAGTCCCAGAGGCCTAGGTCGTGTAAACGGACCAACCCCTCTGCGGAGAGCGCGCCCGTTTGGTGCGAGCGTTGACCTGATCTGTCCTTGTTGTTATCGAAAACTAGGTTCAAATCTCCCCCACTGCACGTTTTAGAGGGAAGAGGCAGCACAGAAGGTACTGGAGTAGATGTAGGGTTTACATCTTTCCCAGAGACAAATGCCAGCCTGCTCTTCACATTTTAAGACTCTACAAAGGGATACACACGATTGTTAAGTAAAACGTTATATGAAATTATCTGTATTTATTTTAACATTGCCTTTATATCTTTGTTTACTTATGTTATCAGTCAGAGGCCATTAGGACTGCTGTAGAACACATTCTAAAGTGTTTTCTTCATACATTAGCTGTTTAAAGTATGTACTGATAAGGGAAAAGCATAAGGCCAGGGCAGTAAATGCTGGGGAAAGCGTTGGATAGCGGGAGGGCAAAATTTACTATTCCCACTCCAGTGAGTGCAACAGTAGGGAAAACGGCAGATGGCGTAGGGGTAAAAATGGCTATTCCCACTCCAAAGAGTGCAACAGTAGGGAAAGCGTTGGATAGCGTAGGGGTAAAAATTAATATTCCCACTCCAGTGAGTGCAATAGTAGGGGAAATAATAATTTAATATTTTATTAAAAATAAATTAATTATTAATACCACAAAAAAGTATTACAATTAATTACCAATCACACAATATTTAATAACTAATTATAAATACAATTTTTTAAAAAAAAATTAATTACCTATTAATAATTAATTAACAACCAACTAATTTTCAATACCAAAAATTAATAAATACAAATAATACCTATTAATAATTAATTAATAATAAATTAATTATCAATATACTAAAATTATTTTAATAATTATTTACAATGCAATTAATTCCCACCATATTCCCCTATAAACACACAACCCGCTACAAATAATAAATTAATACAATTAACATAATTAACAATTAAACAATTAATACAAATTATTTACTAATTAATAATTAATCAACAACTAATTAATTTTCAATACCAATCAATAATTACTTAATAACAATTAAATTATTTCCCACCCTATTCCCCTATAAACCCACAACCCGCTACAGAAGTAAAACGCAAAATTAAATTAAAAATAATTAATAATTCCTATAAATTATTATTTAGATGCAGATTCCGATCCGTTAAAACCCGGGTACGAATGGTCGTACGGAGCGTTTTCTCCGTACGACTCGTACCCGGGAAATCCCCCTTACAAATCAGCAAGTACGAATTGTACAGAAATACCATTTCCGTACGATTCGTACAAAACTACGTGCGGCTAAAAAATACCCACAATTCTGATCCGGGACATCGCGTACGTGACGTCCGGACGGAATCAGGCAGCGTTTTACGGACCAGCAAGTACGATTCGTGCCTACGTCACTCCGCAAGGCTAATATTTTACGGCAGCCCAAAACTCCATGGAAATTGAGGACGACGCGAAGACGGAGCACCTGTGCGCGACGGACAGCTATGGACCCCATCCTACATGTAATCCCGGCCCTCCTAGCCTACGACCTGGTGCACAGAAACGGACGCAGACGCCGCAGAAGGTCAGAACAACACCCATGGGCAAGGGAGGGGGCGAGGGGGGGGGGCGAGGGGCAAGCAACTTAATCCCTACCCAAATTATACGACATATATCATGTACATACAGTACCTCCAGGGTCTGGTCACTTCGGGGGGCGTGTCCACCAAGGCCTGCATCCCGCCACAACGGAAGTGGACGTGGACGCGTCCCGTCACCACAACAATGGTGGTACAGGCCATACACATGCCCTCAGAGCGTGGGTACGGGTCGTACCACCCGTACCCCTACGTCACCCCAACAATGGTGGTACGGGCCGTACACACGACATCAAAGCGTGGGTACGGGCCGTACTCCTACGTCACCCCAACAATGGTGGTACGGGCCGTACAGACACCCTCAGAGCGTGGGTATGGCTGTGCCCCTACGTCACCCCAACAATGGTGGTATGGTCCGTACCCACGCCCCCACAGCGTGGGTATGGGCCGTACCACCATTGTTGGGGTAGCGTGGTATGACCCGTACCCACGCTCTGAGTGCGTGGGTATGGGCCGTACCCCTACGTCACCCCAACAATGGTGGTACGGGCCATACACACGCCCTCAGAGCATGGGTACGGGCCGTACCCCTACGTCATCCCAACAATGGTGGTACGGGCCGTACGCACGCTCTCAGAGCGTGGGTACGGACTGCATCACTCGTACCCCTAGGGCACCAGTACATCAGTGATACAAGGCGTACACACGCCACGAATGTTGTGATAGGGCCTGGTGCAGCATCTAACCAGTATATTGGGGGGGGGTGTATGCCCAGAAAAGCAGTGTGCTGCACCAAGGGTGCAGGCGGGTGGGTGGGTGTCTGCCTAGGATTCACATCAGTGGACAGAGACATGGGGGTGGGTGCAGAGGAATACCTGCAGTGGACAGAGACATATGAGGGGTGGGTGCATATCACTCCCAGCAGTGCCCAGACATATGAGGGGTGGGTGCCTTTCACTCCCAGCAGTGCCCAGACATATGAGGGGTGGGTGCCTATCACTCCCAGCAGTGCCCAGACATATGAGGGGTGGGTGCCTATCACTCCCAGCAGTGGACAGAGACATGGGGGTGGGTGCAGAGGAATACCTGCAGTGGACAGAGACATATGAGGGGTGGGTGCCTATCACTCCCAGCAGTGCCCAGACATATGAGGGGTGGGTGCATACCACTCCCAGCAGTGCCCAGATATATGAGGGGTGGGTGCCTATCACTCCCAGCAGTGCCCAGACATATGAGGGGTGGGTGCCTATCACTCCCAGCAGTGCCCAGACATATGAGGGGTGGGTGCCTATCGCTCCCAGCAGTGGACAGAGACAAGGGGGTGGGTGTAGAGGAATACCTGCAGTGGACAGAGACATATGAGGGGTGGGTGCATATCACTCCCAGCAGTGCCCAGACATATGAGGGGTGGGTGCCTATCACTCCCAGAAGTGCCCAGACATGTGAGGGGTGGGTGCCTATCACTCCCAGCAGTGCCCAGACATATGAGGGGTGGGTGCTTATCACTCCCAGCAGTGGACAGAGACATGGGGGTGGGTGTAGAGGAATACCTGCAGTGGACAGAGACATATGAGGGGTGGGTGCATATCACTCCCAGCAGTGCCCAGACATATGAGGGGTGGGTGCCTATCACTCCCAGCAGTGCCCAGACATATGAGGGGTGGGTGCCTATCGCTCCCAGCAGTGCCTAGACATATAAGGGGTGGGTGCCTATCGCTCCCAGCAGTGCCCAGACATATGAGGGGTGGATGCCTATCACTCCCAGCAGTGCCCAGACACATGAGGGGTGGGTGCATATCACTCCCAGCAGTGGACAGAGACATGGGGGTGTGTACATCATCCTCAGATGACCACAACTCCATGGGTGTATGAACGCATCCCCAATGTGCGACTATGTTGAGAGTGCCATAACAAGACATCACTGACAGCAGTGTCTCACTCCCATGAGGATGGATGTCCTTCCCCCACTGCATGACACACCACATGTGTGTGTGATGACAAATGACACATGCATACCCACCCCTTGCGGATGCAGCACAATACACACACTGAGATCATGTCACAAGACTGTATAGTCATGTGAAACCCACTAAACTAAGAGAGCCAAAGGGAACACACACTGTTACGCACATTCCAGGACTGATAGGAATGTACAGGTGCTGGGACAGCCACCAAGTTGTTGTCTCCCATGGAAGGAATAGGGTGGAGTTCCCACAGATACAATGCCCACAATTGTCAGTCAGGTGCCCAAATACCCTGCAGAACAAGTAACATATGTGTGCTAGGCTGGGAGTACACACATGCATAGTGCAAAAAAGGGACCATTTCTACATGAAGGCATGGCAACACACTCTATACACAAGTACAGTGACTACCAAGGATGGCACAGACGATGCAGGCGGAGACATTGGTCAGCAGGCATGGCCATAGTTGAAGGGATCCGTCACCCACCAAGGAAATGTAGACACAGGTCAGCACAACAATTGTGCAACTCCCTGCAGGGAAGATGTCAGGTGCCACAGAGGAAGGAACACTCCTTGGGACAATGTCTCCAAACACAAAGAGCATACATGACCAAAGATTATTTGCAGAGACCTTGGGATGGCACGCAGATACCAGGGTCCACCCCATGAGCAGCACACTACAACATTTCCCAGACACCTAACACATTATCACCACCCCAACTCCAGAAAAGCAATAGTGTGCAAAGGAAAAACAAAATGCTTTATTCAGCATTAAATCAAAAAGTATAAAAGGACACTATTTACAAAGGCCATAGGCCAGTCCAGATGCGAAGTCCTGGGGGGGGACACATGGCCACGCGTCTCCCCTAGCTTGCCTGCACATTTGACACTTCATGTTCATCCACTGGGAGGGGGGCATCATGTGGGGAAGGACCAGGCACCGCAGGGACAGGAGGGGGAAGGGTAGGTGTTGTGGGTGTGGGGACAGATGACTCCACCACAGGGGGTGGGGCAGCGCCAAAGGTGGTGGTTAGCAGGGCGCTGCACACGTCTGCAAGCTCGGCCAGCGTCTCCCCTGCACCCGAAGAAACCACAGGCCCCATGGAGGGGGGGGGGGTCGGAGGGATGCGTTGCAGCGCTACTGGGGGAGGTGGTGGACAGGGGGGGGCTCAACTCCCCTACCCATGGAGTGCCTTGCCCGTTTGCGGGCTGGTGAACCAGTGGGGCTGAGGCCCAGCACAGCCAAGTAGGTCTCCTTCTCAGATTGGGGGCAGGGGAGCCGAGGGGAGTGACATTAGAGGGACTGGGGAGTGAGGAATGCGGACTCCGACTGTGGCTGCGTGTCTGCCTGTGTGCCCCAGACCCAGTGGTTGTGCCTTCTTCCCCCTGAGTGTGCGTGACAGGAGGTTTGCCCTTCCGTGTTGGTGTGCTGGCTGTGTCTGGTGGGGTGCGTGCCTGGGCATGGGAGTGGGAAGTGTGGATGGTGCAGGGGTGGGGGGGACGAACCGCTGCAGGAGACTCACTGCTGCCGTCAGTGACGAGTCCATGGACCTCAGCAACATCCGTTGGTCAGACATTGCTGATGACATGCCCTCCATGTACGACACCATCTGTGTCAGCAGTCTGGTGTGGCCATGGAGGACACTCAGCAGCGATGTCTGGCCAACCTGCAACTGCTGCTGAATGTCCACAGACACGGCAGTGAGGGCAGCAGGGGAGACAGGGGCAGGGGGTGCGGTGCCTGGCACGAAGGAGACATGTTGTTGCCCTACACGGACAGAAGGGACCGGAGCAACTGGGAGGGCGGTGATGGGAATGGAGGGGGCGGTGATAGATGTAGTGCTGCTGCCAGCTGTTGGAGCAGCCTCCGCCCCCTCTGGGAGTTCAGCCTCGGACCTGTCAGCGTCGTAGTCGGTGTTGGTACTAGACAGGTCCTCCGCCTGACTCCCCTCGCCCTCCGTGCCACTTGCGGCGCCAGACTCGCCAGCACTGGTGGCACCAGTGCTGGATCCCTCCTCCACGTCCGTGCAGGTGTCTCCCTCGGTGTTCCCCGGCGATGCTGTGGGCAAGGTGAAGAAACAGGAAATAATCAGACACCTGTATACATATGACACATTCGTCCAAACAAAATAGGTCACAGTGCATATCATGAAAAGCATCATGAGTAACATCTACAATACTCCGCACATATGTAAGCTCTGCACTCCCCAGTTGGTTGACCCATCATGCCCCTGGGAAACAATGAAAATCCGGACACAACAGCTAATAACTCGATATCCAATTAGACAGAGGATATGGTGTCTGGGAATTGTTGAGCACAGCCAGACTAGTATGAAGGCATGCTACCTCTTGTTCACTGTGAAAGAAACAGTATTGGTGCACCCAAGGGCAAATAACTGATGCCAATGCAAAAGGTGTCCCCACACTCAGAGACCTGTGAGTAAATAGGAAAGCCTAAATAAATACATTGTGTACCCTTGGGAATCACAACACTTTACACAATCAACGTGTTTGGAATGTGTGAATGTGCCACTTTTTGATCAGAACACACATGTGCATGTATAACAGAAGTCACACAAGGAGGTGCACAGAAAACTACTTTTACACAGTCATTGTATGAGCTGGCAGCCCAAATCAAATAAGCCACAGTAAAGAAGAAATGGGGTATCAGTAAGTACATATACATGGCACCATGGTGGTCTGGATGACTTGACACTCATAAGTTGGTATCAGCAACAACCAAGGACTTACCCAAATGCAACCACACAGTGGGAACATGTATATGTATAATCTCTAAACAAATATTTTTAAAAACTGTGCCTTCGTTTCTAATGTGCCAGCGTGTCCAAGAAAAGTGTAAAGGTGGTGTCTTGTGCACTTCCTTGGGAGACATCTGTCATGCAGGCACATTAATGTCATTCACCACAAAACATCAAAGTCATGCATATCAACTATTGAGACATGTTGACAAGTGTAGTGAGTGCCAATGTCCAAGACTGCTTGACTAACAACTTGAATCATGCCACCTGTCACATGGCCATCTGTAACATCATGACACATTTGGCAACACATCGGACCCACTACCTTTCATGTGGAGTGGCACACATGTCCAAACACAGGACAATGCATTAGCTAATGGCCCTGCAATTGTGTCGGAACAAGGAGCACCTGCACTGAGGAGACACCCTCATGGGAACCAAGATTGTCCACACAGATGTCAGCACACACAGACCAAACTACGTAGCATCTGGACCACACACCGTTGCCAAAAATGGATGAGCAGGAACCATGTCTTTTAACTTTTGACACATGCTGCAAAGCACAAACATTAAACCCTGCACAACATGACTGGGTCACTGCATGTTGAGTGTCTGTCCAGACAATTATCACACACAGGTCAGACCTGGCAAGGAGACATAAGGTTTGGACGTGTAGGCCTTGCCCGCACAAACCCCCCCTACCTGAGACAATTTGATTGAGACAGAGCAAGTACTTACACCTCTTAATCTGGGTTTACTAAAATGTGCATCAAGAACTCCTAAATGTACTCAACATCACCTCGTGCGGCTGACCACACATATTATTGACAAACAACCATCATCAGATAGTTGTACATAGACACACAGGCACTGGCCAGTGTGAGTATGCACAAGCCAAATGGGGTCACCCTGTACAGTGGACACATGTAGCACACTTTACGTAAATACAAATGAGGCCAGGGAACAATGCCACAGAGGCTAAACTATGCTGAACACACCGAGAATGTCCACAGTGTTGGATGACACACATGATTCCTAGGAAAAGGTGTCTCAGGGGACTGTAGTGAGCACACTGCTCCATGGTCCTGGATAGATCTAACTGCAGCAGGAGCAACCGTCCCCGCACTATGCATATCTCCCACTCATGCACATCATGTCTGATGCCACAACATCGGTCATGCATGCTGCAAGTCTGTTCATTTTAAGCCTCACACTCCTATGTTCAGACTCAGCATCAGTGCCAACAATTATGGACCCCCAAATGACTGACAGGACAGGGCACAGGCAAGGTACCAACACATGTCACAGACCACCCCCACACATGATGCTGCAAGCATTGTGCACTTGGATTAACTGGCTGCCTAGATGACCATGTTCAAGAGTGATTACACACAGACCAGGGAACACATGTCAAGGAGGGGAAGGGAGGAAGAACAGCACCGGTTGACTTGGGGGAACAGGATATGCACTGCACATATAAACCCTGGCAGTGCATCCAGGCGACTGAGCACTTCTAAAAGCTGGTGACACACAACAAGCACACATGTACCTACCCCCTCCTTGCTGCTGTCTCTCCTGTAACCGCCTATCCATGTCAGGGAAGACAATCGCCAGGACACGCTTCATTTGGTGGGTCAGTCGTCGACGCCCGCGGTGGGGACGTGGAGGTGAGTCCTCCAGCAGGACCCGGGCGATCCTCCTGGTCCAGCACCGGATGTCCTGCCAGCATTTCCTCACTTGGGGTAGGTGCCGACACCGACCCTCCACCGACATCATGGCCCTGACGGCCTGCTTCCAAATTCTCCCCTTCTCGTAGGCGGTTACCTGTGAGGATGACAAAGTGGGACAACATCACTACACCTGCTCCATGTCACAGAGACACACATTTGAACATCTTTGCTTTTTTTAACAGGGCATGGTATGCAGCCAACTCATAGCACCTTTGTCATAGGGACATTAGCCTCTGGGGAAGCCCAAATGCACTACAAGGCATTGAAAGTACACAGGTGGCATGAGGGGTGTGACACAATCACTGATCATGGTGGCCCACACTGTGCATCACAAGCAACACAAGGATGATGGACAGCACCTCAAAGCAGTCACATGCCCCAGGCCACTGACGCAACCTCAGCAGAGTCGACAGACACACACAGGCGCAGATCAATCACCTGCCATTGGCAACAGCGGATACAAACCTCACTCTGCACATGTGCCACTTGACTGGGGGGTGTCACAGGTGTGGGGCTAGCTCAGCACGTCAGACACACAGCACGGCTTCCTTCTCACATCAGATGGGTAGAGCATATGCCTCCTCCATGCAGCTGTGGTGCAACACTCCACATAGACACTCACCCACATTACAGGGAACATTCACACACATCAATGTCCAGAGGGCGTACACATAATTTGGACACTCTCGCCACAGCTACACTCAACTCACACACATCTGTGGGTACAGTCACCTGTCACACCGGGGGGAGCACAGAATCACATCAGGACTATAGAACTAAAATGCCCAAGAGGATTAGCCAGGCTGAATGTGCCATGCACCATGCAGTGATTGTCACAGTAAGCACAATGCAAGTAAGGAGTGCAGACATGAACTACATCATGCTCTGCATGGGAGACATAAGACATTCCCCCCCCCCCGGGACCCACTCTAAACAACATTGCATGTCTGTCACACCTGGACACAATGCCAGAAGTGACAGTCACAAAAAAGGGGCACAATCAAAGCTAGTGGAGTCAGCACTCACCTGCTCCCCTGGTCTCCCATACAGGCTGGGGCACTGTGGGAGGATGACATCCAGCAACGCCTCATTCTCCTCCTGGGTGAATGGCTGGGCCCTCTCCACAGACCTGGACATGGTGACAGAGGAAGCAAAGACAGCAGCAGTGGTGTGGAATGAAAGGTTGTGCAGGCAAGTGCCCTCTCATGGGTCCTGGCTGACTTATATCTGCCTTGCTGGGCTGTTTCATTTACAGGAGTACAGAGTGATTGGTCAGACTCGTTAGCAGCCTACGTTTCCTCCAATCCCTTTAAACATACACCAGTGAGTGCCTTTGCATGGTTCAAAATTTTAGCATCATGTCAAGTCAACAACCACTTTGCAACATTGTATATTGTCTCCAACCGACTTTTGCTGGCCACCTGATGAAAATTTTTGAACAGGAAACTCGGTCTCCATGACAACCAGCATGCATTTAGGCCATTATATTTGTCACTCATGTGTCCCCTATGTAATTTGACAATCCACACACAGGTACGGTGCGTTTGACACGTACCCCTACGGCACCAGTTGCACAGTGCGTTAGACACGTCCGTGTACACACTGGTCGTACACGTTCATGTACGACCAGTGTGTACACGGATGTGTACTACCGTAGTACACGTCTGTGTACATACTGGCTGTACACGTCCGTGTACACACTGGTCATACACGTACATGTACACACTGGTCATACACGTACGTGTACGACCAGTGTGTACACGGACGTGTACGACCAGTGTGTACACGTACGTGTACTACGGTAGTACATGTCCGTGGACACACTGGTCGTACACGTCCGTGTACACACTGGTCGTACACGTCCATGTACACACTGGTCGTACACGTCCGTGTACACACTGGTCGTACACGTCCGTGTACGACCAGTGTGTACACGGACGTGTACTACGGTAGTACACATACGTGTACACACTGGTCGTACACGTCCGTGTACACACTGGTCGTACACGTACGTGTACACACTGGTCGTACACGTCCTTGTACACACTGGTTGTACACGTACGTGTACACACTGGTCGTACACGTACGTGTACGACCAGTGTGTACACTTACGTGTACGACCAGTGTGTACACGTACGTGTACGACCAGTGTGTACACGGACGTGTACGACCAGTGTGTACACGGACGTGTACGACCAGTGTGTACACGGACATGTACGACCAGTGTGTACACGGACGTGTACTACCGTAGTACACGTTTGTGTACACACTGGTCGTACACGTACGTGTGTACGGTCCTTACACACATGCGTACTCCTACGCCAACACCAATATAGTGATACGTACCGTACACACGCCCTCAGAGCGTGTGTACGATGCGTTTCACATCTTCCACTGGTGGTAGGAGGTGCACAGGACAGAAATGTAGGTTTTCACACTCGCACAAGGCTGAACATCAAGTCATTGTCAGTGCCGTTCTTCTTGTGTAGGGCCTATGTGTGTCAGGCAGTGATATGGCACTTTTCTCCTCATGTTTTTGCACAATAGATGTGTGATGACCTCTGGACAGATGGCATGTGTGATGGGGCACTATGTGGCACACTTCCCCTTCACATTTTGCACATGTGTGCATGTAGTACAAACATGTCAGAAACTGCATCACTGGTATGGCACAGTCACCAACACCCGCAACTGTCCCCTGATGCCAGGGACAGGGACACTGACACCTGACATCTCACTACCAGCGTGGCCCGATGTGACTATGTCGTGTTTGTCATGTGTTCCCATGAGCTTGCTGTTGGTGTTCCGTCAACTGCATCTGCTGTTGCTACATCCAACATGTGTCTGTGCGTAGATGGCCATGGCACACATATATGCACAACACGCCACATGTGGATTCACACGTTACGTGTGTCTGGATGCTTCGAACATGTTCTTTTGACATGAGGACATATCTGCGTCGTCTCCATGTCTGTGTTTTCTTTTTTCACGTGTACCCCTTCATCGCAATGTGTGTGAGCTGGTAATTTTTAATGACATGTGCCCTGTGCGTCTAGCTTGCCTCCAGCTGTCTGTGTGAGATGACATCCTTCAAAAGCAGATATGTGGATGTATGTCACTCCTGTGATGTCTCTGGCTGTTCACTTACACTGGCCCACAGCTTGTTTCAGGGCATGTACTGTAGAACTTGACAATCAACGGTTGTAGCTGGCTCTTCGTAGGAGTTGCATCTGGCTGGCATACGTGTCCTGGATGTATTGCACAGACCAGACTCAGTATTTTGCAGATGTGTATTAGCAGTTGAACATGTGCCCAGTTTATTGACATTGGTGTTGTGATGTACTCACTCTTCGTTATTCCTTCCAAATTTCTGCAAGGCACCGCCCTCTCCCGACCAATGCCAGACTTGGGTGCCATGAGGGAACTTGACTGCACACGCCGTTACAGATTCACCCAACAGTTAATTGAGGACCTGACAAACAGGCTGGCACCACACCTCCAACCGCGACACAGTTATCCTACTGCGCTGACCCCCAAGATGAAGGTGATGGCAGCCCTACATTTTTTTGCCACAGGTACTTTTCAATTCACCATAGCTGATGTGGGTGGCATGTCCCAGACCATGTTCAGCCGTGTCCTGCACGATGTTTTAGAAGGCATGTTGGAGCACCTGGATGAATTCATCCATTTTCCAACTCGTGAGCAGTTGACGGGTGTCAAGGGTGAGTTCTATGCCCTGGGAGGGATGCCCCATGTCATTGGGTCCATTGATGGGACACATGTGGCTTTGGTGCCACCACAGGCACAGGAGGTAGCCTATCGAAACCGAAAACATTATCACTCCATTAATGCCCTTGTGGTGTGTCTTGCTAACATGCTGATTTCCCATGTCTGTGCACGTTTTCCAGGGTCAGCACACGATGCCTACATCATGAGGCGTAGCAGGGTGCCAGAAATGATGCTGGGGCTGCACAACGAACGAGCATGTCTTGTTGGTGGGTATACTCTGTTTGTCCTGTATTTAGCGGTATCTTTGTATCTTACAGCATCTCCTGACCCACTTCTGTACATGATGTTTCCATGTAGGGGACTCTGGCTAACCCAACATGCCATGGCTGATCACGCCTCTCCGCAACCCCAGAACAGCTGCAGATCACCGTTACAACAACACCCATTGGCAGACCAGGCGAGTGATTGAGAGGACGTTTGGCCTCCTGAAGAGCAGATTCCGGTGCCTTCATAAGACAGGCGGATCCCTCCCATATGCACCGGTCAAGGTCTGCAAAATCTTCGTCTGCTGCATGCTGCACAACATGGCAGTGGAGAAAGCTGTGCCACTCATCCTGGACCCGGATGAGCAGGAACATCCACCCGTGGAGGATGAAGGGCTTGGTCACAAGGCAAGTGAGGAGGAGGAGGATGAGGAGGAGGACATCCGGAGTCAGCTCATACGCAACTTCTTCTCATAATGGTGAGTCCCTGGGTCTGAGTGTGCACGCTTTTAGCCTTGTGTGGCATGTG
This sequence comes from Triturus cristatus, assembly GCF_964204655.1. Classification (NCBI taxonomy): domain Eukaryota; kingdom Metazoa; phylum Chordata; class Amphibia; order Caudata; family Salamandridae; genus Triturus; species Triturus cristatus. The sequence continues at coordinate 604,619,898 of NC_140584.1, forward strand.
TTGCGATGTGTGTGTCCAGCTGACTGTATGCTAAGTTACTTAGAGGTGTGTTCTGATGTGGCACTCAAGTGATGATGTCATTCCACACATTGTGGATGAGACAGTAAATTTAAAACTAGCATGGTGACAAACTTATTCCTGTAGAGTCACTGACCATGCATGCGGTTGAGTATCTTTTCAGTGACTTCTTGTGTGTTTGTCATCCCCAGGTATTTGCAACGTATTGCAACGTGTGCTGAATCAACGTTACATGCACGAACATGGTGAAAATTCGCCTTTGGGTAGGATTGCAACAAGGCATTTTGGGCGTGGTAGTTGTTTGGAATGTGTGGGCACTGCTCCTGTGCATGTTTTGTTACTATGCATACATGTCGATTCACCATGGGGCACCATGGGGCACCATGGGGCACCTGACATGTAGCATGACATGACATGTAGCATGACTCCCATGACGTGGCAGTCATCTGTAATGGGATTGTGGATTGTGAGGAAGGCATCAATGTGTGTGAAACTTCCCTCTGAAACATCCGGGAGGCTACGGGTGGACATACTGTGGGACATCCCCATAAGAGGCTCAATGGGGAATTGCAGCCTCCCCGTGTGCAACAGGAGTTGTTTGGCTCACCCCCTTCACTTGTGTGCCAGTTCAATGGATTTACAGTATCTGTGGTGTGAAGGGGGCGTCCAGTGTAGGTCCCACATGTTCAGCCAAATGACCTGTGAGTCTGTTCATATTGATGCATTTCCCTTACTGTTGGCCTGAGTAATAAAGGTGTTCCTCAGCCTCCAAGGTGCCTCATCTCTGTCAATGCAGATCTCTTGCCACTGTGCATGCGGCATCTCTGGCATAGTTGTCCAAGATTGTGCATATGAGTCTATGTGTAGATGAGCAACATGCATGGTGTTCTTCATTGATTTGAATCTCTCTTGTGCATGAAGTTCATGGTTGTGTATGTATTTGGCCATGTTGGTCCCCACAACGGGCCCTCAACACCTGCTGAGTGTGTGTTTTCTGTGCGCAGCTCGGCCTTCAGTGTCATGAGCCGGTGTCAGTCATCTTTGGTGATTGTGCATCCTTTGTCTCTGGGTGTGCCATTGAAAACCGGACACTCCTTCCTTTACATACACCTGTTGCAGTTGGACTTTCTGACATCCTTGTCTTTGTGTGCAACTTGTGGCATATTTTCCAGGACATGCCGCCTGCTGCTGCAGCCCCTGCAGCAAGGGCACATAGAGTTTCCGGATGTGGCAACACACACGCCTCAAAGATGCTCCTCCCTTCCTCCCTCCACCCATTCATTTGGCTGGCATCAGCTTGTCTGTGCCACTGTTGCAGCCACGCGGTGCCAAAGGCTGGACCGTCTGCACATGCAACGTGCACATTGCACGACCCTTATGTCCTTGCATGACCCACATCACACTACAGTCTGATGTTGCAGCCACCCTCCATGCAATGTCCTTCCGCATATCTACCGGCTGCTCTCAGGCATACACTAAGCGCACACACAAAACCTTTGCATGATGAGTGTGCAACTCCGACTGCTTACACAGTGCTGCCATGCCTTCCAGGCCCTGTTACACCAACCAGGTCATGTCCCTCCTACTCCCCACAGGCTCTGTACCCCAGCAAGGCCATGTGCGTGGGAGTCAAGGCTTCTGCATGTAGTATGGTGTCGTCATCTGGCACATGGCCCAGGTATCATCTCTCAGCGTGTAAATCTACAATGTGTCCAGGACCCCCCTCACCACCATCACATGCGCGCAGCACCTCATCATGAGCTCATATGCCATTGACAGCCAGGTGCTCCTCACCCTCACCAAACACGCCGACATTGCCAGTTCAAATAATCAAGAATGCATGAGATCCATTGATGGATGGCTGAACATCAGCCACCTGAGTCTGGACTTGTACAGGACTGAGGTAATCATCTGCCGATTGTCCCCTTACAGCTGGGTCAACTGCTTGTGTCCCACCCGCAAGAGCCCTGCACAGGCACCCAGTGGGCACGCACACAAGATGGTGTGCATCATGTATTGCTCGCTCACATTTGCCATGGTAATCACCAGCATCTGTACCTCAGGCTGCAACACCCTCTGCATGATGCACATGATCCACAGATAGATCCACTCCAAGGAAAGACAGACCATCCCCCAGGTCCATGACAACATCCGTGTCAAATACTGCCCTGCCCTCTACGGAGCTAGTACATCCACACTCCCTGGAAACTAGTACACATCCAGGGTGCATCTGCACACCTCAGCTTCAACATCCCACACCCCAGCCACATCACCGTCCAGCAGAGATAGCTGCAATGGATCACTGTGTGCTACAGGATGACCTTCAGACTCCCCACCCACACTCAGGAGGCAGGCCACAACCCCGACCCAAAACCAACCTTGTACCACTGTCATCCGAGACCCCGTTGTGCCATCTCCGTGCATCCAACCTTGACCTGGCCACCATTCTTCACATCCACCGTACTCCAGCATGCAGGACATAGTTCTCCCACCTGGGAACACATACCTGGGACTCCCTCCCTAGGAACCTCCAAATGAGGCATGACCTCTACGCCTTAATGATACTCTTCCAAATAGGTCTGTCCGCACAGTATTGCAAGTCCCCCCTCAGCAGCTTGAGGCCATCACAGTTGAGTATTGTGCTCCATGTCTGCATTGAATGACACATTGTGACCCATGTGTGTCCTGTACCAGACTCAGATCCAAGGGTATGGATGGGTGGAGTTAGTTCAACACTCAGGCATAGTTTGACATTTACACACACATATGTTGTGGACTAATGCAAAATGACTGCAACATCTCATGATACCAAATAATTATTTTTATTTGCAGTGGGGTACGTGTTTTGGTAGATGAAATGAGGTGCTCTACCGGGTGCATGGAATCCAAAGTTCACAGGGGGAGATGGTATCCTTGGCATTAGAAGTCATCAGAGTCCAGACCACAGTGTTGGTCATCATTGGTCAGACTGTGACCAGCAAGTCAATGTGGCAGAGAATGTCATTGGATGTGGTGCTGCTGTTGCGCCAGAGGGCCAGGCCAGGTGACCTGGGAGATGTGGATGGTCCGCTGCCTCTCACGGTCTTTTCCGTGGACGACCCACCTTCCTCCGGGGACCCTCAGATGCAGGCCTTGATGATGTTTGGGACCCTCCGTCGGACGAATCCTCCTCCTCCTCCTCCCTCCCTGTGGCTGGTGCTGGTCTGCGCCTGGTGTCACAGGGAGGGTTGGCCATGTTGTCGGCGATCCGACGGAGTGAATGGCTTATGTCCCTTTGCACCGCCAGGAGCTCACCCAGTCTTGCCTCCATCCGTCCTTGGTGTTGTTGTTGACTGGCGTGTTGCTCGGCCTGCAGGTTCTTCATCTCGTCGAGGGTCCCCTTCATCTCTGTGAGGCTCCCCACTACCTGGCTGATGCCCCTGGTGTCACGCCGGTATGTGTCCAGGATGTGGCGCATGTGTGACATACCGGTTGCCTCAGCTGGCTGGTCAGGTTCGCGCCTCCGCCTGCCTCCACTCCCACCACCCCTGCCCACACGAGCCTGGCCTGCCGTTGTGGGCACATCGGGTCTACGGGACCCCTAAGGGATGGCATTTGCGGGGTTGCCTGCCTCCTCCTGGGTGCCCGGAGAACCTTGTCCCTCCTGGTCAGACTGGCTGTGTTGTTCAGTGCGAGCAGGGCTCCTGGGTGTCTCCTGGGACGTGGCAGGAATGGGGGTGGTGGTTGGCACAGATGTACCTGATGCAGGTGCTGCAGGGGCTTGGGCACCAGAGGGGCGAGGTTGGTCGGGGTCATCCACGGAGTGGTGAGAGTCGTCGCTGCCGGTGGGATCATCTTCACGCCGCGCCTGGGACTGTGATTCTTCACCCCCAGATCCATGACGTTGCCCTGTGTGTGAGAGAGAGACAATGTCAATGCTGTTTCATGCGACATCCATGTTTCATATATATTCAAGTTGGCACAGTTCCTCCAGGTAGTTGGATGTGCCTAGCCTCTGTGCCTCTCAACGTCCACTTGTGGATGGGTATGTTGCGGGGGACAGATTGATATGTTCTCCTGAGTGTTTGACCTGTAGAATTGTGGCTAGAATGCTTATTTGGCTATGGATTGATCATGTTGTGTCACATGTCCATTGTGAGAGTGGATGAATCCATTGCCTGACCCAGGGGTGTGTGCTTGTGTAAGGAGGGGGTTGTGACCGGGCCTGCTGTTGTGTGTAGTGTGATTTGTCATTGGGTCTCCCAGGTGATGTGTCTGTCCCCTCATGGTGCATGCTGGCATGACAGTGAGTGTGAGTTCCTGTGCTAGATGTCTGAGCTAGTGGAGTTGGTGTTTGAGTGTACAGTGGTCACAGGAGGGCCTTGTGCTGCATACAGCGGGGGCAAGTGTCAGCTACCTTGTCAGTACTTTGCCAGTCCCTGTGCCTTGGGCATGGTGCATGGGTGTGTACCTAGGCCATATGGGCTGAGGGCATTGGTGTCTGCTTCTGAGTGTCACAATGTGTTTTGTGAGGCCCACCCTCCCAGCATCCCAGACATCCAGTCTTGGGTTTGTGGTTTGTGTAGCCTGGGACATGGCATGGCCTTGCTTAGTGAATGGGGCATGGACATGTTAGTGGCATGAGCGTGGTTTTTGAGTGTGGTTGTGTCTGGTGAGGGCTTGGGGCTAGTTGCGTGCATTTGGGGTATTTGGGGTGTGGATGCCATAGCCCCCACGTTACGTAAGTAGTTTGTGTACTCACCAGGCTCTCGAACTCCTTCGACTCCGTGTACTCCCACCGGCGGAAGCAGGACCATCACCTTCTCCTCGCAGGGATGGTAATGTACGGGTCTGCGGGGTAGCCCACCTCCAGTGATGTTGCTCTGGGCATATTCCTCGTTCATTTTCCGCTTGACTGCCCTGCGCAGATCGTACCACCTGGCTTGGCATTCATGCCTGGGCCTTTAGGATGGGCGCAACAGCATTCACCTTATCGACGATCCTCTGCCACAGGCTAGTTTTTTGGGCTATGCTGGTCTGTCTGACCAATGTTCCAAACAGCTGTGGCTCGACTCTGATGACTTCGTTGACAAGGAGGTCCAGCTCCACCCTTGTGAACTTTGGATTCTTGTCTGTGGGCATGGTGTGGGGTGTGGGTGTGGATGGTTGTGGGTGTGTGGGTGTGAATGTGACGGTGTGTGTGTGAATGTGAAGAGGGGGTGTTTGTGAAGGAGGTTGTGTGAAGGTGTGTAAGTTAAGGTGTAGCTAAGGTGTGAGTAAGGTGCAGTTGTTTGTCTGTGGGGTCTGGCAGCAGTGGGTCTGTTGCAAAGGCTCATGGGTTGTGTGTGTGGGCCCTTTTTATTGGTCCATTTGTGGGTGTGGCTGGGTTTGAATTTGTGGTGGGTGTGTTATAAGAGGTGGTTGTGATTTAGGGCCTCTGTTTGCCTGTTTGGATGTGCCGGGTCAGTCATTGAGATGTATTTTGTCATGTAGACGTGTTTTGTGGTGTTGTGCGAGTCGCATTGACCCTCCTTGTGCTGTTTTACAGTGTTCTGGTTCTGTACGAGTATTTTTCGCGTAGGTAAGGTCCGTACATACGCGATGCTGGGTGGGGGTGCTGGGGTACGGTGTTGGGGTACGGTGCGTACACGTACGGGGCTGGGGTACGGTCCTGGGGTACGGTGCGTACAGGTGGGGGGCTGGGGTACGGTGTTGGGGTACGGTGCGTACAGGTGCGGGGCTGGGGTATGGTGTTGGGGTACGGTGCGTACAGGTAAGGGGCTGGGATAGGGGCCTGGGGTGCAGCGCGTACAAGTGGGGGGCTGGGGTACGGCCCTGGGGTGAGGCGCGTACAGGCACTACGGTCCTGGGGTACGGTGCGTACAGGTGCGGGGCTGGGGTACGGTGTTGGGGTACGGTGCGTACAGGTACGGGACTGGGATAGGGGCCTGGGGTGCGGCGCGTACAGGCACTACAGTCCTGGGGTACGGTGCATACAGGTGCGGGGCTGGGGTACGGTGTTGGTGTACGGTGCGTACAGGTACGGGGCTGGGGTACTGGCCTGGGGTGCGGCGTGTACAGGTGGGCGGTGGGGTACGGTGTTGGGGTATGGTGCGTACAGGTACGGGGCTGGGGTAAGGGCCTGGGGTGCGGCGCATACAGGCACTACGCTCCTGGGGCATGGTGCGTACAGGTACGGGGCTGGGGTAGGCGCCTGGGGTGCGGCACGTACAGGTGGGGGGCTGGGGTACGGGCCTGGATTACGGTGCGTACAGGTGCGGGGCTGGGGTACGGTGTTGGTGTACGGTGCATACAGGTACGGGGCTGGGGTACTGGCCTGGGGTGCAGCACGTACAGGTGGGGGGCTGGGGTACGGTGTTGGGGTACGGTGCGTACAGGTACGGGGCTGGGGTACGCTCCTGGGGTGCGGCACGTACAGGTGGGGGGCTGGGGTACGGGCCTGGTGTACGGTGCGTACAGGTGCGGGGCTGGGAGACGGGCCTTGGGTGCGGCGCGTACAGGTGCGGGGCTGGGGTACGGTGCAGGGGTACGTTGCGGAGGGGGGGTACGGTGCTGACATATGCGGGGATAGGGGGGGCTGTACGACTCGTATCCGGGCACAAGTTTACCCGTGTACATGTGTGCTACAGCGTTCGCTCCGTACGGGGCCTTTTACATGCGGTAGTTTATTCGGACGGACGGTACGGATCGTACTTGCGCGCTCGGACTTCTGTTTTACGATTTGCACGTAAAAATGTCCGGCTCCCTCTCGTACACTTTTCCCGACGCTATTCGGACAATTATTCGGAAAATATACGGATACGAGTCGTACGCAAATTTATTTTGCCGGATCGGAATCGGCACCCTAATGTACTATAATTAAATTACTTCCCACCCTAATCCCCTATAAACCCACAACCCGCTAAAATTAAATTACACAAAAATTAAATAACATAAAATTAATTACTTTAAAAATATTCAAACATACATTCCAAAATTAATACATACTTTTAACACATATACTAACACTTAAAACACTATAAAAAAATTCGATATTTTTAACAACTATATTATGACTGTCGATATTACTTACTTCTATATTATGTAAATCGATATTTCTTACCTGTCATTGCAGGTGATTTCACAACATTGCCATTAAAGGATCTAATGGAAACCCAGAGTTCTTATTTTGTTCGGGCATGCTTTGAATAACTTTGAAAAATGTCCCAGGCCAAAGCTAAAATGCATTATGCACTATATTTAGTGAAAGGTATTTGACAAATATATACCAATAAAAGTTCAGCATTGAAAAACGAAAGTGTCCGGCTTTACTGAAATATTTACAAGTGCTTTATGTATTTTTTATAAACCAAAGAAAAGCCTCTATCTAACATTAAAAAATTCAATGAATTCAATATTTAAATAACCACATTGAGTTGCAGGATTCTCTGAGAACCTCTCTCTTTTTTTTTAAAATCTGGCTCTTGTTATTTTGCTTGTCCCATTATAGACAGGACTACAACTACCACAATGCAATGCATTAACGACTCATAACTGAAATGGAAAAATGTGAGGTCACTGTGTAAGACCTAAGAGATCGTTTCTTGTACACAAATGGAGCATGGAAGCCTTTTCCTTCATTGTTTCCACAAAGTATGTTTGTGTTGTCATACTCTGATAGCTCCCATAGCAGGAATGTACAGCAGCACTGTTATTTTAGTTTCCAAAATAAAATAATTTCCTCATGTATAACAAGGCAGACAGTGATACAAACAGTGGCAGCTCCTCGAGGGAGTGTTGTGCTGCGGTGAGGCAGGCGGGGAAAGGGTAGAGTGGGGGGTAGTAAACTCCGGAATGCGGCTAAACGGAGTTGTCTATATAAATAAATAAATCAAACGAATTACATTGCGCGCTGCAATGCTGATTTGGCGTTGCAGCGCGCGCAAAGTTATTCATTTTATTTATTCATTTATATACACAGCTCCTTTTGGCTGCATTCCGGAGTTTGCTACCCCCACCATACCCCTCCGCCGCCGCACTACCCCACAGCACTCCCTCGAGGAGCCACCACTGGATACAAAGCAAGTGTCTAAAGTACTGCAAGGAAGGGGACAAAGCACATGGTTTTATTGGGCAGGTGATGATAATAGCAGGTGGCCGTAAGGGAATTATTGCTGAAAGGAGAGTCATGAGATTGTTAGAGGTACAAATGAAGTTAGTTTGTATTGCTAGGTAAAATTACTGACACAATTAGTCACCCACAAAGGGTCAGTGAACAAGAACTAGGGAACATTCCTGCTATGTGTGCATAAAAAGTATCTGCTTGGGTCAAAGACAAAGTTTTCCCTAAAATGTTAGTCAGAGTGTCACACATGAGGCCTAAAAATCTCACATATTAGCTGCTGTAAACAATGAAATGTCACACATAAGCTGACTTAAACTTGATAGCCATGATTCACATAGTTAAATGTATACATGGTGTCCCTGCTTATACAGTAACCTAAGTGGAGGATTGCCGTATGGACATGTGATTTATTTTAATCCATGGAGTTGCATTGAAAAGGTGATCTCTCACACTGAGGGGCCGATTCCGATGTCGGACGGACTCTGGTCCGTCCGACATCGGTCAGGAGCCGTTACCGACTGACCTGCTGTCGTCGGTTACGGCCCTGCAAGTACAATGCGACCGAACCCTGTTCAGTCGCACTCGTATGCTTCACAATGGGAGCATGCATTCCGAGTGGAATGCATACTTGCATTGTGAAAATCAGGGGTGCAGTTCATCCCTGCACCCTGTGGCCGGCAACCCAAGGTGCCCACCACCGGGTGCAGGGATCAACAGAGGGGCACCATAGGTGGCCCCAGGCTGCCATTCGGCAGCCTCGCACCCATGGGGGCCCTACTGGGGGCCCCCAAAGACAGTTTCTGACTGCCTTTTCATGCCAGAAAGACCGGCACGAAAAGGCAGTGAAAAACTGCCATCTTACTCCCTCGGTCGTGAAGAGGCGGCCGGGGGAATACTGAAGGATTTCCGGATGGCGGACAGGCTCTCTGAACCCGTCGGAAGCCATCTGGAAATCCGAGTTGGATTCCTTTCCGACCTAGCCCATCGCAATGGCTCAGTCAGAAAGGAATCTGGCCGACACGTTCCGATTCGGTCGGAAGGGCTCCGACCATCGTTCGGAGCCCTTCCGGCCGAAATCGGAACCGCTCTCTGAATGTGAATCCCTCACCAAGTAATTTAAATTTTTTACCAGGGCGATTGGAATTATGCAGCATGGAAGGAGCAAATTATATAGCAGGGTGAAGAAATTATGCAGGTATACGTAGAGGTGTGCAGTTCCATAGTGAGGAAGGTCGGGGAACCTGAGGGATCAAGTCAGAAGATCTGATTCTTCAGGAGCAAGAGCCCTCACACACCCCAAGGGGTGTCATGCTTCATCATAGGGCAGCTCCTCGTTGAGCCGGCACTGTAATGCCCAACGGGCACTGCAGGGGGTGCTCTTTGCCGGAGTTCTTTTAAGCTGCTGTAGTGAAGAATGAGGTGTGAGGTGAGGGTGTTATGAGTGAGTAGAGTGGTGGGTTAAAAATAACTAGAGGTGTTCACAAGGTCAATATTTAATGTGTGGAACCCTCGGTTATATTAAAAACAGATATAGGCTAGAGTGGATATAATGGTCCACATTAGCTCTATGTATAAGTGTTGGTCAACATGTTTCTTGCCTGACTGAGGGTATGTAATATACCTTGGCGGAGTCGAGCTAGAAGAGCATCGTTCCGTGGTTCAACATCGCTGGGGCCAGCTTGCGACCTACCTCTAGCTCAGCTAATGCTCTTCTAGCGCGACTCCGCCATTGCTCATGGAGCCTTAGCCTTCCCCCATTACCGGTCGGTTCACTTATCGATTGCACCAAGGTATATTACATACCCTCATGCACTAGGGATGGCACGGCATTAGGTAACGCATGTACCTACGACCGTCCTGCCTTTCAGTAGCTTAGTTGTTCACATCTCAAGGTCCTGATGAATTGCCTCAATCCTTTGTGACATTTCTGGCAAGAAACACATTGACCAACATTATATCCACTCTAGCCTTTTTCTATTTTTAATATAACTGAGAGTTCCACACATTAAATATTGACCTCATGAACACCTGAAGTTATTTTTAACCCACCACTCTACTCACTCGCAACACCCTCACATATCTCATACTTCACTACGGCAGCTTAAAAGAACTCCGGAAAAGAGCCCCTCTGCGGGGCAGCATTGGGCATTGCAGGGCCAGCCCAAAGAGGAGCTGCCCTATGACGAAGCATGACACCCTTTGGGGTGTGTGAGGGCTCTTGCTCCTAAAGGATCAGATCCCCTGAATTGATCCCTCAGGCTCCCCCGACCTTCCTCACTATAGGAACTGCACACCTCTACGTATACCTACATTCCTGGAGGCACATGTGCTGGACCTTGAACTGCCCTCTGTCCCTCCCTGTGATTATTGACTAAATTAAGTGTCAAGAAAAGACAAATTACATGACGTAATGTGCCACATTTTGTGATAGTATTACTTCATAATTTTGTAATGATAGCACTGCCTGGTCAAAACGTTGATCTAATCAGTGCCAGTTTAACATACAAGTATAGTAAAAAGAAACAGAAAGGTGGCCAGTCAACTTTTGCATAGGGCCTTCTACTGCACGGCAACACATGTCACTTAGATTTTAGTAACTTTTGATCTGTTTGAGTTAGCTACAAATTTTGTTTTGCTAAAATCGGTTGCTTCTGCAGCAGACCATGAGGTATATGGCAAATGCATAATAATGTGAAAAACGACACAGCCGTATAATTGCATAATTCCAGTGGACGTCTCTATTACCCAAAACAGCAATGACACATATTACCCATGCCTGCGTGGGCCATTCCATACATCTGCATTATGTTCTCTATACATGTTATTATATGCAATGTTTAAAATACTACCAACCAGACTATCATTGGTGTCCCTAGAAGTGAACTTCAGGGGGTTGCACGGATTAAGTCACAGATAAACTGGTGCTACACTTTGGCACTCAGAATAAGGCATTAAATGGGAAGGCAAACAGTCAGTCTCATAGAATGGGAGCTCCACAAAATTATGCTAGATTAACTTGCTCTGCAAAAAATAAAACTTGCCTAATCTTCACCTTTTGGTGACTAGATTTAATTTGTATTTGCACATCCCTTACAAACCTACTTCCCTATTTAGGTGTCAGTGAAGGAAACATTCACTCAGCCCCTAAAGTTGAATTTAGTTAATAATAATAATATAATAAAAAGTATGAATACAGCTCAGTTTTCAGTGGGCATGCATGTAGAGCATGCTCGTCCCACAAGAAAAACTGTGGTCTCTTTCATGCTAAAATTATCATGGAAACACCTTCTGATGTCATGTGGATGCAGGCGGCAAAGGTGAAGCACTTCTTCGGGGTGGTTGGCAACTATGAGAGATTGGCACTGTAGAGGCCCCTCTCACCATTCCTTTCAGGGGGCCCGCTAAGCTTTTGTTACCCCACTGGCAGTAGTGTTTGGAAGGCCACCAAAGAGGTAATGAGTGTCAAGACCGGTAGAGTAGATTGTGTAACCCCCAGACCTTTGGGTTGACATTCCATGTGTTGAATATGCAGCAAGTGTGTAGCAGTAAGACTGTGTGTGGTGAAAGTCTAAGTGCATGTACCAGTGGGATGCATTTTCCATGATGTGATGGATCGTAGATACAGGTTTCCTGATAGTGGAAGTGTATTGATTACATTAGTGTTGATAGAGGGTAGAGATCCAGGTATTGAAGTGAGGGAGGATGGATAAAATGCTTCCTACAGAAGTTCTATGGAGTCCTTGTTAGCAAAGGACTGCTGATTAGTCCTTCCTGAGTGACAATGTAGGGTAGATGTTAGGAGTAAGGGATAGGTCAGAGGTTTCTCTTTTTAAAAGTGACAAAGTGTCTAAGCTCTGCTGCTCTTTTGTCTGTGCATAAGGACTGCTTATGAAGGCTGATGACTCTGAAATGCTAAGATCTAATGCTTCATTGTATCCTTGAATTGGATAAACCTGCTTGAAGGCAGCACTACTGCTACTACTGTGAGAAACATCACCTAGCACAAAGGCTGCATCTGAGCTATAGTCAGAAAATGACATTTGAAACAGAATCACTCCAAATCAGTTCTGAAACCTCAATAGTGGGTCCACATTCCCTGTCTGGAAAATCAGTATAAAAGTGGATCTGTGAAATGATTCATCCGCAGGTCACAAGAATAGAGGTAACAAAATATCTCTGTATTCTGTGTCTTATTTCTGACAATATTTCTAATAAAGTCAATGATCAAAATATCTTTGTGAATTTCTTTTTCTCTGTGTCTTTGATGCCTGTATGTCTTTCTATGATTTATTGGGAATATTCACTCATATATCAATTACATTCAGTTCAATTCTTAATAGTGTCATCCCTTTGCTCATGGCTCCTCAATGGAATACTTCCCCTGGCAGCCCGACAGAGTAGGGGTTGTCGAAGGATGGGCTTTACAACCTCCACCCTATTTAGAGTAAAACCTGTCTGTAAATACGGCAGAGGATGGACGTCAACCTCTCACCCAGGGGGACATTGACAGATTCCGGGACCCACACGCCACTGTCGGTTACCCTGAAGTGGTGGTGAAGTTGGGGGACTTAAGGAAATCCTACCTGCCCTTCCTGTTGAACGCTGTGGGTGCTGCTGGCCTCATTTCCTCCCGCCGCCGCTCTGTTGATGACGCGGCCACTGTGAGGAGGAACTAAAATCCCCAGAATCCCCAGCCCCGGAGAGCGGAAAAGCTGACGATAATCAGGCGCACAGAGGCGCTATAAAAGCAAACATACCTCCCGCGTCGCGGGACAGCGCGCGGGCAGCACCGGGCTAAGCCCGGGCAAAGGGCGGGCCGTCTGAGGCCGTCAGAGGACGAAGGAGGTCGGGCCGGGCCCCCCCCCTTGATGTGGTCAGACACCGTATATTTGAAAACGACAGTATTGTATTATCCTTTGTATATGCGGTCCATATGTACTGTTGACTATTAATGATATTATTGTAATATATGTGCTAACCAGGAGAAAGGAGGGCTGTTCACCATATATCCAATTATGGTGAGACGTGGGGCCAAGGCATCAGCCGATCTAGCTTGCAACACTATTGATACCTATTTAGTTAAAGCGGTTAGTGCTCTTACCCAGGAAATAGACCGTACAGAAAAAAGACTGTCCATGGGTACAAGCGCATTACCCTTAAATCATCAAGGTAATCAAAGCAACCTATGTAGTAATATTGAAGTACCAATAGCCTTGAGTTTCACAGAAGGTGACGATATTAATGATAGCATTCCCTTGAACATCTCAAACTCCCCCAGACTGTTTGATACAGAAATCAGCCCCGTTTCAGTCACATCACCACCGGGAAATAAAAGGGGGGCACGAAAAAAGACTACGGGCCCGGGTATTGGGCCTAAGAAAAGGGGGAAAAAAAACCCTACTACTGAGAATAAGGTCACTACACGTACAAGGGCCATTCAAAGTTCTACGGAAACTTTTAACCCAGAGGCAATTTTTGACAAATTAGCTGAGCTTCTTAGGCCATTATTTGACAAAGTGGACAATTTGGCCAGAGAGGTTGACAAATTAACAGGAGCTATTGATAAAGTTGGGAGGTGTGACTCACAAAAAATTGGAGTAGAAGTCCCTACTATATCATTGGGTACTGTTGAAAGTAATATAGGTGCCCCTAATATGACTAAAGGCAAGTCCCCCATAAGGCAGCCAAGAGGGGACCCACCTATTAGCCCCTATCTATCTGTGGAAGGGAATCTAATGGAAAGAGTTAACCAGAGAGGACAACCTAACGGAAAAACTGCTCCCTCGGACCAAGCATGTATGGGGAAGGAAGACTATACGACTTCAACAAATGCTAGAAAGTTGCCACCTTGCATTAATCTGCCCCCAGAATGCAGTCCATATGTAGCTGTGCTTGCGAACATCCCCAAGCTAAGAGACGGGCAAGTTGAGAATAATGAGACATTGAAGAACAAAACACTTCACTGGTTGGCCAATAAATGTAGCTTCCCTATGGAAGGGGCCAGTCAGATCATACTAGCGCAAAGAGTAAGTTGGGTAGGCCCCCTCAGAATTTTTTTTGAGGGGGACTGTGTTGTAAGAAATTTTAAAACCTGCTCCTGGGCTAAAAATACTCTTAATAATGCCCCGTTACCCTCTGCATGGGAATGCAATACCACTCTCTTACCTTTAGGCTATTTTTACAGGCACCTTTTGGAACCTAGTTACCCAATGTATCCCAATCTTGCAAGTATGACAAGACCCTGCTACAATTTTTCTATCCCCACATATAATAGATTTGCAGCCCTTGAATCCTTGGAGGACAATGATTGACATATTTTCCCTAAAGGTTGTGTTCATGATAGCAACTCTTTTACTTCTATTATAAATGAAGCATCTAGTGTAACTCTTATAACTAACGAGGTACCCAGTGTTGAAAAGGGTGAGACGAGCTGTGGTAATCAGGATACTTGCCATATATTTAACACTATAGAAGCTGCTCAATTTCCCATTGATCATGAACTACTTATAATGGAAGTTGGCAGTGTTACTTACGATCCTAAGTCCATTTGTACAACATCCATGGGAAATGTAGAAGATCCTCCTCCTAATTTAGTAATTCCTGAAGACGTGGTAAATGGCTGCATAACTGCTAGCCCCGCTCTGGTCTTAGGTCTTAGCGTAGTCACCTGGAATATTGCAGGCATAAATAGGAAATTGGACACCCCCTTTTGGAAAGATTTTATTAATGCAGGGTACGACATAATATGCCTCCAAGAAACATGGAGAGAGGTGCCCATTTTTATTGAGGGTTATACCTCATATTGTCTGAATGCAGTTAACTCAATCACTGGTAGGGCAAAGGGTGGGCTCCTACTGCTAATATCGACTAAACTTAATTCTTGTAAAATTAGAAGTTGTATTTCAGTGGACGTCCACTCCCAGGTGCTATGCCTTGAGTTCGACAAAGGCAAAAATTTAGTTTTGATTAACTACTATAATAATATCTTTACTGCAGAGCGAGGCAAAATCCTGACCCCACTGGATAAGGAATTAGAGAGGGCATTGGAACTTTTAGGTAATCAGTCGGTCATTTTATGGGTGGGCGATTTTAACATAAGCCCTTGCCTTTTCGCCATGAGTGATTTGTGTGGGTTAAGAAGGGAGTGCGGAAATAAACACGATGTTGATTACTTACATTTTCCGCATTGTGCATATGGCTCGGCATTAAACAATATGATAGCTAAGTTCGACCTGGATTTGTTAAGTTGCACGAAAAACAGAGGAAATACTAATTGCCCTACTTTTATAGGAAGAGATGCTAACACCTATATTGATCACATTTTGCTTTCTAACAACATCGCATACTCCAACCTATGGGTTAAGGAGCAAGCATTAAGTGACCACAATAGTATTTCTATTTTATTGCACTGTTGGGGTAATCAATTAAGAAATGATAATGATTGTGTTAACTCTGTTGAAGCCACAAGACCAAATGGAATGAGGATTAGATGGTCTAGGATTGTTCCACATAAATTATTGGAGGATTTGCTGGCAAAATGCAGTAAGGAAATAGAGTATTGCCTTGGCGAGGAAGTTGATTCGTATAACATATTGAATAATGTACTTACGATCAATGAAACGATTGATAGATTACTGACCAAGAAATTTAAGGGGAGAAAAGAAATTAATATAGGCTGGTTCGATAAAAGCTGTACTTGTGCTTTGCATGATTTAAAAACCGCTCTGAATAACAAACCTCGTAATCCCATTAATATTAAAAGTTGTAGAGTTAATTACAAACTATCCCCTGCTAAGAGGAAAAGAGAACTCCAAGAAGAGGCCTGGGATGACCTCAACTTAGCTGCAGTTACAAAAAACAGCAAACTGTACTGGGACACTATAAATAGTTCATTTTTAATAAACGACAGAGTGCCAGAGATATCTTCACACGTAGATTGTAATTCGTGGATCGAACATTTTTTAAATATTTTTAACCCAGGTGGGATTGTTTTAGATTTATCATTGGATAAGGATCTTTCTTGGCCAGGCTACCATTAGATATAAGCCTTGATGAGGTTTATGAGGGATTAAACAACAGTAATGGAGGCAAAGCCCCCGGCCCAGACGGGGTTCCGCTGGATTTGTATAAATCCGAACTGCATTTGTGGGCCCCTGTCTTAACTAGATTTTTTAATGCAACTGCGGAGGGTCAGATACCTATTTCATGGGGCCAGTCTATAATTATCCCTCTCTTTAAAAAAGGCTCTAAGTCTGAGGCAAGTAATTACCGCCCCATCTCTTTATTGGATTCCTCCATTAAAATCTTGAGCAGAATAATGTTAAATAGACTTGAATCATGGGCCAAAGACAAATCAATTTTATCAAGGGCGCAATATGGTTTTAGGAAAGGTCTGGGTACGTTGGAGCAGTGTGTTAACCTTGACCTCCTGGTCAACAAATATACTGTTGCCAAGGAAGGGAGTCTGTTCCTCTGTTTCGCTGACCTGAGCAGCGCCTTTGATCTTGTGGATCACGAAATCCTTTGGGACATCTTGTTAGAACTTGATTCCCCAAAGGAATGTGTATATTTTCTGGCAAGGCTCTACTCACGACTATCCTGCAAGGTCCGCTATGGACCCCAGGGGGAATGTACACCTTTTTTCAAAGTTGCAAGAGGTATCCGACAGGGTTGTGTACTTGCACCGTTTTAATTTTCATTATTTATTAACCAAATTGACTCAATTCTATGTAAGCTACCCTCGGATGCCCCTATTATAGACGGGAGTGCTATTCCAATTTTATTGTACGCTGATGACGCCGTACTTTTATCAAGAACACAGGTCGGACTGCAACGCCTTATTGACAGATTTGCGCTGTTTATTAATGATAGGAAATTGGTGGTAAATAAGTCCAAGACCTTCGTAATGGCTTGTGGTAGGAAAGCTAAATCATCCACCACTACCTGCTATATTGACAAAGCCAAAATTCAAATGGTTAAATGGTTTTGTTACTTAGGTATAACATTTTCAGAAGATGGGAAATGGACACACGAGGACGAAAATGTCAGAATGAAGATGAGTAGAAATACTAACAGCATTTTTAGATTTGCAGCTAAACTGGGCCAAAGGAGGATAAAAGAAATGATGGCAATTTATAACGCCAGGTGTATTTCATCGGCATTATATGGAGCGGGTGTGTGGGGTCACCATTGCATGAATGCATTACAGAATGATGAAAATAAGTTTTTTTTAAAAAGTATTATGCATCCCCGCCTCAGCATCGACCCTGCTAACCCATAAGGAAGTCGGTATAGATTATGTTGCGGACTTGGCCGCCCTACGCCCACTACTACTTTGGCGCTCCATTTGGTCCAAAAACGAAACAATCTTTACACAACTGATTATTAAAGATTGTTTGAGGCTTGATAACTTATCACGTATACCCTGGCTGAACTATATTTATTACTGGTTTAATCTTCTATTTGATTGTAATATCCTTCTGAATCCTGAGGCCTCCGCGTTGATACCCAAAAAAGAGTTAAAATTGAAGTTTCTCTCATACAAGAACGCAGCCAGAGAGAAGCAGTTTAGTAAGTTAAAAACTATTGTATTCTATAATGATTTGAATCTGAGAATTGGTCTCCAAGCTTACCTAACTTTTGTTACTCGCAATACTCATCGATTTGTTTTAACTCGTTTACGGCTTGGGATTGTCCATCATTTAGTCTCATTCCCACATATGAAAATTAGATCTGATATTATGTGCCCTTGCGATAACGTTTCGAAACAAAGCTGTTGCCATTTTTTATTGTTTTGTAAATGTTATAGTCATTTTAGGAAGTTTTATCTTAAACCTATTTTTTTAAAATATAATGTTCGGTCCACGAATTCAGCATTGAAATTATTAACATCTCTGGAAAGCCCTGATATCTGTTTTACAACAGCATCCTATGTGTTAAAATGTGTTTTTATAAGGAAATCTTTAATGTGTCCTGTGTAGTTTTAATTGCTCTGCGTATTTTTGCACATTTACTATGTACTATTAGTAACCTGACTTATGTAAGCTCCCATTGATCTGCATATTCTATCATGTTTTGCTAGTAATTCTTTTTTTTTTATTTTTTTTTTTTTAAAACCTTTATTTCGGTAAATGCACAATACACAGCGTCTGCCTACAACCCCTCGGGGCCGGCCGCTATGACATTGTAGAACATAGAACAATAATGTCAGGATAAGAAAAGGTTTAATTTTATGATTTTGTCGAGTACAATGTAGTGAACTACGAGAGGAGTCGAAGCTAACATTGACCAGGAGAGACATAACCATTCACGTAGCTCCCAGAAGGAGGCGTTATATAGGAAAGCA
The DNA here is from genome assembly GCF_964204655.1 of Triturus cristatus. NCBI lineage: Eukaryota > Metazoa > Chordata > Amphibia > Caudata > Salamandridae > Triturus > Triturus cristatus. Next base: position 604,638,365 of record NC_140584.1, read on the forward strand.
TTTGCAAGGAAACAGGTAGCCACCATCCGGGAACTAAGAGCAAACACTATACCACAGAATGATAGAACACAATAAACTCCCAACTAACACTGAACCCCGACCCCGAAGAAACAAAGAAACATAAAAGAAAAGAAAACCGAAGAAGAAGAGCGAAAGAAAGAGAAAGAGGGCCATAGAGACAAAGAAAAGACATGGAACACATCCCATCCCCCCACCCTGCATACCAGCGGAAGGCCACGGCCCACCCCCCCCCAATAGGCATGCCTGTCGCCCCAAATGAACCCCAAGTAGGAAGAGAGTCCGGAGAGTGGGAAAGAACATCCCAGTCTCCGACTCCCAGAGAAGGTAGGAGGAGGAAATTTTACATACTCCCGGTCACCACAGCCCCATAAGCATCCCCCACCCTGAATATCATCAACACAACTGAAGTAGCAAGCAAAGCAGCAGGTGGGGAGACTCCATTCCAAATGTGCAAATAAATCAGATAATTAGCAGTCCCGTCCTAGTACCCGCCCGCCAATACGTACAGCAAACTAAAGGGAATCGCCCAGCCCTGGCCCGATCCTAAGTGGCCCCACAGATCCACCCCCGCAATCAACAATAGCAAATTACACACATGCGGCACAGCAAATACATGGACAAATAGTCTAGTCCGGGTCATGCCAGGCGGTCAGGCAGGATCATCAAGGGAGACAACATCAGCCCTGGCCAGAACGAGGAGACCCCACCAAGCATGGCCACCGCTGGGAGTGTACCTCAGGCAGAACAAAGGAGCAAGATGGCCGCTCCCGGCTTAGAAGACGCAGAGGGAGAGGAAGCGAGAGTTCCCAATCATAAACCATCACCACAGCGATAGTAACCAACACAGTTTTCCCCACAGAACGGCACACACTCCGGCGATGTTGAGGAAGCCGTGGCAACACTTGCAGAGGCAGAGTCTCAGCTTGTAAAGTGGAAGGGAGCTTTGTATCTGCAACTTTGTCATTAAAAGAACACTCGACACTGTAGCCAGGGAGAGGACGTTCCACAGTATCCCCCTGTCGCCACATTGTATCCACCTCGAAGGGAATGAGAGGCATTGGGGGGTCAGACAACCGCAGTAGTTCCCTGGATGGCATAGCAGCATCGATCTTCCGCTCCAGTTCTCGAGTGTGTTGGCACCATGTCGCCCTCAAGTCTTCCAGGGCTAGAAGGATATCACCATAGGTCAGGTCTGCTCCTCGCTTCCGCATGTCGGCAGTATGTAAAGGCGCCACCAGGACACCCTCCAGCTCGACAGTAGGCAGGGAAGCTTGCGTCAGGGGTATGGAGGCTTCCGTCTTTCCGGCGAGGTAGACCGGCACCGCCACCATTTTGGCAGTTAGCCCACAGCGGAGGGGTGAGGGCGACTCCATAGGGCGGCGGAATAGTAGTTAAGGCAAGAAAAGTTACTGCTGCTATGCGGGGCTCACTCGATGGGAGAGCCCTCGGCTGTATTGCAATGCGGGTGGTGGGCGCTCTAAAACGGATACCGCTCTGACCGCTGGTAGCAGGACAAAGGAAGGTTCGCCAGCCCGGGCCCAATCATACAGGAATTCTCTCCGTCGCGAAGAAGGCTCCGCCAAGCCGCCCACTCCACATCCGGTCACATTTCCCCAGGCGCCGGTCCAGCCCCAGGTCGTCTCACCGTACGTGATAAGCGGTGTCCGGTGACGGTGGTCGGGCCAGGGTGCGTGGGCCAGGTCCGAAGTCGGCAAACTCTATGAATCCTCGACCAAAAAAGCCGGCGGGGACATCGGAGGAATACGGAAAGTATCAGCGCATTCGTGGTTACATTTGCTCGCACCGTAGGCAGGATTAAAGATCAGGATGTCATATAAACAGCAGACGGGCTGCGGAGCCGGGAGCTCAGACGTCCTGTCCGTCCGCCATCTTGGCTCCTCCTCCATTGCTAGTAATTCTTATATGTATCCTATACCTTGAGCTTTTTTGGGATGCCTTTTACACTTTAATATTTCCTCTTTTGCGTTTTTGCACTTTACATGTACTGTTAATGCACATTTGTCACTTTATACAAAATTTGCACCGTATTTTTAAAGCTAGTTTTGATTGGTATTGAAAATGGTTAAATATATATATAAATACTGTGCGCATTCTGAAGATAGCATTCTCTTATGCAATGTAATTTTATTTTACTGTCTTTTATTATATGTTTTGCTTATATGGTTGTATCTTATCAACCGAATAAAGCTTTTTGAAATTGAAATTGACAGGAAAAAATAATGACCCCCAACACCCTGGGAGAAAACTCCTATTACATGGGGCAAATTAGTTTTTATTGTTTTTCAAAATCAAACTACCATTTTGGGACTATGCTTTTGGAAAACAAAAAAATGTAGAAAAGTTTGCATGGTGGCCATCATGTTTGAGGGTATTGTCTGTCAAACTTTTCCTGCATAGACGGGAACCACCATGACAGCAGTTCTTGTCAATGTAGAGAGTTGTCTATGGGCCTCAAGGACAACTCTAAATCTGGCAGGTGAGGGTAGCTGAGAACAGCAGAGTTAATCCCAACATTGTCAACTCAATCAGGCCCATAGTTTTTCTTCCTTCTATCATGAGATTTAAATGAAGTCTCTCAATTATACCACATTGGTGACTTTATAAGGGATCTTATGCAATTGTTTCTAATCTGATAAACTCACCCTAAAGATGACACCATGTCACTGGGATACAAAATATCCTGTTCTGGTATTTGCTTTTACAAGTCATTGCTTTCAGTTATTTTAGTCTGATTTGTTTAACTGAAGTGAACCAGAATTAATAACTCCAGAATGCACTTATTTTCTCCAGAAAAGATAAAATGGAGCCTTTTGATAATCCTATATCTGGCCCTGATATATACTATGGCTTTGTGAGTAAGAGTGAGCACATAGCTGTGAGGAGCATAGCCCAGCATTTAGCTCTATTGTCTTAGCCCAAATTGCACCCTCACATTCAAAATTGACCCAATGATGCATTTTGTGCTAAGACTGTCCTAACTGCAAAAGAAACAGGAACAACAGCAACCAGCAGCCACTCATGCTTGCTAAGTCAATTGTTTCTGTGGCTCCTGTATTTGGATTGGTGCCCCCTATTACTCTTAATTGCACAAGTGGGCGTAATCAAGTAATTTCCTGTAATTTTTCATCACAAGAGTAATGCGAAATTGCCAAAATTACTTTGATTATTCTTGAGTAATTGAATTTCACCCAGGCCTTCCTATAAATTGGTGCTTGAATCTAAGTCAGCTTTAGCACTAATGGCCTTATGTCACAAAATGACCAGGTTTGTGGCCACAAAGGTGCTTATCATTATGTACAAAATCCCATTTATGAATTGAAAAATTCTTTCGACTCATGAAAAGAATTTTGCGTTCGTGTCTGAGTTGTAAATAGGAGAGGTCATCAAAGGTATTTCCCCCAGGTTCCTTCCAATTCGTAAAATAATTTATTTATCGTTAACCACTGCAATTACTGTCACAACCCATGGATGAGCGAATGGCCTCCAAGTTGGTGTAGTACCTAATTTGCAAAATGGAAGGAGTCCCTTTAGGAGTTCTTTCCCTTTGGAAGTCATGTTGGAAGCCTCAGGAGGGGAGATTTTTTCCAAAATGGAAAAAGGTTTTTTTTTTTACCAGCACTGGTTCCTTTAAGGAACATAAGCTGTTAAAAAAAAAACTTTTCATTTTGGAATGCAGATATAGGGCTGGTGATGTACTGTCACTTGCAGGCCACCATACATGTGATTAAAGCCAAACACAAAGAGTCACAGATTGGCACCTGCGTGATATTAATTAGGCAGGTCATTCTGCAACCTCCTGCAATTTCAGTATTTTTTTAACCAACATGAAAGTACATAGGTAGATTTGTAAAATACTATTCCATTCACAAAAAGTATGTGCAATTTATAACCACATGTTGCTAGTGAATTAATAATACATCAGGACCCTAACTTTCATAAGGAGATGTACGCCAATTATATTCACTCCTTGTTTGCACCTCTACCTAGTGGTAAGTACTTGTTGAAATCTGCATAACACATAAGAAAAAGTTTAAGCTGTAATGACAGCAGCTGGGTAAACAGTGAAATTCCTCTGCTATGGCCAAGTTGTGCATACTGTCACCAGGTGAATAATGAAGATTATTTTCTATTTGCAAGGCAACTGGCCCAACAGCACGGTAGTTCTGCAGCAGCTAGGTAAATGTTAAAATGTTTTTCTTATTTGCCAGGCTACTGGTGAAATAGAATATAAGTATATCATTTCTGCTATTAAACCATCAGCCAGGATAATGGTTAAGTTAATTTCTATTTCGCAAGACTGCTGGCGATATTGTAAATATTGTCTGCTGTTTTGCTACCAGACGGGTCACGAGTGAAGTTTCTTTGCTCTTTGCTTGACCCCTGGCCAAATAGTACATAACCTTTGCTAAGATGTGTTATTTCGACAGTTACCGGGTAAATAGTGATGATTCCTTGTTTGCAAAAAAATGTTTTTATTAATTTCCCATTACAACAAGAAACCAAACAAAATAATAGAGAGAAAAAAACCCAATAAGACAACATAATCAGCAGATAATGCATGAGGAGGCAATATCATTAACAGGTGATTGGGCCAGTGACACTGGAGCCAACGCTGCCAAGAATGAAGAATAGAAACATACATTAATATCCTGCTCCTACCCAAAGCTAATACCCCGCCCTCCATCACAGTCACCCATACCCCCAGCCATTCCCAGACATACTATGGCATCCTTAACCATTCCATGCCCCAACCATCATAGACACCACACATCTTTAGCAGCGCACAGCCCGGGCTTATGTCATGACCAATGGGGTAGCATCCAGCAAAGCGACCTCCAAAATGGGTTCATCTACAATAACTCGACTGTCCTGCTCACTCGAGGACAGGTCATCATAGTAGTATGCCAGGCTGGCCGTATTGGCACCCGCTGCACTCCCCTGGCCTCTTCCCTGCAAAGTGCCTCCCTCTCACATTCTTCCCATCTCTTCAGCTCCAAACCCCATCCACAGATATCCAGCCCGAGCCGACTTCCAAGTCATTGTGATCTGACTGCGATCGAGAATCAGGGGCTGGTCCAAAATCCGTAGCCTTCCAGGCCATGGAGTGACCTTGAAAGCCCAGTAGACACAGCTGAGAAATAAGCAAAAACTTCCAATCAGTGGCACCATGAACCACTTGGATGACCAGTGCAGCGACAATAAAGGGCATCACCACACCATATGCAGAAAGCCGGCACCTTCAGTAGCACATCGGGGCAAGCAGACACTGCCGCAAGGAACATGGTATGTATGCCCCTAGGGGTAAGGTAGGCCTGATGCAAATAATAGAAATGGATGATTTTAAAGTGAGCATTCTGGGAAAGCTTCGAAGTGCACTCCAAAATCTTCCTCCAAGCCTGATCAGTCAGTGGTGAACCAATATCCATTCTCCAACACGCGTGGAGCTCCGAAATATTTCGCTGGCTCCCCTGCAGGAGAACAATATACAGCAGTGTGACGGCCTTAATCGGACCTGTGATGATAAAAAGCAGGTGTAGACAATCAGATTCCGGCAGCTGGCCACCCCCGTCTTCCATCACTCGCCAACGCACTGTGCAACAAGAAATGGCTCACTGGAAGATTGCAAGACTGCCGAAGGGATAAAACTGGTAAGCAATTCGCCACTGACCAAAAGCTCACCCAGCACGTGACCCCGGCTGCCGTCCAGCGGCGGAGACCAGACCAACCCCCAAGTCGTTCCTAACGTCGAACCACAGCGAGCAGGAGTTCGCATGAATGCAGCATCCTCAGAAGTGGTCTGGCCCACACATATCACGCCATTCTAATGAGCACATTCGAGTGCCACACACTAAAAGGAGAGGAAGGCTGTAACAAAATCATAAAAAGCAAAATGAACAAATGATTGACGGAATGCTGAACAATGCAGACAATCACCCCCAGTGATAAAGATCTGGATTTAATCCATTGTTCTTTTGCTCACCACACCAACTCAGTTTGGACCCAGCCAAATGCAAATCAGTATTGACCCTGTACTCATGGAAACAGCATTACGTCCATTATTTGTTCCTTCTGCTTTTTGTCGCCCTAAGCGGAAAAGGTATGCCCAGACGTGGGTCCAATACTCACTGCACCACTGGATTCAAGCTAGCCTGGCTGTTGAGGGGTGATGCCCCAAAACTGGTCCCAGGATGTTTGTTTCCAGTCCAGGGAGGACCTGCCATGGCAGTTCGGGCTGGATTGTTCCCATGAGGAACAGGATCAAGGCTGATTTGCATATGGTTGGGTTCAAAATGGGGTGCCGTGGTAAGCAAAAGAATGATGGATTAAACCCAGATCTTTGTGACTGGGGGTGAAGGTTTGCATTGTTCAGCATTCTGTCCACCATTTATTCCTTTTGCTTTTGCTGCCATAAGGGGGGAGGGTATGTCCAGATGTGGGTCTCATGTTCACTGTGCCACTGGATTCAAGCTAGTCTGGCTGATGAGGAGTGATGCCCAGAAACCAGTCCCAGGATGCTTGTTTCCCGCCCAGGGAGAACCTGGCTTGGCAGTTCGGGCTAGACTGTTCCCATGAGGAGCTGGGTCAAGACTGATGTGCATATGGCTGGGTCCAAACTGGGGTGACGTGGTAAGCAAAAGAACAATGGATTACACACAGGTGCATATTTACCAGGACGGCGATAAATAAATGCAAAGCGCGCTTAGCGCTTGTTTATTTATCGCCATCTATCGCAGGAATTTAACGCCCTGGTAACGCGTTATTAACAACGCGTTACTCCAGGGCGATAATATTCCAGGGAAATGGGCCAACACACCGCTGGAAAACCAGCGATGTTGCACCCAAAACGGAGATAGCCTTGGTGATACGACCCTGTGGTCGTATCACCATAATCCACCTCCCATGTTAGTTACGCCTTAGTCAGGAATTTAACAGACATTAAATTCCTGCGTTAAGGCATAGTTAACGGGATTTAAAATATCGCTACCCCTCGTTGATGAAACTGGGGTAGCAATATTTTCCCATGGTGTTTTGTCAGGCACGCCTCCTTTGCATCTCATTAGAGATGCAAAGTGAGGCGTGAACAAAACGGGAGCTGAAACAAGGAAACACGCACTAGCTTGTCCTTGCAAATAATGCAATAGAATTATCACCACTTTTCGGCCGAAAACCACGGCAAATGCGGCGATTATTATGTCACCAGCCCTTGATGATATGCCCCCCAGATCTTTGTGACTGTGGGTGAATGTTTGCATTGTTCAGCATTCTGTCCATCATTTGTTCCTTTAACAAAATCCTAGTCAATAACTCTTGGCTGGGGAACTACTCTCTGGGGTATTCGCCGCATCCCACAGTTAAGACCGCCAGCGAGCCATGCATTGCATCTGCCCTGCTACATACTACAATTCCAGATTGGGGGTTGACAAACCGCCCTCCAGCACCGATAGGCGTAGCTTCCAGAGCACCACACAGTGTTGCAATGTGCCCTAGTAGAAGGACAACAGGAGGCCATTGAGTTTCCGAAAGAACTTCTGGGTAAGCTCAAGCGTAAAGGCCATGTACAAGTCAAGGAGATGAGGCAAGACAACCATCTTAGATATAGCAGCTCTGCCACACACGGAGAGCGGCAATGTTGTCCAAAACGCCACTAACCACAAAAAAATAACAAGTGCACGGCCATAGTTGCCATTGAAAAACATATCTGGTGACTGATAGACAGAAACCCCCATATATCGGATAGTGTGTCATTCCTACCACAACTTCGGCCCGCAAGTAGAGGTCCACACTCAACCACCTCCACCGGAGTGGATAAATACAGGACATACTGCGGTTAACCTCAAGCACTAAATGGCAGCCAAACACCATCAACTATAGATCATCTTCCCCCACAAAATAGAGTAACATATCAACGCAAACAATGAAAGGAAAGTATATTTGCTACCAAGGAGCAGACCATTGTAATGGTGGTCTAAAATAACCGCTTGAGCAAATGGCTCCATGGCAAGAGCAAACAATAAGGGAGATAGGGGACAACCCTACCGAATGCCCCGTTCCACAGCAAAAGCTTCTGATATCAGAGAGCCGGTGCGGGTCCTAGCCACTGGGCAAGTGTACAGGAGCATTGGACAAAAGCAAGTCCCAAACCCATGCGAAACCAGGTGGCATATGTGAACTCCTACCAGAGCGAGTCAAAAGCTTTCTTGATGTCCACCAAGATGGCCAATGCCCACTGCGGCAAACTCTTGCGTTGTTCCAAAGTGAGAAGCAGTGGACGAATATTCGGCATAGTGCTATGCATGGGGATTAAGCCCGACTGATCAACGTGAACCAGGGAGCACATTTGGGGAAGCAAGCCGGTGGCCAACACTTTGCTCAGGATTTAATAGTCAGAGTTAAGCATTGAAAGCGGGGGACAGGACTCATGGAAGAGCAGGTCCTTATCTTTCTTGGCAAGTGGCACATTAGTGTCCTCACACATAGAAGGAGGAAGCAGACTCCGCTGAAGAAAGTCATTGAAGAGGGCCATGAGTTTGGGAACGTGGACCAGAGCATATGCTGTCTAGAATTCTATAGGGAGCCCATCTAGAAAGAACAGCTTCCCCCTGGCCATGTCCTTCTTTGCACCCCAGACTTCCTGCTCAGTAATAACTGCCCCTAACAGGTCCTCCACCTCAGTAGTAAGCGATACTGGTGAGGAGTCCGTGAAATAACTCACCTTGTATGCATTACTACACCTGGGTTCTGCTGAGTAAAACTCGCTATAATGGTGGTAAAACGGCTCACTAATCTCATCGTGAGTGAAAATATCCTGCCCTGAGGAGTCATGTACTTGGAGGATGGTATGCGCCCAGTACTCAGCCCGAAGTAGCCAAGCCAGCATCCTGCCTGACCTATCCCTCTCAGCGTGAGCCCTAGCAGCATATGCCTTATAATCAAAATGCTGCAGGCATTCGAACAAACCAAAATATTTCTCCCTTTCCTCCAGTACCCTGTACCTCCCATCTGGTAATCCCCTCCAACTCACGCGGAAGACTATCACCCACCACCTCCTAATGTTGAATATCGGATTACAATTGGTATTGTACCCCCGCCTTATTAGAGGCACAATAAGCTCATATCACCACCCTCATGGCTTCCCATTCAACATCCATCGATGAGGCCGACCTCATATTGTCCAGCCAGAAATTTGTGATATTCTCACCCAATAAAACCCAAAAGGCTTGATCCTCCCGCATTGCCGGGTGTGGGTGGCAGTTGGGGACTACGGTTCGAGCGGAGGACCACTAAAAGATACATAAGACAGGGCAAGAGTGGAAGAGGCGTGGCGAATCGGCGAGGGTGCCTGACTCCGGACTACGGGGTTCATGGTTCCCCGGTTCTGGCGGCAGGTTAGCCCAGCACCATGTGACTCTGGGAAATAGCTCGCTTAATCTTCCCGAGGGCCCCCAGCGCCAGGACACCTCTCCAGAGGTAGTTGTGCGCTTTACAAATGCTGTTATTTATGCTGGCAATGATCAGAATATGTCTCCATCAAGTATTTGTCTATCTCCACTCTACCACACAGCACCCGACAGGTGTATACTCAATCAAGCAGAACTTCAAGATAATGCAGGCCTGAGTGGTAGGAGCACACACGAGAACACAGATTGCGTGTCCTCCAGCAATCTTCCAAGTTCCATTGAACCGCCCATGTGCATGCCTAGTCCGCTAGCTTAGCTACTGGTGCACTGAGCACTTCAATAAGGTATCCTAAGCTACAAGAGGTGGCCAACCCGGAAAGGAACACCAACTGGTCAACATTTGGTTCATAAATTTTCAATAACGTCACATCCCTATCATTCAATTGAATCAAACACCAATGCATAGCGACCTTCTGGGTCCATAAACACCCTATGCAACTGAAAAGGGACCCCAGGCCTGATCCAAATAAGGTTGCCGAGTGAGAAAGTCCAATAAGTGGTGGCATTTGGTTGACCCCCACCAATGTCCTCGGAGGGCCCGGCTTTCAGACTCAACAAGATGAGTTTCTTGCAAAAATACAATTTGAACTCCCCTTCACTTCAAATAAGCTAGGACAATATAACACTTAGTATGATTATTCTGCCTGTGAAACACAAACATAACAATAAAAAACACAAAATTAAAAAAGACAAACAGATCCCCACACCCTCCCAGAACTGAGACACACAACCATCCTGTCCAAACACCCTATCCCACAAGGCTTGCCAAGGAGCCAAAGAACAGCCAACAGGCCAACAATGTTCATAATGGAAAAAGTCTACCAAAAAGGGGCCCGCCAGCTAACAAAGAAAGTAGCGGAGCGGCACACTGATAAGCAACCAAATAAAAGGGAACGTGCCTAGCAAACCCCCTGCCAAACTCCCCCCAGTTGCGCTCATAGCTGGATTACATCCAGTAAAAAGAAGCCACATAATCACTCTGCTCACCGACACAACAGTAGGCATAAATGGTAAAGGATAATGAAACAAAATGATAGTACATTGCTGGCACACCTAATCTCAAACAATATCATCCAGTGACCCTGGGGTAATCCCGCCAAAGTTTTTTCAAGCCCTGGGATAACAGAATCAGAAGACTCAGAGGCAGAACTATGGGCCAGATGCATCATGCATATTGCTACTCGCAAATGGGCCGATTTGCAGAATCGGCCCATTTGTGATCGTAAAAAATGCATTTCAGATGCAGCAAAATTTTGTAATTCGGTAATCTGTAACTTGTTATCGAATCACAAAATGGGCTTGCAAAATGGAGTTTGCAATTCGGTATTTGGAAGGGGCGTGTTTAGGGCATCCCTTCCAAATAGCAAATACTAATGGTATGCATGAATGTTTTGTGACAGTGAATAGGGTCGCAAAACATTAGCATTTTACCACCTACCTCAAGTAGGTGGTAACCCATTTGCAAATTGTGATGGTTAGTAAAATCTTTTTTTAAGAGCAGGCAGTAGTCCCACAGACATTTTCCTTAAAGGAAAACAGGCTGCATAAAAAAAATAAAAAAAAATAGTTTTATTTAAAAGCAATCACAGACATGGTGGTCTGCTGAGCCCAGCAGACCACCACACTCGACACTCGACAGAACTCAACCTATGCTCTACAAATATATAGAAGAATTACTAAAAGAGCAAAGCTACCAAGAATCTGTTAGCCAAACTGCTCCTGAACTTAGCAAATAAACCAAAAGAATGTACAACACGCTACAATTTAATGTCAAACTCTTCATAAATGACAAAGGAGTAGATAACTTAAAAATCATGTAAAAAACTATGACAAATTATAAACCAACATACCAAACATTTGTTTCTTTAATGATAAATATATTTTATTAGCTCAGTCAAACAATTATTGAAAATCCCAATGTTAAAAAATGACTCATATAATAAAATTATATATAAATTATTTTGAAAAAAATGCAGCCATCAACAACTAAGGTCCTCATTCTGATGTCAGGAGAATGACACTGTTGCGGATTGGAATCGCCCGACGGCCGGCGGTTCTGACTGCACAATTCAGATGTGACCTCCTTAGGGTGGTTTAAAACATCCATTTTTCAATGGCAGCTTGTGCGGCAGGCGGAAAAGGCCCACAGCATAAGCTGCCATTTAAAAATTGATGTTTTTAAGCATCCAGCACTGTGTGACGGTGCAGGGATGTTTAGGGGGGCAGGCCCCAAAGCGTAGGGCTATTGGGATGGGGGCCTGCTAGGAGCCCCTACAATCACTTTTAAGGCTGACATGTTAAGGCTGTCGGAAAGTGACATCATAATCCCGACGGCGGAGCCGAGGCTGGCTCCGCAGTAATAATGGGATAATGGGCCAGATGTATGACCATAGCATTTTGTGACTTGCAAATTGCGACAAATTGTGAGTAGCAATTTGCGACTCACTAAATGCTATGTACAACAGTGTCTGCAGATATGTTCTCTCAGCCCCTTTATACTCCTCACATTTTATTTGCCAAGAGGAGCTGGGGATGACCTATATGGTTGACTGTATCAGAGCTCGCCGATTATCCCTGTGGCTACCTATTTTGAGAACTGAGGAGGCGGCCTTTAATAGAGACATTATTAAAGATTGCTTAGCATGTGACAAGGGCCTTAGCATACCACAGCTGGCGCATGTGAAGAATACATTCCAAGCGATTGTCTATCTCACGCCTTTACGAAGCCTTGCTCCAGCAGGATTTTAAATAAGAAAAAATATGCGAAAAACTTGATCGCAAAGACTTTTTGTGGAAATGCGAAAGCTCTCTGTCGCCGCCTATTTGAACCTGAGCCTTGATAGTGCGCCGGCTCAATATTTGTTTAGTGCACGCGGCATTGGGAAAGATGCCTAGGGGCAGATTTACAACTTCTGGCGCATCTCTGCAAATCAGCAGGGATGCGCCAGAACAGATGCGTCATGTAATCCGCCCTTTGCGCCACCACGGATGCGTCGCATTTACAATGCGGCGCACCATGGTGCAAGGAGGGGAAGATGCGTGAAGCATCTTGTGGCGTACGGGTGGCACATTGCTGGAGTCGCGTAGCAAGCGCGACGCAACTCCTGCAATGCACAGGGGCCGCGCATACTTAACGTGGTGCGTCACTCCTTACGCCTAGTTCAAGCAGACGTAAGGATTTCATGCAGCAGTGCCGTAAACCTGACTCAGGGAAATCTTGTAGATTTCACTGCGTCAGTTTTACAGGGCTTTCCTGCGAGGGAACGCCCACCGTGCGACAGAACGCCCACATGAAACCTGACGAAGGTTTCATGTGGCGCAGGGCTTTACAACATGACGCATTTGCCTAGCTGCGTCACGTTGTAAATAAGTCACAACGTGGTGCATGGTTTACGCCACCGCTGCGTCACAAAAGTGACGCAACGGCAGCGTAATAGTGTCGCAAGGGGCTTGTAAATCTGCCCCCTAATATTTTGTTTCAGGAAGGACACCATTAAGTACTTACTCTTTTTTCCATTCAATTCTCAAATAAAACCTTGGTACTTGCCCATGTCCTTTTGATGACAGATCCGGGAAAACCATGTTACATTTTATCTTTTTCTGTGAATTTCACAGAAAATATACTAAACAACATTGAATTGCATTAATGAGGTCTTGGAACTTGAGGCAATGTAGTTCAGCCCTTCACGTCCTACAATAACTGACAGATGCTGATTCCTGCCTCTGTGTTGGCTCCCTTCCGAGAGCCGCTGGGCCTGCGCAAACAACGATGCACTTTGAGAAATCTTATAACTTTTTTTACGGTTTGATATGTTTTTATTTGCACTTGACCTATTGCAACTCATTGCATTTTTATTTTATATGATTTTGCAATGTTATAGTATTTTAAATTGAAACTTAAATATGTATGTCCTTTTAACCTGTATTGTGTACCTTCGTGAATGCATCTTGCACCTGAATCAAGTATTTTATGATTCTGGAATTCTGACTAACAAAGGACTGAACTACTACTACTGCTGGGTAAACAACACCCAATGTATCATCTGCATTTCCAGCTCTGCTATCAGCGGCCCATTCAACCGGGGTACTTTCGTATACATGATATGCTGGACAGATCATATTATCATGCATAAACAATCTACAATCAAAAATACAAAAATACTTTTGGTGAACACTAAAAGTAAAAAAAATACTTCCATCTACCGGCCCTTAGTGATTCAGGGACTCAAAGCTCTTGTGATGGACAAACACCATTGGCGCTACAATAAATTCTACTTAACTATGGATGCACCCTTAATCATTGTATAATCTGGTTATAATTTCATTAATTTATTAAAACACATTCATCAGAGCAAATGTAAACCGCCGTAGAATACTTTTACTAGTACTACATAGGTGTTTTACTATAAAAAGTTTCAAAAATCAAAGGAAGAGCATTGAGAAAGTAGGATGAATTGAAAGATAAGACCATAGTATTAAAGGGAGAAAGCAGGAGTGAAAATGAACCTGCAAAAATTAGATAAAAGTCTCAAAAAGTAGGGTTTTGGAAGAAAGAAGCATGAGGTAGCACCAAGACTAGGTGATCTAGGTATTCAGCAAGCCTGGCATTTACCAGTAATAGCGGCAAGCTCCTAAGAAATTTGTTGGGACCCTATATTTCATTTTCTTTTACTATTATTATTATGTTTTTTAATCACCACTGTGGGTAACTATCAGATTAAGAAGAGTCCATCTATACTGTCCAAAACACTGGGAGGAGACATCAGTGAAAATGAAAGACTTGGTGAAAATAGCCATCGAGTCCTCATGAAGAGGAACACTTTCTGCTTTCCAAGACTTTCAAACCCACTGCACAGATTGTACCAAAAAATTCGTAAAGGGACTAATTAGTAAAGGCTGTAGCAAAAACATAACAATGTGTAGCTCTTTACATAAAGTGATGTCACAGAAAGTGATAATATGCCTCATTTTGCCAAGTTCAGGTTTTCCCTGGTCTTAATTGTGGTGCTGCCTCCTATGTACGCTCCCCTTGTAAATAGGAGGCAGATTCAAAATCAATGGGTGTTGCGGTAGAACGCACACTGCAACAACCACTGCTCACCCATTTCACGCTAAGCACAGCGTGAAAGGGGGCCTTATTTACAAGGCAGCGTTAAGCCACGTTAAGTAGCTTAACCCTGCCTTGTAAATAAGGCGAAGCCCCTATTGCCATCACGTCACAGAAAGTGATGTTGTGAGGGCGATAGGGGCTTGTAAATATACCCCTTTATGTTTTGTAAAACAATGCCCATACTTTACCTTACCCAAACCGTTTGTCCATGCCCTGTCCTGTCTGAGGGCGAAGGTGATATGTCCTTATACTATGAGCTGAATGGACAGGACAGAAGGCTAAAATAATTAAATTATGTAATCCCTCGCTCGTCACCTCTCACCCCCTTCCTGAATGAGGTGTAAGTATGATGATTAGCAATTTGTCTGTGAAAATATGTTGCTACAATTGATTTGTGCTTTACAGTATGCACTCCATGCCAGACCAGCTCTTAACTCAATGCGCGCCATGTCACAGAAGTTCTTCACTCAATGGACTCCATGCCAGACCAGCTCTTAACTCAATGTGCGCCATGTCACATAAGTTCTTCACTCAATGGACTCCATGCCAGACAAGCTCTTAACTCAATGCTCTCCATGTCACAGAAGTTCTTTTCTCAATGGACTCCATACCAGACCAGCTCTTAACTCAATGCACTCCATGTCACAGAAATTCTTCACTCAATGGACTCCATGCCAGACAAGCTCTTAACTCAATGCACTCCATGTCTCAAAAACATTTTTACTTAATGCACTTCATGCCAGACAGCTCTTTACTCAATGCAAGACAAGCTCTTTACTCAATGCACTCCATGTCAGACGAGCTCTTTATTCCATGCACACCATGTCAGACGAGCTCTTTACTCAATGCACTCCACGCAAAACATGCACTTTACTCAATGCACTCCATGCCAGACAAGCTCTTAACTCAATGCTCTCCATGTCACAGAAGTTATTTACTCAATGCACTCCATGCCAGACAAGCTCTTTACTCAATGCACTCCACGCAAAACATGCACTTTACTCAATGCACTCCATGCCAGATAAGCTCTTAACTCAATGCTCTCCATGTCACAGAAGTTATTTACTCAATGCACTCTATGCCAGACAAGCTCTTTACTCCATGCACTCCATGTCACAGAAGTTATTTACTCAATGCACTCCACACCAGACTAGCTCTTAACTCAATGCTCTCTATGTCACAGAAGTTATTTACTCAATGCACTCCACACCAGACTAGCTCTTAACTCAATGCTCTCCATGTCACAGAAGTTATTTACTCAATGCACTCCATGCCAGACAAGCTCTTTACTCAATGCACTCCATGCCAGACAAGCTCTTTACTCAATGCACTCCATGCCAGACAAGCTCTTTACTTAATGCTCTCCATGTCACATAAGTTATTTACTCAATGCACTCCACACCAGACTAGCTCTTTACTCAATGCACTCCACGCAAGACATGCACTTTACTCAATGCACTCCATGTGAGACAAGCACTTTATTCAATGCACACCATGTCAGACGAGCTCTTTACTCGATGCACACCATGTCAGACGAGCTCTTTACTCAATGCACTCCACGCAAAACATGCACTTTACTCAATGCACTCCATGCCAGACAAGCTCTTAACTCAATGCACTCCATGTCACAGAAGTTATTTACTCAATGCACTCCATGCCAGACAAGCTCTTAACTCAATGCTCTCCATGTCACAGAAGTTATTTACTCAATGCACTCCATGCCAGACAAGCTCTTTACTCAATGCACTCCATGTCACAGAAGTTATTTACTCAATACACTCCACACCAGACTAGCTCTTAACTCAATGCTCTCCATGTCACAGAAGTTATTTACTCAATGCACTCCATGCCAGACAAGCTCTTTACTCAATGCACTCCATGCCAGACAAGCTCTTTACTCAATGCACTCCACGCAGGCCATGCACTTTACTTACTGCACTCCATGTGAGACAAGCACTTTACTCAATGCACTCCATGCCAGACAAGCTCTTTACTCAATGCACTCCACGCAAGACATGCACTTTACTCAATGCACTCCATGTGAGACAAGCACTTTATTCAATGCACACCATGTCAGACGAGCTCTTTACTCAATGCACTCCACGCAAGACATGCACTTTACTCAATGCACTTCATGTGAGACAAGCTCTTTACTCAATGCACTCCATGCCAGACAAGCTCTTTACTCAATGCACTCCACGCAAGACATGCACTTTACTCAAAGCACTCCATGTGAGACAAGCACTTTATTCAATGCACACCATGTCAGACGAGCTCTTTACTCAATGCACTCCACGCAAGACATGCACTTTACTCAATGCACTCCATGTGAGACAAGCTCTTTACTCAATGCACTCCATGCCAGACAAGCTCTTTACTCAATGCACTCCACGCAAGACATGCACTTTACTCAATGCACTCCATGTGAGACAAGCACTTTATTCAATGCACTCCATGCCAGACAAGCTCTTTACTCAATGCACTCCACGCCAGACTAGCTCTTAACTCAATGCTCTCCATGTCACAGAAGTTATTTACCCAATGCACTCCATGCCAGACAAGCTCTTTACTCAATGCACTCCATGCCAGACAAGCTCTTTACTCAATGCACTCCACGCAAGACATGCACTTTACTCAATGCACTCCATGTGAGACAAGCACTTTACTCAATGCACTCCATGTCAGAAATGGGTGGATGTTTCAAGGGGTAGCCGGTTGTGTTGTAATGTAGTATTCGATGATCGAACAGGTCTGACAATGCATGGGGAAACGTGAGTATGCATTTAATTCCCTCGAAAGGCCACCCAATTTGCCTGGGCGGTAATGTGTGACTTATATTGCTGTTAAAATAACTAACACTGGCCGGCATGTTTCAGCAACCGTATTAGGCAATACTTGTCTCTCGTTTTCTTGTCAATATGATCTATGCATAAAAGGGGAATAAAAAAAATACACAAATGGTGCAAAACAATAAGAGAATCAAAATCAGAGAACACACAAAATCTGAGAGATGAAAGGAGAAACAATGCGAATGAAGGGAGCAGAGTTTGACATGTAGAATAATGAGTAATAGAGGAAGAGAAAATAATTGAAAAAAGAAATTAGAAAACAAAAAACAATGGAAAGGAGATAAAATAATTGAAAGAGGAAAATAATGAAAGCTGCAGAATATTAGTAATAATAAACAGATAAAAAGACACTGTATGCTCTACCCTCATGTGTAGCTCGCAGTTCATCACAGTTCAGTCGCCGCGGCCCCTGTGAGATATTTGGGTTCATACCAGACCTGCAGAGAGCCATGTGTGTAGCCTGACGCATTCTACTTCTTCTTCCAGTCAGAAAACTCAATTGGCAAATGAACCTACTGCTGGGATGTGTGTGTGTGTCCTGATAGCCAGAGATCTTGATCCTAATTAGATTGCGTAACGGATTAATGTAGCTACTGAAGAGATTTATGTATATGACATTAGTCACAAGTTCACATCACAATGAGCCAGACAAGGAGGTTCATGAAACTACTGCAAAGATCTATGTACAACTTACACATAACACACTTCAATCGGAGTAAGATAGCGTCCTCTTGGGCTGTGTCGAACATGTGGCCAGTGAACAAAAATTGCAAGCATCTCACATTCTGTGAAAGCATTTAGTGTCATCAAAGTATGCTTTCAAAAACATTGAAAGCACCATGAACAATCATATAATTGTGTAGTTTTTCCACTGTTGCTGGTGAATGAAAGGCCAAGACAATAGCTACAGTATATGTCCTCTTTTTGCCATGTCTCTGGCCACGCCAACACTCAATGATAAGACCCCCTGGACTCTCCCATCCCTCTTAACATGACAGTTCTCCAGTTGCCCTAGACCCTGGGGTGCTAGAGGTGCTGCACAACCCCAACGTAACCTTGTAGGACTTCACAGTGAAAATTAACAATAAAGATGCCTTTTCATATATGTCTTGCAAAATGTCATTTTTGTTTTTCACAGACATACTGTTAAATGTTAGACAGCTTCTTCTGACCGTATGCTGGTAATTCTTTTAATATAACATTTACTTTTCCTTTCTCTGACTTAAAAGAGAAGACATTTTGTAACTTGGGGTGGGCAAATTATTCAGTTCCACTGGCGGATTTGGTGAAATTTTGGCGAGTTCCAGCCAAATCCCGCCAAATTCTGTGTTTCAGAATTGTGTTTCATGCACGCGCCAAAAAGGTACGTTGATAAGCATTAGCAAGATTTGGTATCCCCTAGTGCAATTTTTGGTTTCTAGAAGAACATACAGCGAGATATTTCCACTGCGGTCGATCGCGGCCTTTCACAGTCAACTTAAGTAGCTGCACCCTCTGGCGTGCCGCGTGGTGCCATTTGTGCTGATTTTTCAGTGCAGAATCTGCTTACGGTGCAAAATCACAGCACAAGCAGTGCAAGGTGCTTATTTCCACCCGCTGGTGGAATTCAGTGGAATCTCGCAGAGTTTTTTTTGTAACTCCGAGGTATTCCGTGGAGTCAAATTCCATGAGTTCCGCCCACCCTATAACTCGATTCTAGTGATATTCTTGCTGGAGGTACAAGTGAGTGTGAAAGAAGAAAACTGCAGAATGTCAATGCTTTGTAGCAGACATACAAATAAAAATATCTGCTTGGTTTACAAACTAAACTTAATTATTTTTTTTTTAAAATGCATACAGTGGGGCTCATTTTGAGCTGCACAACTTACAATATTGTTATGCTTCTCCATTCAATTCTGCCAGGATTTAACTAACAAAATTTGTTTTGGGAGAAAGTGAAGTATCTGCACATAAATCGGACTCCAAAGCAAAGAAGAAATGTCAGGATAATAATCTGCACTCCACATGTTAACCATTAACATGTGCTTCGAGCCACAATATCAGAACATGCACTTCTCCCGCTCTTGCACTTAACAGGAATCCCTCAGTAATTACACTGTAGTGGCCACTCTGAGATTCAAACCCTGTGCAAGCAAATTTGGTTTATTCTTCAGCACAATGCGTCCTCGGAGGTCCCACCATTCACCACAGACACCGCCCCAGACACTCCTTCCTACAGCCTCATGGTTCGCTCAAATGTCCATAATCAAACCTTAACATTCCACTGTTCTTTGCAGTCCAGTTATAGAACTAATGACACCTGGATAAGGTGGACCCAACATCGAGCCGGACACCACACACATCTCTTTTCCTTTTTAATGTTTTTTATTTTTTTATTTTCCCCTGAGTCAGAAATATTTAAAACAATACATCAATGATATGAATAAACATTTCAACAAAGCCATCATGCAGATACACAAGAAAAAATGAAAACGAAAGAAAACCACGATAGAGAGAAAGAGAAAACATAATATAAATAGAGAGATAGAAATAGAGAGATCGATCTATACTGAATTCAATTGTAGCTATCAAAATTCATAAACTATACTCAATGCAAGCTAGACAACATCTTTCCCAGTTTTAGTAGATTGAGGACGTCTAGCCTTATCCACTGCTCGTTCACATTCTGACGTTTGATGCAACATTGCCCACCATTCTGTCACATTCGGTGGTAAAGGGTTAATCCATACCCTGGCGATACATACATAGGAACTAACAATTATAATCGATATCAATGAATCAAAGCTGACATCCATACCCAACTTATGACCCAGCAGAATTTCCTTTCTAGTCAGATGAAATTTGAACCCCAAATATGCTGATGTCAATTGAAACCGACTGCCCCAAAAGTCTTTGAGCACCAAACATATGGATTATATCAGATGCAAAGCAGCGACACTTCAGACGTTCTCAGGGGTTCGGGACAATACCCATTTTTAGATGCAGTCAGCTCATAGCAGAGCATCCACATTGTTCTAAATTGCTGTAGCCAGAGGCTAACAGAATTCAGTAACCGATCTAGGGCCAGATGTAGGTGGCTAAATACCGGTCGGTAAAGGTGAAATTCGGCAAATTTCAGCGTTACCTACCGGTATTTAGCCATGTGCGATGTAGGTAAGGAAAATAAGGAATCGGTAATACCGATTCCTTAAATGCAATGTAAGAAGCACTGAAAACAGTGCACCTCAGCCTTAAGGAATCGCTATTTACCACCAACTTCAAGTTGGTGGTAAGTAGCGATTTCCTTACAAAAAGCACTTTTTTGCTTTTTTTAATGTGCCATGTGACACACATCCATGCACTTAGGGCATGTATGTGCGCCACATGTGCACACATGCACATTTCAGGGGTGCAACAGGGTGTCCTTTGGACACCCTGGCATCCTTGAAATACCGCCCGCTATTAACGATTCGGTAATACCGAATCGCTAATAGTGAATGTCTTCACATTCATTCCTATGGGCCTCCAAGCCCATAGAAATGAATGGGTAGGTATTCCTTATTACCGGATATCAATTGCCGATTCGGTAATAAGGAATATTAAGGATTCGGTATTTTTTACCGAATCTTTACCTACATAGGAAATACAGATTTCTTAATACCGAATCGGTAAAATTCGGTATTAAGGAATCGGTATTTCACAATTACCTACATCTGGCCCCTAGTCCTGCGAGTGCCTCCTGTGTTTCTGTCACCGTAATATCAGAGAAGAGAATCCGGTTCCATCTTGAGGCCAATCGCACACTATTGTTCTGGACGTGTGAAATCAACTTCTGATGAACTATGCTTATGAAATTGTTTCCTGCGAGAGATGATATAAACGGGTGAGAATTTCAGATGTTTTTGATTGTTACTAAACTTGCGACCATGTAGAAAATAGTCTCTCACCTGCAAGAACTTTTTTTAAAAACGATGTCTGAGCCTGTACGCTGCCTGTAGTGAGGCAAAGGTCCGAAACCCCTGTAAGTCATACAAATGCCCCAAATTACATACACCCAGATGTTTCCAAGCTTTCTCAACATTATCCTGAAATATATCCAGGAGTGTTGGATTGCCCCATGGTGGAGTATAAATGTGAAGTGCAGATAGAGAATATTTAGTACAGATTTCCTGCCAAATCCATGGTAGGTCTCTAACCATGTTGAATCTGTCAGTTTATGTAATCAGTAACTAGTGTCTGGGCCAAGTGCCAGTTGGTATCCAAGTATAGGCAACCCAGGTTCACACCCAATCAATAAGCTCTTGATACGGCCGGTGAACAATGCCCAGAAATATAGCTTGAAATCCGGTAGCTTAAATCCTCTTTGTATGTATGACAGTTTTAAAAAGAGGATAGCACGCCTAGCCCATCTATAGCCCAATTTAAAATGACTAACCACACCTTCTAGGCATTTTAAGAAAGAATCCGGAACACACAGTGGCATGGATAAAAAAGAATAAAGGAATTTCTGCAGTATATTTATTTGGATAATGTTACACCGTCCCATAATGGTAAGGGGGAGCCAATGCCATTGCCGTAGTTTGGCAGTTACTGTCTTCAGCAGGGGCTCATAGTTAAGCGAAATGATATCCTCCATACAGCTGCTCAGCCTTATTCCTAAATACGTAGCTGTGTCGGTAACTCCTGTTATTAGGGAATGTGATTGAAAATTAAGAATTATCTGCATTTTAGATAAATTCAACTTATACCAGGAGAAAGCACAGAATCGATCCACCTCCTTTGATATAAGATCAAGAGTAGCTCTCTGTTTAGTAGTGAAGACTGCAATATCATCAGCATAGGTGGTCAGTTTAAGCTCAATACCACTTAACGTAACTGGCTGAATGCCCGTATTCTGCAATATATGTCTTAGATATGGTTTAATGTAAAGGGTGAATGGTAAAGGGGAGAGTGGGCACCCCTGACATGTGCCTTAGTGTATTGTAAATAAAGGGGAAGAGTTGCAGCCCAACAGAACCATAGCCACAGGGGTTCTATTATAATCTGTGAACAATCAGGGAATTGTAAGCACACTACTCACCCGTGCGGGTCTCAAGGCGTGGGGGGGTGCGGCGCTCTGTTCAGCCGAAGAGCCAGGTCTAGAGGGATTTCAGCGAACTGTGGGTGCTGCAAATGTCAGCGAGAGAAAGAGGAACATAGCTGCTGCCACCGTTGTCCTGGCCATGGTGAGGAGTCCCGGGTTCGCGGCGCCCCTTCTGCTGTCTGGAGCGGCTCCTCTCTGGGCTTGGTGTCTGCTGGGAGTTAGCCAGTGCAATAAACCAGCTGCCTAACCCAAATGCACCCATAGTCAGCCAGAGTGATTCCCAGGTGACCTGGTCAAAGGCCTTCTCAGTGTCCAACATTATCATGCCAATCCGGTCTTTAGTTTTCCCATCAACATCAAACACTGCTATTGCGGTGTTAATATATGACTTAGTGTCTCTTCTGGGAACAAAAGCATGCTGTTGATCGGACACTAGTTTATGCATGAGGGGAGCCAAACGTGCAGCCAAAACGTTAGCAAAGACCTTAGCATCTGCCTTTATCAATAAGATGGAGCAATACAAACCCCTTTCCTTAGGTGGCTTATCCTTTTTAAGGAAGAGTACGATATTGGTCATTCCCCAAGAAGCCGGAGCTACACGTCCACCACCAATATATGTGATCAGCTTGGTAAATTCTGGTGCAAAAACAGCCATAAATACTTGTTAAAATTCGAGGGAGATTACATCCTACCCGGGTGCTTCTCCAGATGGCAGGGCACTAATAGCTGCTTCAATCTCCCTCAGGCCAATATTCCCTTGTAATATGAGTTCTTGCATGGGATCAAGTTGAGGCAAACAGCTTCCCTGCAAGCAGTGTATAACAGTATGGCAGTCAGCGCAGTCAGATTTACGATGAACCCCTTGGTAAAAAGAAGAAAGCTGCTCAGCTATAGATTGAAGGTAAGTATGTACCACCGGTCATAACCCATAATGTGCTTTAAGGTACATGTAGACCTTTTTATCTGAGATCTGATGTGCCAGGAGGTGACTGACTTTCTTACCGTATTCATATTAGTACATATTGGTACATTTTATACTTCTGATAGTTAGCAGCCACCTTCGCCGTTAGCCCTCTATTGAGCGTTTGCCACTTCTCCATCAGCCTCAGGTATATGGACTGCTCGCATAAGTCTCTAGAATGTTTTGCCTGTGCGTGCTGCAATTCTAGCTCCAGACAATCCTGCCAACATTGAGCCACTTCATCCTGCATAGACCTGTTCTTATTTAAGATAAACTGGAGTGTCACCCCCCCTTATGCATACTTTCAAGCAGTCCGAACCAATTGCAGCAGAAGCTGAGCCCTTATGATTCGTAAGTATTCTACAAGTGAGCTTCTAAGTTACGCCAGATAATCTAAGTTAGTAAGAAGATGACAAGGATACGAGAATGGGGCATCGAATTTCTCCGCCGACTTGTGAGACCTGTGTAGTCAACATAATAGGGTTGTGATTTGATGTAATCCTAATTTGAAAAACAGGAGGTCCTTCAAAAACAATACAATATGCGATAAATATAGACCAGAATCGGCTCTATATCATTTGTACAATGCCCAGCCAGACATTCTAGGAGTTATTCGTCTCCTAATTGGGAATTGTAATTTCAGGCTTTTATATTCTCTCTAGTCCTGATGATGATCTATGTATTGGTTGAATAGATCGAAACGTCGTCGACCCTATGTACAAACATGCATGTTAAACGCATATGTTAAAAATTGTGCATGACACTGTACCTTCAAGAAAGCTTGCCCTTTTATCGCCTATTGGCTACAAGCTTCGCTCTTCAGCCTGATAAATGTTCTATATGTTTGACTGTCTGTACCTTTTGTTTAGTGTGTAAGGACACAGGACTGTGTCCCACTCTACATTCTAACGTATGTCAAAAATTACTTTTATTGATCATTAAAACCTCAATGTCCGGCTGGGCATTGTACAAATGATATAGAGCCGATTCTGGTCTATATTTATCGCATAATGTATTGTTTTTGAAGGACCTCCTGTTTTTCAAACTAGTAAGTACCCTGGGTCCTTCCTACCTCACGGGTTTCCCCTTGTCAAGTATTAATATTGATGTAATCCTAAGGCATATCTCAATACATGCAACCATTAATATCTGCCCTTTCGTAAGAATCATGTCTATACATCAGTACTGCTTATGGGAAGAAGAATAGTAAGTGTACCCTGGTATCAGAGGAAATAATATTCTCCGTATATCCACTAACCCATGCAACCGCATGAGTTCCAAAATAGAAGCATGAGTTTTATTCATCCTTATGTGTGCCTGACGATCAGTAGAGTCAATACTATAATCAATTACACAATTGATATCATGCATAAAAATTAAATCACCTGGCCAATTCAGCAGTTCCATACTTAAATAGTCAAACAAATCCGGATCGTCCAGATTCGGGCCATAAACAACACAGGTGTATATTTTTGTCTATGAATTAATAGCTGAACTATGGCCCACCACCCCCTATTATCTGCAGAGGTTCTAAGAATTCTCCCTGGACGAACCATGATGTGATATTAAAGCATCTAATTCATATTTGGGTTCTTTGTTTGTTTGTTTGTTTTACTGCATGTTGGCTCCTACCAGTACATTGATTTTGTGTTATGACGATATATCCTGCATCATATGACCAATGGTTGTGGGAATTTATCTAGATCAATAGAACTACACTAGAAGTGCTCACCTGTGATATGTATGTTTTTTTATCTAAACGGCACATAGGTTTCCATGCAGAGGAGTTCAATGAGTATATATAAAAATTACAATCAGCAGAAAGGCTGAAACACCGAACTCTCCATTTGTATATCCATAGAGAAGCAGATAAGAAACACCAATTAGATGGTAAATGTATATATGTTACATTTGTGATACGGCATGCAGGCAGCGTGTTATTCAGTGAGAAAACCAACAGGAGTGGTACCAGCGAACTAGGTTCTTGTAGTCCTGAAGAAGAGCCAATAGGGGCATGGCTCGAAACATGTTGACCTCTAGGATTGCAGGTACATTATACCCTTGTTTTCCTTAAAAAAAAAGTTTTCATCCATACCGATTAGAGGCAGGAATAAAAATTAGATATACCTACTAGCAAGGTATTTTTAAACTACACCATAGCACTACACTATCCCCCACTTCCTACTTATAACATCTCCTTTATCATCATATAAATATCAATAAGTGCTCCACGTAGTTCGTAGGTTGCAGCACGCCCGATCTGCACCGGATAGAATGGACTCGAAGATGAAGCATGTCACCAAGGAATAACCCTAGTGGGTGAGGGATTGATAAGAAAAACTTTGTTTTTTCTATTGTGGAGAGTTACTGAGCGTAACATTACTGGGTTCTTTGTTTGGCATAACAATATTTGGTTAAGAAGGATGATCCCGGTATATCCTCTTCCCCCCCTCTTTTTCTGATACTCTTCTCTTTGTTTTCATGATACCTATGTTACCGTTACCCTCATGACAAATATCAATAATTCTGCACCTTAGATCTATCAAAGGGACTTTTCCATTCCTGTGTCAGGAACTGAAATACTTCTCCAAGTTCATTACACACTATCCAGATCACACACTATCCAGATCACTCTGTCAGATCCCAGCTGATATTTATTCAGCCGCCCAACGTTGATGTGATAACATCAAAGTAGAACCCCATAAACTCTTTTATCCATTCTTCCTTCACTTTAGCATGGCTTTTCATACTCCACTTTGCCCATCACTCTGGCTATGTTGAAATCATTTATCCATATTGTTCCATCTCAATACAAAAGGCAATCTGCTTTAACAATCTTCACTCATATTGTTCCTCTCCTGTATATATTCAACTTTATAGTTGAAACCGTTTAAACTCATAAAATGTCTAGCAATCTGAGAAGAAGTCTTTAAAATTCCACCATTTGTCAAAAATTTCATGAGTGGCTTGTGGTCACGTCTAAGAATAAAATCACAACCTAACACAAATTTCCTGAAAAGTTCTAATCCCCAGATGCATGCAAGAATTGCTTTTTTCGGTTGTAAAATATTTTTCCTCCTCTGGGGATAGAGATCTTGATGCCTTAGCAACCATAACTTCTCCACCATCTGACCCTCATTGCGACATCACTGCTTAAAGCCCTTTCCCGATTATAATGATGCTGACAGCAGTGACGTCAGACCCCAGTACAACAGCAGCGCTGTGCATCGAGTTCTTCATAGAAATGTACGCCCTTTGACAGTCGCGCAAACAAATAAACTTTGATTTTGTAATGAGTACTTGGCAAAGGGATAAGTGAGACTTGAAAAGTTTGGTACACATCCTGAAAAAAACGTACCTAACCTCCAAAAACATCTTAGATCGTCCTTGTTAGGGGATCTGGCGCTTTTTCGACGCTCCAGAGCATTATCTTCTGCTTCGTCACCTTTTTATTCAATAAATGCCCTAGGCATGTCTTCTCCACTCTGAAAGGTTTCATTTTTCCAATTTAGCTGTCAACCCCTTAATCTCTAACATTTCAGCACCACACAACCTGCAATCCAGCACCTCCTTAATACGTCCCATCACCAGGATACATCTTAAATATAGACAAATCACACAATACCTTTTCGTACAGTAGCAACTCCATTATTTAACAGCGCATTGCCCTGAATTCAAATGCTGCCCTGGATTCCTGGTTACTTAGATTCATAGGGGCTTATTTATAAGCCCCTTGCGCCACTTTTGCGTCACTTTTCCCATGTTAAAAGTGACGCAAGAGTGGCGCAAGTGGCT
This sequence comes from Triturus cristatus, assembly GCF_964204655.1. Classification (NCBI taxonomy): domain Eukaryota; kingdom Metazoa; phylum Chordata; class Amphibia; order Caudata; family Salamandridae; genus Triturus; species Triturus cristatus. Next base: position 604,665,642 of record NC_140584.1, read on the forward strand.
TGCAAATCTGCCCCATAATTATTTGGTATCTGATGAATTATTTCTGCAGTGTTCCCAATTTGAATGTGATAGCCAGTTTTCGTAAAGCAGAAACAGCCTTCTACACTCTGGGGCTTATTTACAAGCACCTTGCGCCACCCGTACGTGACTTTTCCCATGTTACAAATGACGCAAAAGTGGCGCAAGAGGCTTGTAAATAAGCCCCTCTATGTTTTTCCTTGTGTGCAGTCGAAAGGTGTACCTCTTAATTGCCACACAAACAGAAGGTGGATGGTAATCGTCTAAATTAGGTATGGCATTCGAAAAATCATCATCTTACCTCCCACCCCATGTATTTTCTTAAGAATGTCATTAAAATGCGTCACCCTTCGGAGCCAGGTGAGTGTAATAAGTTTTTTTTCTTCTTTTTCTCTACTGATAATGAGGCATCATCTATAGTAGAAAGGGCTTTCTATTTTGCCCAGCACCTAACGGGTTCCTCGGTGCTGTCAAGAAAGCTTGTGGGAGATTTAATTAGAAAGAAAGTGCCATGTTCAATTACCAGAACAGCTTACAAGAATGTGGAGAATGTTACAGTATATGTACAATGTGTTTTTCCATCGTCAGGAAAATTGTCAATTCCATGTGAAGCAGTTCAAAAACAGTGTTACAGTGCAGAAGACGGAGCGTGTTACAGGAATATAAAAATTAGAATGCAGAGTGCTCTCCTTTGGAATGACACTTACTTGTAGGAAAACGTCATACAGCTCCTACAATCCAAGAGATATCCACCTCAACCGTGACCTATAAAAGTAAACAATGATGGCTGCTATATTGTGTGACCCACATAACAACATGGCGTCATGTCCAGTGGAGCCGACTTAGGAGTGCATTACGAGGCACGCGGTGAAAAGCTCTGAAGCATCAAACATTTTCTAACATTTGTGAACAAGGATTTTCAGTTCTATTAAGGACACAGAAATGAAGCTTGTGCACTCACCTTCTTGGTGGAAATTTAACAGCAGGCAACATGAATGACAATGAATGACAATTAATGTTAATATGTTTTATAAAGCATACGATTACCATAGGCATCTGGCGCTAGTGTAAATGTACCCTAATTAGAAAGGATAAAGTCAGAGGCCTGCAAGTTGTTAGCCTACCAAGACTGCTATTGAGGTGAGTTGTTGAGAAGATACGTTTTCACTTCCTTCCTTAATATTAAGGGGCCAATCTCGATGTCGGGCGGACTTACGTGCACCTGACACGGTATCGGCAACTGGACCGACTGACCTCCGGTCGGCGGTCCCGACCAACTCATCATGATGCAACCGAATACTGTTTGGTTGCACACTCCCATTCCTCTATGGGAGCTCGTGTTATGACATAAAGTGGCCATAACAAAAGCTCCCATAGAGGAATGGGAGTCTGTGTTCATCCCTGCACCGGATGAACAGTGATACCATAGGTGCACCCTCAGTCCGCAACCGGAGGCCACAGAGACAAGGGGGCCATGCTAGGGGCCCCCATACTTGCTCTCTGACAGACTTTTCATGTCCGAAAGCCCGACATGGAAAACCTGCTGGAGATAGAGTATCGTAATCCCAAGGGCGGAAAGGCCGCCCTTTGGGGTTACAGTCCGGCCTCCGACTGGTCGACGTGCTCCTTGAGCCAGTGAGAAGCCAGCTAGAATGATTGGCCAGTTTAATTTCCCACCACCAGCATTATAATGTGGTGGTCAAAAATTAAACCGAGATGCAGCTCGGAAAGACTCCGACCAGTGGTCAGAGCCTTTCGGGCCGCATCGTAATCAGCCCCTCAGTGATAGGGCTGCTCTCTGAGATGAAACGGCAGGAAATTCCACCAATTGGAAGAGGAATAAAAGAAACTTCTACCTCCCCATTGAACATATTATATTATGGGTACACAAACCTGCCTGGTACTAGATCAAAGGGTACGAGAGGGAGTGTACCATTTACAAGTGGTCAGTAGAAACCATAGAGACTTAAATTTGATTCTTGCCCTAACGGGCAACCAATGAAGGTCACTGATAGCTTAGGATGCTGAACAGAATTTGGGAAGGTTTTTGAGAACTCTGGAAGTCACATTTTTAATGGTTTGTAGCTTGTTCAGAATGCGAGACTGAGAGCCTACATAGAGAGCATTGCAGTAGTCTATTTTGGATAAGACAAGTATGACTGTTTTTTTAAGTTCCATGGGAATAAAAGGCAAGATTTTCTTTAGGATTTTTACCATTAGGAAACAAAATGATGTAACCTGCTTAGAGTAGTTGAGGAAGGTAAGATTTGACTCTAAGATTTGTGGCCATTTGAACTCGACAGCGGAGGGGCCCAAGACTGGACGGCCACCAGGAGGAGTTCCAGAAAGAGTGGTTACCACCAAATATTAACGCTTCCATCATATCGGAATTTATTTGTAAAAAGTTCTTCCAAGTGACAATCATCCACATGCATGATCTGAAATCTTTGGCAACTTTGTTGGGTTCAGTGGACACTGATACCATGATTTGGGTGTCCTTGGCGTAAGATACAACAGGAGAACTGGAAAAAGTGCACCAGTCTAATCAGAGGAGTGATGTAAGTAATAAATAAAGTAGTACTAAGTGAGGACCCTTGCTGGACCCCACATGGTAGCGAAAAGGGATCAGATGTAAAGCCATCCAACTCCACTGATTGCTTTCAAATGGGACATATAGGATTTTTTGCAATCTAAGGGCAGATCCTTTAATGCTAATGCTTTCTAGACGGTTTACCAGGAAGGGGTGGTCAAACGCATCGAAAGCAGCCGACACATCCAGTAGGATCAAGGCCGCATTGTCTCGTTTATCAACTAAAGTTCTGATGCAATGATGTGACCTGAATCTGTTTTGAGCAGGATCAAGGCTGTTAGAATTTTCAATGAAGATAGAAGTATCCTGATTCATGTTTTTTCTAAAATTCTGGCTGGAAGTGGCAGGTGCGATATGGGCATGTAATTGTTTACATCTGAAGGATCCAGGGATTTTTTTTTTAATAAAGGCAGGGTGAATGCCTTTTTCCAGACCTCAGGGAAAATGCCAGACTCGAGTGCCATGTTGAGTAATGGCGTGAGATAGGGTGAGATGGCTGCTGAGACCGGATGCAACACCTGCGGAGGGCAGGCATCTCGGGGGGGAGGAGCTCCAGACTTAGCGGAGGTGATTAGATCGGGAAAGAGGGGTAAGATGGTTGGTTTTTGTTTTAAGTGGTGCTACCTGCGTGACTGCAGCTCCTACATAGGTCTCATAACCAGCTGCTGCATGCTCAATATTATTTCTAATGGAGGTTTGTAATTACAGAGTAGATTGACTAAAACCTTAATGTAAATTTTCTTCCATGCCCAGTATTTCAATACGGTAGATGCTTTGGAAAAAGGGGATCTTTCCAATGGTCCCAACAATTTAAACACACTAGCCCTCTGATTAGTCCATGACAGAGGCGTAATTAATACATTATAAAATAAATAAATAACTACAGTGTCTATAGTTCATAGAAGAAAAGATAGATTTCCCATGATGGGATTTTAGCAATCAGAAGCAAACCAGTAAAGCACATAAACATTAATGAATTCTATGATATCACCTCTTCTTGCAGTGAGGGCTTCATAAGAAGCCTTGTAATCCATCTGTTAGAACTGGGGGTCTCTAGTTGGCTGAGGTAGGTACCTCAGCCCATATAGGGACCCTTGCTTCTAAGTCAGGGAAAGGAAGGACACCTTCTCAGATAGCCTCTGCTCACCCCCTCGGTAGCTTGGCACGAGCAGCCAGGCTTATCTCCAAGGCAAATGTGTAAAGTATTTGCATCCACACTCTCAGTAACCCAGTGATAACACCACAAATGAACTCCACATGAGTTTCATAAAAAAACAATTATATGTTTATATAAAAAAGATATACGATGAGACCACATGATAAAAATCCAACATAAGCGTATTTGTAATATTTCACCTGGCTGGTTATTAGACCAGCAAGCCCTTGCAGGTTCTTGCAGTATTAATGAGCAATTCTTAATGAGCCAATGCAGTCCTAATGCAATGCTATGCAATTCGTAATGCAAGAATCAGACAGTACATAATGCCAAAATAATGCAATTCGTAATGCAACAATCAGGCAGTTTGTTATGCAAAAATAATGCAGTTCGTAATGCAACAATCAGGCAGTACATAATGCCAAAATAATGCAATTCGTAATGCAACAATCAGGCAGTTTGTTATGCAAAAATAATGCAATTCGTAATGCAACAATCAGGCAGTTCATAATGCAAAAATAATGCATTGCGTGATGCAACAGTCAGGCAATTCGTTATGCAAAAATAATGCAATTCGTAATGCAACAATCAGGCAGTTCGTAATGCAAAAATAATGCAACAATCAGTCAGTTCATAATGCCAAAATAATGTAATGCATAATGCAACAATCAGGCCGTTCGTAATGCCAAAATAATGTACTCCGGCACAGATCGAGGTGCTCTGGACGGTCTCTGTGCCACTCTTACTGACTCGCTGTCAGCTACTGCCAAAATATGCCCCCAACGGGTATGATGGAAAACAAAGTGCAGCTCCACACTCCAGCACCAGTACTGCCACTCCTCGGCAAGTACGGGACGCGATACGAGCTTGAGCGGAGGCTCGCGCTGCAAAGATGGGAAAGGCCGAGAGCGTTTCTCTCGTAGCCCGCACCCCGCCCCAGGCGGTGACACATGCGCACTTGCTGAGCGTTACCTTGGAGGTACGATCTCACTCTCCTCTCTTCTCCTCGCGGCTTCCTTGATCTTGGGCAGTGGAACTCGGACCCCTGACAGTGATGGTTTGCGGTCTCTACTTGGCATAGGCAGGCTCGGGCCAGCAGCGGTGAATTCTCACAGCTCCTCCGGGGATGCCGGTCCAGGCCGATGGCAATGATGATCCCTGCGCTTCTGATCACGCTGTCGATTGAAGCAGAGAACAAGACTGCTCCGGGACACATCATCACGGGGTAATTTCCCACAAAGGTCTCAGGCTGCAACAGGGCACATGCACACAGCGTCGCTGAGACTCACTTAAGCTCCAAGTGCATACGATCACAAGACAATCCTCACGAAGGTCTCAGGCTGCACGAAGCACACGCACACAGCGTAGCTGAGACTCACTTGGACTCTGGGTGCACACGAGCACAGGACAATCCTTACGAAGGTCTCAGGCTGCAAAAAGCACATGCACACAGAGTCGCTGTGTCTCACTTGGAAACTTTCATGTTCCTGAGTTTCCACAACAGGGAGCCAGCTCTCCTCGGGCCCTTGGGGACAAGTTACTTCAGGATACACAACACAGCAAAGTCCCTTCACAGCAGGGGGACACAACACACAGCAAAGTCCCTTAGCCTCTCCTTGGTTATATCCTCAAACTGCAGGCCAGCCCTAGAACACACAGCAAGGGTCAGTCCTTTCTTTCAGTTTCTTCAGCTGTTTCTTCCTTGGCAGAGGTTCCTCTTGACCACAAAGTAGTTTCAATCCTTTTCAGTCTTGATCAGTCCAACGTTCAGGGGTTTCAGCTCTTATAGTTATAACCCTAAATGTCTTTCAAGTCTTTGTGTTCAGGGGGGCACTGACCCTTGTCCAAACCAGTTCTGGGTGCCTCCCTGCCAGTGACACCTTCTTCCTTGGATAGTGGGGCTCTGGATCCTCAATCACTCAGCAGGAGATGGAGCCATTGTTTTATGGCAGCAACCCAGGCCTCTTCACCTCCAGGGGCATCTCCTCCCCCCTACACTCCAGATGCAGGTCAGCCTGTTGCTGTCTCACCCCACCCCTGGGTCACGACATTTCCCAGATCCTATCACATTCAAATCCAGACAGTCAATCCACAACCAGGCAGAGACATACAGAATTGTTAGAACAAAAAAACCAGCCACTTCTAAAAGCGTGGTTTCTAAAAACATAATTCAAAAACCAGCTTCATAAAAAGATGTGTTGTTAAATTGTGAGTTCAGGCACACTAAACTTCAACTCTCCCTCTTAAGCCTATGGGAAGATAGGCTGGATACATATTACACAGCCTTCCCCATTCTGTCCTATGGGCAAGATGGCCTTGCAACAGGGAAAAACAAAATGGAGAGTATTTCACTGTCAGGACATGGTACACACCTCAGTACATGTCCTACCTTTCACAAACACTGCACCCTACCCATGGGGGTGCCCTTGACCTACCATAGGGGTGTCTGATGTGCATAAGAAGGGAAGGGTAAGGCCTGACAAGTGGGTGCACTTGTCAGGACAACAAGTCAGTTTAACTAACGGCGCACAGGCACTGCAGTTGCAGGCCTGAGTTCTCTCTTTAGGGCTTCTTGTGTGGGTGGCACAATTAGGGCTGCAGGCCCACAAGTAGCAATTGCATTACCAGCCCTGGCAAAGATAGTGCACTTTACTTGGGACTTTACAAGTAAGGCAAACATACCAATTATGGACAATCCAATTACCATAACACTTTATACAGGGAGCACTTGCTTTTTGACACTGATCAGCAGTGGCAAAGTACCCAAAGCATCTAAGTTGGCAACACCATGTCAGAAAAAATGTCTAGGGGGAAGGCAAAATGTTTAGGGAACTTTAGTCAAAAAGGGCCAAGTCCAACACTATCTATTCCTGTTTTTGTTCTAAAATTAAACAAAATTAATTCATATTCTTGCAAAACAAAACAACATTATAACCAAAGAGCTGGAAAATATGGTCAATAAAACATATATCTTAAAATGTATTGTCAAAATCGTCATCTTTGTGTCCTTAACAGAATTGGAAATTCTTGTTCACGAATGTTAGAAAATGTTACGTTTTCTGACAGGACCAGAGACATCAAAATATGCAAGCTTAAAGCTGTTCACAAATAATCGAAAACGGGTTACTTACTGGCTTAAAGTCGAATTTCTTGAAAGTGGATTCTGGTGACCAATCTGACATATACATGATATTGTGCAAACTCACCTCATCTGAGAATGATTTTGAAGCCAAATGTGCCACGAAGATTGAAACATCAATGACTCCCTCTAAAATAATCCAACGTACCCATCTAGCCAGAGTGGGAGTGGTAACGGATTTAAAGGGCCAGCAGAAGGAAATTGCTAACTGTGCAGATAGAGAAGCACCAAGTTCTTTTGTGACCTCTTCATATATACAGAAGCAATTAACAAAACAGAGTTGGGATCTTCAGGAAAAATTGGATCTAAAATTCGTCTTCAATCTGTTTTATGTTCTCCTTGACAGAATATTGTCAACACACTTCAGTTTACAATACCTACTTGTTATGTCTAATGCTTTTATATTTGCCACTCTGTGGAAAGATACAAGGCAGAGGAGCATACTAGGCTTGGCAGGCAGTTGCTTTCTAGACAAAGATTGATTCAGGGCCCATTCTGGAGAAATCTCAGAACAATAGTAAGGATCCAAAGAAGTGAATATTTTGGTCCAGAGGAGAAACTAAACTAAACAGTTTGGAGACCAGTGGGTGTTTCCTCACTTGATGATCTGCCAATGGAGTATGATCTGTGGAAACTGCTAACCAATATGAATTGATAGTTCTGTAAAAGAGGCGTTGACTCCAAAGATTGGCAAAATAATTGACTCCAAACGTCATCTGCCCCATATGGTATCAAGACCCCATTCAGACACGAGTGGGCCCATCTATTCCATGCTGACACTGCCTTGTTCATGTAAAAGAGAGCTTGGCTATAAACTCCTAGGCACCTGGCAACATGCCTGGAAGGATGCAATGCTACTAGCTGGAGTTGAAGTATCAGGGGGCAAAGTTGGTCTGATATGTCTGAGAGTAGGTTTGGAATAGGTGGAAAATGGAGTGGAGGGCTGCAGGACAGCTCCAACAGAATTGAAAACCAGGATGTGTTCTCCATAATAATGTTATCAAGATGACCTCTACTGCTTTTTTATTGTTCTTACAGGTTGCACTAGGAATCATTGTGAAGGAGAAAAGGCATAATTCATCCCCAACCACTCTTGGAGAAAAGCATCTTTTGCTAGGGTCTGGTCTTTAACTGTAGAATAACGGGATTGGGAAAGTCAAACTGGAGGCACAAGGATCTATAGGGCAAGGGTCCCATTTGTCCGTGAGCATCACGAATTGTGCTGGTTAAAGTTTCCATGTGCTGAAGTCCCAGAGGAAGCCTGAGTTCCAGTTGGCAACCAGACTGTCCTCCAAGAACATTGGAAAGTTTTTACTCGCTAGTGTTGCTGAGAAAGTGAGTTCCTGTCCGCGACCAGACTGTCCTTTCCAGGACACTGGACTGCCAGCACAGAGATGATGTTGGTCAGGCAAAACTGCCAAAACTTCATGTCAAATATCTTCTAGAACCTGTGACTTTGTTCCTCTCAAGCGGTTGACATATTGAACCACTGAGAAGTTGTCCATCTGGAGCAGAATTCACCATGGGAACTCTTTGGAGTCTGGGAATGTATTGTAAATGATCCCGCCAAAAGCTTGAGGCAGTTGATATGTAACTTCTCCTCGTCCTGTGACCATCTACCTCTAGTGAATACCTCTCCGCATCTTGTTACCCAACTGTGAAGGCTTGTATCTGATTCAAACACTCCAAGTGGGCTAAACACATTTGAAGCTCTTGTAGCAACTCCTGTGACAGAGGAAATGCTTGAGCATATGAAAGTCATTTGAGGAGGCACAAGATTTTTTGTTGCTGTAGTGCTCTGCAATGCAGCGGACCTGAAAAGATTACTTGGCTTGAGGTTGTGAGTCAATCCACCAGATGAACAATCCAACAAAAGGTGTCTTTGCCCCTTACAAAGGCCCTGATTTAGATATCGGTACAAAAGGGGGTGGTGATGGACGGAGCATCAGAACCAATCAAACACTCACACCCAGTCAACAGATCTGGGTTTGATCCATCACCGTTCTTTAGCCCACTCTGCCACCCCAGTTCAGACATGGCCATATGCAAATCAGTCTGACCCTGTGCCTCGTGGGAACAGTCCAGCCCGAACTACCAAGCCATGCCTTCCCTGGACCGGAAACAAGCTTCCTAGGACCGGTTTCTGGCATTTCAGCCGTCTTCAGCCAGGCTTGCTTGAATCCAGTGGCAAAGTGAGCAAGGGACTCACGTCTGAGCATACCCTGCCAACTTATGGCGAACAAAGCGGTACAAAAGGGGGTGGTGATGGACAGAGCATCAGAACCAATCAAACACTCACACCCAGTCCACAGATCTGGGTTTGATCCATCACCGTTCTTTAGCCCACTCTGCCACCCCAGTTCAGACATGGCCATATGCAAATCAGTCTGACCCTGTGCCTCATGGGAACAGTCCAGCCCGAACTGCCAAGCCATGTCTTCCCTGGACCGGGAACAAGGAGATGGCTGATCAGCTACGGGTGGGGTTCAACCTCATGGCAGCCAAACTAGATGCCATACGTGGGTGTCTAAGTCCCATCAGGGACCACTTACAGTCCCTAACAGACACCCACTGTCTGCTCCATGCTCCCCAACAATCCTTGGCTGACATATCTGGGGTCATTACTCGGATACAAGAACTGTATAGTCAGACAGGCTCCAGCGATGATAGCACAGAGTTGGCACAGAGGTGGAGGACAATGGAGACTATGGAGCCGATGCAGGCTGGAAGTATGGCTGCCACGGCTGAACACCAGCGAGATGTAGCTGGGATCTCCCATGCCCTGCAGATCCTCATCTTGCCATTGCTGCCACAGAACCTGTCCCAGATGACTGCTGCAGCAACTTTGACACACACATCTCCGTCCCCTGATGTGTCATTGGCACTCCGTGACCTACCACCTTCGCCCCTGATGTGTCAGTGGCAACACCACCACACACACCTGACACACCGGACACAGAAGACATATCAGAGGAGTAAGATGTGGATGGGCATGACGGTGTGAGAAAGGAGGTTGTAGCATCCATCCCCTCCATATGGCCTGTCACTACCTGGTTCAGCCGTCTGTATCATGCCCTGGAACAACACCTTCCACTGTCCCCCGAAACACACTGCGACATTTACCTGGTCCACGACATGGACTGCCATATCTGCTCTGACACTGCAATCTGGCTGCGGACTGAACTCGTCCTCTCCCGATTAACTTTTCCTTCCCCAAAGGACTCTGGTTGGCCCTCCACTGGGCAACCATGTAATGTGGGGTTGGCATGGCCATGTACGGCTCAAGTTCTGATACGCCACAGAATGTGAAGAAAACATTCAAAATCACACCGATGTGTCATGTCTATGTTCGATCAAGAAGAAAACTATGGATGAATGTAGGGACATTGATTGCGCAAAAAGGTACAACCTGGGAAATGACATCAATATGCATGTTTGACCCTGACCCACATGGCCAATTAGATGAATGAGAAGGTGTGAACTATCTGTGGCCTCATTGCTCATGAACAACAATCTCGGAACCCCCCAACGTAGCCCTACGTCCATGTATTGAATAGGGCTGTGCGTAAAAATGTCAAATTCGGTTGCAGGCCTGAAGTAGTCTCCCCATCACATGTGACAACAGAACATCTCTGTGCATACCTACTCACACTCAACTGTGTGGACACAGCCTGTTTAGATGGATCACATTGATCCACATGGCAAGAAGTTGGACACCATACTCACATTGCTGAAGACATGTAAGAGCACAGGTCTGCCAGCAACTATCCCAACCTCAATGTCTGGCTCAAAGAGGTGGAGCTGTCATTAGGGACTCACCCCAAGTGAAATGTGACAGTCAGTCCCTCCCTGTATACGGACAATGCTCATTGAAGGCACACGATTCATCATTCTAATCAAGACTAATGACAGTTGAACACTAGAGAAGTTGCGTAGGCTTTATTAGCATGTGCATGTCGGTATGGGCTAGACAAGGGCCACAACATGCAGACCAATGCTTCAGATGCTTACAGGTAGCATACAAACATGTCGAGGTGCAAGAAATGGGGAGGAAAAATGAACACCAATCATTACGGATGGCAACAGTCTCAGCCCACCTTGCCTTGCTGGACGAGTCATGTGATGTTCAGCATCTGCTTATTGCCCCATGTCAGGGGACACGACTCACAACCCATGGGATCTGCATTGTGTTGTACCACCGGACTGCGCCGACTGTCTGCTCTGCTGACAGTGAGCAGGTGGAAGTGTCCAACATGGTCACATGTCGTACATCATTGCCATGTGTGTGGGACATTGCCAAACGACGCTGCGCAGCTCCGCCCATGGGACTGCCTCACCTTGCACAGGTGTGTGTCAACACGCGTAGGTGCACGCACATGCATTCTGAGTCCAGGCGAATGCAGATATGTCCACTGTTGCGGTGGGATAGGTGACCATTCCTCCAAGATGCAACAAGGTGTTGGTACCTGGGCTCTGGGTTACAATCCGTTGTGGCTGCAGGAACATTGTCACTCGTCCATGAATGTGAGCGCAGCATCATGGGCAATCAGTTCCAAGAGGACGTTGTTGTCGACTTCAACGAATAAGAGGGAAACCCAATCCATTACCTGTTCCGGACAGATGTGCTCCGTCCACGTCGTTTCACCAATCCGCAGAACAGACCAATAGGGGAGCGCCTCAATATGGTCACTGCATACCATGACTTGCGCAATCTCCCATGCCCAACTGCCAGCACATACGCCAAATATCAAAGCATCCCATGCACAGGTATCACAGTTACACTCCTGGTCATGGGCCAATAAGGGGCGCACACACAGGTCATAATCCAGTTCAGCTACCGTTGTGTTGGATAGGCAGACATCCATGGGCCACTCAAATGTGCATGATCGACAGTGGAACGCAGGTGACGTATGCAAGTCGGAAGCTCAGACGGTAACTGATGCGCAACTCTGCCAGTGGCAGTGCTCCCAACAGATGCAGCATACATGCACAGTACAGTTCCCCGTGACTGGGGTTGTGCATGTGCCCGGGATGGCCTGCCATTGCGTTTGTTGGTCTCGTAGACCCGGCACTCTTCTGACCGGCGGCAGTTATGTGGATGATATGCCACAGCTCGGAGTAATGAGTCGTATGTGTGTGCGAGGTTTGGACGAATGGGTTGTTTTTTACTTAAATGTCAAGGGCATCCCATGCAGCAGTACCTCAAGCAGGGACTACTGTGTGTGGGGTGTGGACAAGTTGGTCTTTCATTAGTGCAGTTCGTGGTGTGGGAGTCGACAAAATCTGGTATGGTATCTCTCTCAGGGGGTGCCAGCCTCATTTAAGACCAATGTCGGAGGTGCAGCTGTCCTTCCGCCTTATGTATTGAGACAAAGAAGCTTTGATCCCTAATGTTAGTCTGACTACTGCTTTGCATTTTTCAAATGTGATGTGGCCTTCGTGCTGCAATTCATGCCAGGTCTTCGGCTTATGGTGCACCAATAGCGATACACACACAACATGGCATGCATGAGCCAAGAGCCCGATTGGCCTTGCGCTCCTTGTACAATGTCTCTCTTTCTCTCTCTCCCTCTCTCTCCCTCTCTCTCTCTCTCTCTCTCTCTCTGTCTTTTGATGGATGCATAACACACCTTCTTATCTTGAATTTTGACTTGCAGGCTGTGATTTACAGATTATCCAGGGATGACCGCCATGACTCTTCCAAATAGTTGTTTTGAGTCAAATTTGAATGTGATATTTTGTTTGGACTTTCAATGGTGAATGAATGATTCTCCTTTTTCTGTCCACACATGAATCTTACTTGTAATTGTGCGACATCAGGCAAATGATTTTGTTCATGAAGTGGGGCAGGGCCCCGGGGCGGGGGTGGGGGGGACTGGGGGCGGTTGCAGTGGGTGTTGTGTCCCTCTTGGGTGTTTGAGCTGCATGATCGTTGGCTCCATGGCATCTGTTGTTCTTCAGGTGTGGCTCTGGGCTGGGCTCCCTTTTATGGTGCAGGTCATCGTCCGACTTTCCACCAGGTAAGAGCAGGTGTTAAATCCCTGCTGCTAACGCCTCTTATCGCCTATTTTGGGATCTTATCGCAGATCTGGCTGGTCGTTGAGAATGTTGTGACGTGGTGTTGATGCGGCTTTTTGCATCTCATTAGCATTAGTTGCCAGTGTCATCTGTGACGATGTTTTTTGCGGCTGCTATAGCAGGGAAACTGGTGATATTTGCTGTTAGCACCAGCTTGTGAATGGGGCGATAGGTTTAGCACCACTTTGGCTGAGATAAAGAGCAGATAACTCGGCGATGTGTCCTTGAGAATACGCCCCAGTGAGTCTGTTTTTGATGCATTTAACACAATGGACCCAACCACTGCTGGGTCCGAGGGAGAGAGAGAAGATTCACCTAAAGGCCAGGGGCCATCGTTTGTGTTTTCCCTTTCAATATTACTTCCACTACAAAAATGAAAGAGTACCTATGTTTACAAACCCAGCCTCTTACGGGGGCCTTTACACACATTATGATATAGGTGTTCCTTCACCTAGGAAAAACTCTAGCTACTCTGTTCATCCGATATTTATGGACCAACACAATTGTGAGAGAAGATTTACAGGATGGCCTCACACACCATCCAGGTGTCAGGCTATATCAACGACCATCCCACACTGGCCAAAGAATCCACTAATGGCAAATGCACCCATATTAGGGTTGTGGTTCAAGCATTAGCAGGAAACTGTGGAGAAAAAGAAAAGGGGAACAATCCCTGTCGCCTATCGATTACATTTTAGAAACTTTATTCCTTGATATAGGAAGGCTGGTTAAAAAGCAGATGGACAATAATAGCCCTGTTATGGTGCTAATTGTCCGCTTATAAACAATCAGGTCTGTTTAGTCAATCGGGTCGACGTGTTTCAGCCCCCAAAATGGCCCTACAGGGGTCCTGGGCTTTCTTCAGGACCAAATTGATCCCTATATGTCCCTAAAGTGCTTCCCTATTACATATATGCTAATTTACATGCATACTGTTTTTTGATGGCCTCAGTCTTCTGATCTGGTAGAGATAGAGCAGCAGTCATGGAGTTTGTGAGGAAGCCTAGAGGACCTGGATTCCAGCTGGACTGTTTCCATTTGAGCAGGATCAAGGTTAATTTGCATATGGCTGAATCCATCCTGAAGTGGCATGGTGAGCAAAAATAGGGTGGACTGGGACTGTGGACTTGTAATTAGCAGTGACTGAGATTAAATCAAGCATTCTATCCATCACATTTATTTTTCTTCAATGTTAGTGGCCAAGTCACGTGACTTAGGGTCAAATCTTAACAGAATGGGTCTGTGTCTCTTTGTGCAGAGGGTACAATATGTGTTTCCCAGTAGACGTATGGCCTATTGGGCCCTACCCTCCAATGCATCTGGGTCAGTAGTGTTAACATGTTCTTTGGCTATAAAGGCCAAGTCCAATTTTTTTTAAAGTGGCACAAGAAGTCCAAACGTTTATTTTGCTAGGCTTGCCAGGATCTTTCCATACCCTTTCTTAGACCCTAAATGAACTTCCCCACAAAAGATGATGCCATACATTGGATTGTTAATTGGGGTGAGTGACAACCCACCTCAGGAAATAACCACAACCATTGCCCTGAGGAACCCTTAAAGACACTAAAGTAACCTGAGCTCAACCCCCTTGAGCTCAGTTTAATTTACACAGTGCAGAAACAGCACTGACATGCTTGATTTGGGGCAATGAGTAAAGTATTTATGCAGTACCAAAACAGTAACAAAATCAAAAACAATAAATACCCAAATATTTCTAGAAAAAAAGAGCAATTTTGAGTAAACAGAATGACACCAAAATATTAAAATCTAATAAGGGGAACTAGCTATATGCATTTTTAAAGTTTTAAGTAGGAATAGTGCCAACATAAAGTGCCAGTGATAGTCAATGGCCGCGGAAGAGGGGGTCCGTAGTTGCAATTTGATGCTAATTGTGATGTAGTGTTGCTCTTACACAACAACCAGGTCCATGCTGGGCAAAAAGTTTACCTTCTGACATTAGTCATTTGATAATCAATCCACAACGGGAGTACATTTCTAAAGCCCTCCAGGACCTTAGGGGAGGTACGTAGAGACTCACAGGGTGTCAGGCAGAGGCCAAAGAGCAGGGCCCAGTTCAGGTCTAGTTGTCACTGATCAACTGGGCTGTAGCTTTAACATATTTTCAGCCGTATGACCTTTGGAGTCCATTTCTTTGTCCTGAGTACAAGAGGGAGCAGACCCTGTTTGAGGCAGTTACTGGACCCACTATAATCCCAGAGACATACGTCTGGTAGTACAGACGTAGGGTTTTCAGCAACCAGACAGTGGATACACAAGAATTGTTTTGGTAACCTGTTTCCCTGTCTCTCAAATGTGCCCCCAGTGTTAAATGTAAACCTAGCAGAGCTTTCAAGCAAGATAAGACACTCAAGCAGTATTTGACATTGTAATGTCAAACAGAATGCTCGCAGCCTTCACCCTGCATATTTGATAACTTTCAGAATGCCTGTCCTGCTCATTCAGGTCAGCCTATTGTTTGCTCCTACGAAGCATTTCACACCTTTTTCACACCTATTTAAATGCTAATTCTTGCTGAGAAAAGTTTGAGAGCAAATGCAAACTAGCCTCCATAAAGTTAAGGCAGGGAAAAGGTAACCTTGTAAAAAGTTAATTTTCCTTATTATTTTTAAATATTAAAATACATTATTGAACTTTTAATAAGTGCTAAAACATAGTTGTTTAATTATTTTTCCAGCTAGTCCCATTCCTGAGGTACAGTATTAGGATTTGAATCTGTATTCTGATTTTCTACATAGGACAGCTAGGCCTTAGACAGTGAAAATCGCTTTTGGGTGCATTGCAAGGACATACCACTTTAAATAATATTTTTATATGTCCTACTGTTAAGTACAGTGTATCTTGACTTGTGGGCCACAAGCCCACATATGGGGGATTTATTCATATTTAAAAAGTGAGATTTTTACCTTTCAAAAGGGTTTATTTTGACAGGTCAATATGAAGTGTTTAAACTGCTTCAGTCATGCTACAATGACAGGTCTCAGACCATTATTCACACTGTCAGTGTAGTGGACGGCACATTAGGTTCTGCAGTCCGCTAGTGACATTTAACTTACAGGCCCTGCGCACATTTTGTACTGTGTACTAGGGACTCATAGACAAATTAAATATATCACTTAGGAATATGCCAGTTTGACCATGTTAAAAGGGGGAGACAGGCACTTTGCCTCTGGTTAGCAAGAGTAGAGTGCACAGTTGTAAAGCCAACAAAAATATACTGTTCAGCAAAAGGTGAAAAATATGGGGTGACCACTCAGAAAAGGCAGGGTTCCTACAGATGATAATTTTATGTCAATCTCAGGTGTTTTAGGTGCTTGACCTTCAAAAGAAGGATGCAGACATTCTGTCTTTAGGCAGTTGTGCAGCTCCATGGGAAAAGGTTTCTCGAGTCTAGTCCTGACATAAGTAGTTGTTCTTGCCAAGGGAACCAAGTAAGAAAATGGGGGTTGCTCAATCTACTCTGGGTTGAATGTATTACTGAGCAGATTAGATGGAGCTGAGCAAGAAGGTCCTTCACCAGCATACTTTCCCAATCGTCTGTGTTTGACAAGGGATGCCATGGGCATTTTAGGTCTCTTTTTGAGGCTTCAGAGTTGCCTTCCTCAGTATAATGACTCTCTGAATCATTAGAATAGCACCCCTCCTCAGTATCTTGTATGCCCTTGGGTATGGAGTCTAGACTTGCCTTCTTTAGGCTGTCTAACGCGGCCATCTTAGATACTTTTTGAAGTCTAGCAGGGGCCTTTCTACCCAAAGGAGGGACCTCGGTTGTTGGGCCTTGCAGGGATGTTGTATCTGGCACTGGTAGCTAGGAGAAAGAAGTCTTCGATCGAGCTAATGGGCAAAAGAAGAAGACAGATTTTGTAACATATCTTTGAATAGATTGGACCAAAATAGATCTGTCCCTATTAAATATGTACTGCTCAGCTCCTTCAGGAGTGAAGCCAATTGTATCAAAGCTAGGATTACCTTCAGGCATATTTCCGGGGGTGGGAAAAAGAGAAAAAATATTCTGGCATTATCTGTTCAAGTCCCAGTCACAAACATTTTAGCATAATATCTACCAGGGTACCTGCTACTGCCCACCAACAGCTGTTGAAGGGAGGGGGCCTGTCCACAGGGATAATGGCACAGGCTCAGCCAAGAATAATGCCAAAGAATCCCTAAGTTCAATTGACCTACTCTATTAATATTGCAACCCAACCTATCTCTGAGGTGTACAAATACAATGGGGTGACCCTGTGTCCCTCACAGCCTGGGTATTTCTCATAAAATCTACAATGGTTCTGTTGGGTAAGCAGATAATTTCTTTACAAAGACAAATAATTATTCAACTTTGATATTGGGGGAACACAAAACAACAAGAATTCACTTCACAGAGTATCAGTTATACTTTTTACTGAATAATGCAATAGGGGTATGTATTCCCAGTCTGTCAAAACAATAGTGACAAGTTATAGTGAGGTAAAGTGCTCAGTGACTGCGGTGAAGTGAATGTATTATATACAAGTGAGAGGGTAAAATATTTGCAAATGATCAGGACAGATATACAGATGAGAAAAAAATGGTCAGTACAAAATAAATTATTGTCTCCGGTAGAAGGCAAAAGTGCTCATTATTCAACACCATGAGACTTATAGTGGCTGAGCCGTGTTTCGACCCTCAGAACAGCCTAATTGATAGATGTCTGAGCTGGTCTTCCTCAAGGCTACAGGGTTGTAGACAGCCCAAGCGGAGGGGTAAAATCCCTGCGGAGGAACCTCTTCAAATCGAGACTGGTGGTGGCCTGAAAGAAATCAGGGAGCCACAAGATAAATCCAAGTGGGCCTGTTAGTCATCCAGTTACTATCCAAAATTCCGGGGTTGCGGGCTGCCGTCATGAATGAAACAGACGCGGTGGAGCAGACACGAGTTATGCTTTCTAGAGGGAGATCTATTGATGCGTCCTCTTCAAGCAGCGTCTCTGAGGTGGATGCCCATCTTCTCCTTGTAGAAAATAGGTTAAAAACTGGAGGGCATCATCCACCAAACTTCTTCTGGGCCTGGCTTGTTTTTGCTTTGTGAGAGAGCTGAAGGAGGAGGCAGAGAGCCTCAGTATTTCAAAAGAGGTGGATAGAGGAGGCAGAAACCATGAAAGTAGGGGAAGCCAGCTGAAGAAGACTCATCTCTGCTAAGAGAGGTACTTAGTGCCAGAAAATGGCACCCATGTGACAAGCATGGATGTCATTTAGGGATTGCCAGGGGTAACTGCTGTGACCCCTGGCTTGCCCCTTGCACTAGCTTTGCAACCCCTGACCTCAGAGGTGGCAAAATCAGTGCCAGGAACATAGGAGCAGCTAAGTCTTAAAGATCTCGGGTTGGGTCTCCCTTCCCCTTTTTACATTCAGTTTTTTTTATTATACTAAGAGTGAATAACATAACATTGTTCGCTATTAGTGTAATCAAAAATGAAGTACAAATCGATGGACTATGACCTTTGCTGGCAGCTGAGGTAAGTAAAAAAATGCTTTTAAATGTATGTTGTGTGCATGCTTACAGATCTGAGTGTGTTTAAGCAAGAGAGAGTGTGTGTATGTGTGAATATGTATGCATGAGTAAGTAGGGTGTGTGTGTATTTGTGAATCTGTGTGTATGTGTAAGCAATAGCATGTGTGTGTGAGTGAAGTGAAGAGAAAGTCAAAGGGCATGTGATGTCACTTCCCCTACCCCTGGCATTTTGGTGAATTGACATCCATGATGACAAGGTCGAAAAGGCAAGGAGGGTTAGAGGGAGTGCTACTGGCCAGAAAGGTTGCACAGTAAAGGGACATCATTTAAACAGTTAGAAGCCTGAGGGACAAATAAAGAAAAATGGGGTCTGTGACACAGACAACAGTCCGCATAACTCCGAGCCTTAACGACACCTCAAAATCAATCAATTGTAAATCATTAACCTTAGTAAAAAGTACCATAACTGCTCCGAGCAACAAGAAAGAGGTGGTTCTACAGTGGTCATCATTGTTTATGTGTGTTTACAGTATTGCTATTGGTTAAAGGACTCCTATTTTGGAAGTGTAGTTTTAGTTTTAAGAATAATAGACGTTGATTTTTTATTTATATTATCATGTTTTTATTGTTAATCATGTTGGTTGGTGTTAAATAAATATCAAGACTGCCATTTCAAATCAGAAACCATTTAAATCCCCACGTTCTTGTGGGTTCATGGCCCTTTTTTTTATAAAACCTTTTGTCCTCTTCTGGACCCTGTCCTTGCAAGACTCTATAACGCTGTAGGGGCCTCACCACTCCCATTACCAATGTTGGAAGCCTCCGTGGTGGTGATATCTAAAACGGGCAAAGACAGGCGCCAATGGGCTTGTTACAGACCAATTTTCCTCCTCAATGTGGATCTGAAGTTGTTCACAGGGATATTGGCAGCGCAATTGTCCCCACTCCTTTCCGGCTAAATAGAACCAGATCAGGCAGGATATGTCCCCAACCGCCAATGTGCCGACAACACTAAGAGACTGCTCTACATCGTCGATAATGCACACTGCTTTGACAATGAGTGCATGCTCCTTTCCATCGACGCAAAGAAAGCATTCAATAGAGTTAATTGGCAGTATCTACAAGAAACTCTGCGCCATTTCGGACTTCTTGATAGATTTATAAACTGGATATTAAGCAGTTACACCAAACCGACTGCAACGGTACGTATAAACGGCTATAGATCTACCCCTTTCCCCATTCAAAGGGGCACCAGGCAGGGGTGCCCTCTTTCGCCCTTGCTCTTCCCCCTATATATGGAGCAAATGGCTCAAAAGGTTCGCATCAACCCCCTTATCACTGGAATACACTTTGGGGGGAGAAGCATGCTCTCAGTCTATACGCATATGGCATGATAGCAACTCTAGAGGCCATCCAGACGTCCCTTCCGGCAGTTTTGGCCAGATTGGAGCACTTTTCCTTAGCAGCCGGATTCAGGATAAACGTCCCCAAATCTCTGGCTCTTAATCTAACTCTTAAAGATCCCCTATTAAAAGAACTCCAACACACTTACCCTATCCAGTGGGCACCTATTGCAATTCCCTATCTCGGAATACAACTCACTGCGTCCATACACGGCACAATATCAATAAACTAGACCAAACTACTCAACCAAATTAAGACAGACCTACATCGCAGGCGGCTACATACACTGTTCTGGCTAGGCCAGATGACGGCAATAAAGATTACCATTTTGCCCAAAATACTGTATGTCTTCCAAACCCTCCCATTAGAGCCTCCATCCAACACCCTACACTCTCTGCAGAGCAAGATAGAACAATTTATATTGGCCGGTAAGAGACCCAGATTACACCGAGGACTGTGCTGTAGACCCCCGAAGGAGGGAGGGTTGGGGGTGCCAAACCTACAGTAGTATTACTGGGCATCTCAAATCAAGACATTTGTGGAATGGGCGCATCCTGAATCAGAGAATCGCTGGCTTTTTATGGACAGGGCGGTGGCAGGGCAGTCACTGTGGAAAATTCCCTTCCTTCCCAGATGAGCACGACCTCAAAGGCTCTATCTCTCGTCTGTCACTCGCGCCCTCATTGCGGCATGGGACAGAGTAGCAGAGAAAAGAGCATTAACGATATTCCCCTTGCCACTAATGCCTTTAGTGGAAACCCCTGAATTCACACCTGGCCTACGAGAAGAGGCCTTTTCCTGCAGGACCCGGGAGGGATGTAAATCTATTGGGCACTTCTTCATTGAAACAGGCCCCCTTGCCTTATGAAGACCTCAGGTCTCAACAGTACCTCCCAGAAACCGAGCGATACCGATACCAACAAATACGACACTGGGTGATGCATCCTGAGACAGTGGCGGCTGGTGACATTTGAAAGTGGTAGGGCGTAAATTTATTGGCGTACTACACTGCGGCGAGTGAGCGCAGCGAGCGAGCCCAAACAACCTAAGGAGGCTTGGGGGGGCCCCCCCGTGAAAATTTTTAAAAAAGAGAGGATAAATGGTGCATTCTCAAGCAAATTTGAGGGAGCAGGAAGGTTAATAAAGAAATACAATTGAATTATTTATCATTTAAGAAATTGCCAATTTGTATGCGCTATAGAGGACAATCTTCGCGTATGCTGTTGTTATCTTTTACCCATATTAACTTTTGAACACACTGATACACTTGTAATGGTTTAACTATACAATAAATACATTCATTGACTGTGGAGTGCTGTACATCAATATGATGAAAAAACAAGGGGGGTTTCATCTTAACAACGCCAGGTAGGACGATTGAATACAGTTACAAAAGAAGGAAACCTAGCTGTCAATTTTACATGCTGCTATTTAGTTTAGCAGACGAAAGCTTAGACCAATAGGTTCTTAAGCGCTCTGTGTCTTAATCGCAATTTGTTCTCACATTATACATTTTCATAGAACATTTTTTTCATTTCAGAGCCAAATACACTTCTATTACACAATGGCTGTAGTACTTTAAAAGTGCATACAAAAATAATGTACAAAACAAACATGTGTGATCATAAATCATATGAGAATTAATAAACAAAATGCACAATTACACCAGCGAATAGTTAGAACAAATGGAAATAAAGCAGTTCCTTATGGCCCTATCGCTTGGCAAAATTTAGGAATCTGCCACTACAAGGGATATATACTACTCCATGGGGTACATGTAGAACTTGAAACCCCCTAGAGAGATAAGAAAGCATCAAAGGGCATCAAGAGACGCTTTCTTATCTCTATAGGGGGTTTCAAGTTCTACATGTACCCAATGGAGTAACATATATCCCTTGTAGCGGCAGATTCTTACATTTTGCCAAGCGATAGGGCCCTATGGAACTGCTGTATTTCCATTTGTTCTAACTATTCGCTGGTGTAATTGTGTATTTTGTTAATTAATTCTCATATGATTTATGATCACACATGTTTGTTTTGTACATTATTTTTGTATGCACTTTTAAAGTACTACAGTCGTTGTGTAATAGAAGTGTATTTGGCTCCGACATGAAAAAATTGTTCTATGAAAATGTATAATGTGAGAAAATATTGTGATTAAGACACAAAGAGCTTAAGAACCTATTGGTCTAAGCTTTTGTCTGCTAAAATAAATAGCAGCATGTAAAATTGACAGCCAGGTTTCCTTCTTTTGTAACTGTACATCAATGTGATGACACTATTTCCTTAAATTAATTTTCTGTTTTCATGCAAGAAATGCCATTAAAAAAAAAAAAAGTGACTTCACTACAACATACTGAATGAGAGATCCAAGGGGAGTTGTGTGAGGGAGTGAAACCAAGAGGAGCTGTGTGCGGGAGAGAAACCAAGGGGAGTTGTGTGAGGGAGTGAAACCAAGAGGAGCTGTGTGAGGGAGAGAAACCAAGGGGAGTTGTGTGAAGGAGAGGAACAACGTACCTATTTCGAACAGATTGCCTTATAAACAACCAGGAATGCTGAAAGTAAATAAACAAATGCAAAGAGATGGCAGTTTGATGTAGTTTGTCCCTTTGGCATGAACCCAAGAAAAATTCACTTCTATTTTCACTGTCTTCTCTACAGAATTCACAGGTTTCTGTCTTTTTAAAACAAAAATGTGAAACATTTCCTTTCAGTTTCTATTTTCTGAGGATTTAGACTTTCTACGCATCATGAAGGTACATCAAGCATAAGGCGCTACGTGATACATTTTGGTGACCGCGCAAGCCAACTTTAGCAGCGTGTGCCCCTACGGCAGAACTCTTATGTTTTTCTTCAAGTTACACACAGCCAGAGACCAAACGCATGGTGCATAGTGAAAACATTTCCATAGCACCAGATGATTACGTGAAAACCCAAGGAATGTGAATTTTTACAGCACTGAATGCAGTTGTACCAACATTTAGTAGTAACATGCACCGTTAATGAACAAAAAGCAAGTTGACACCTCTGTGAAGGATGTTGGAATCAAATGCCTATTACTATTGTAAATGGGAATGGATGTTAAGTATGTAGGCCGTATGCTGTTTATAAAGAGTAGAAAGAAATGGAAAACAAGCTGTTGATTACATCGAAGGCCCATTCCGAAAGCTATTTTCAAGTGTAAACTGACAAACACACAACAATTTTTACAAGTGCAAAAATACTTCAGCATTTCACACAAGTCAGTTCCACACTCTAGTTAAGTGGATAAGAATGTATTAGACATTGTGGGTCACCTTCATAAACCTAATTGCACATTTAAAGCTGACTAATTCACAAAGGTCCTTTTGACACT
Organism: Triturus cristatus; assembly: GCF_964204655.1. NCBI lineage: Eukaryota > Metazoa > Chordata > Amphibia > Caudata > Salamandridae > Triturus > Triturus cristatus. The sequence continues at coordinate 604,688,887 of NC_140584.1, forward strand.
CGAAATTGGCATTCTAGGAATGGAGTACCCTCAAAGTTTGTTTACACCTACAAATGATATGGTTGAGCACGGCTGGATTTAGCACAGGAAGAACATGGAAACCCAGCAGTAGTCTGAGGATCAGGGAGCTGCTTTAAGAGGTAGATAGTGGGATAATCTTCTGTACAGACTGGCACACAGTTCTGAAGGAACAGCTACACTTTAAAACATTTTTTTTACCACACTCAACTCACATGGTGCCGTGCAGAGCTGATATCAATACATTTTCCAGGGTTGCTTTTAACTCTTATCAACCACTGCATTTGCAGTTACTTGCAAATCCTTTCCTTACCTTTTTCTATCCTAGAACTTGTCGTAGATACTGATAGTCTCATGTCAATGATGGTGGTAAATAATTTTGCAGGGTGGTAAAGGAGCACCTCTCAGATTAGTGAGCGTGTAGAAACAGGGGAAAAATATTCTCCTTGTTTTAGAAATTAAGTTAGCAAGTGTGTTTGCTGTGTTTTATCACATGTAAAATGTACATTGGAATATTTTCAAATGCCAAAGTCGAATTCACAAAGCGTTTTTAAGGTTGGAAGTCTGCATGCATGAATGTAAGAAAGCTTCTGCTGCAGATTTCTGTTTTTTATAAACCAGACCCTGAATCTTCATAAACAATATCCAAACTGAAAAAAAAGTTTGATTACTACTAATTATTTTAGATATAAGTGTCTATATCCTTAAATAATTTGAATGTTATTCTTTAGAAAATATTTCCCAGTAGTGAGCAAAATACCCGGTTGGTATTTATTCTAAATAGACAGATATCCATATTCAAGCAAATAGAATTATACAGATGTTTTACTTCCTGAAAAACAGCGTGGAAAACAGTGATTTTCAAACATTCCTTCCACGAGATGCAGTTGTGCAATAGGACTTCACCATAATGATCTCATAGTAATACGATTTCCAATAAAACAGAACTATTTACCACAAATCCCTTGAGACCCAACACCTTACATAACTTGGCACTGAGGAAGGGCAACTTTGTACCAACATTTGTTCTGAATGAACGACGCTAAAAAAGGACACCTCCAACACATATCAATGAATGTCTACAATACATTTTAGTGATCGACCAGATACAAAACCCTATTTGTGCTCTGGTCGGTTTCTACAAACTTTCCTAGGCCTAGCAAAGACATCAGGTGCCACGTAGATTTCTAAAGAGCAGTTTTGCACTCAACAACCAGTGCAGATATGACATTTGCACCCTACAATCTGCGCAAAATAAATGTTTAATTGCCACGCTGGGGAAAATGTAGGTCAGTGCAAAATGACCATTCTCTGGTACTAATATATGTTATGTAGCCGATACATTTCTCTCTCCCTCTATTTAGCTCCCCTTTCCATGTACAGACATCTCTCCTTTCCTTCCCTCCCTTGTGTCTATCTCTCTGTGTCTCTATTTCTCCTTCTCTGTGTCTCTTCCTTCTGTCCTTTCCCATCCCACAAACGCCAGGCTTTTCTTTCACTATTTGTCCATTCTGTAGTCTCCCTTCACAGAAGCTGAATATTTTTCATTTTCTTTCATATTTTGCATCCCTTGCTATCACCAGGGCATTGGATATTACACTGTCCTCTCTGCCTACCCTTCCACTTCCTTTCTTTGAAACAGAAACATTCTAAATAACAATACCGTACTGGAAGACCCTACCATAATGCTGGCATGATAATAGTATCTATTGTTTACTATATGGCATAAGAGCGTTAGTAGCACTCTGCTTTAGTTACTGACCTCCTAGCCGGGCAGTGCACGCCCAGCATGCAGCCAGGGGAAGCAGCGAGCCTGTGAAGGGCCTCTGTAGATGTGGAAGACAGGATGCAAACCAGAAGATGCAACGTGAGAAGGGACTCTGAGCATTATTCTCTCGCCAAGGGAAAAGACACAGGGTCTGTCTCCAGGGTGAATCGGAGCGGGACTGCTGAAAGAGCCCAGCGTCTGGGGAAACCCACCTCTCGGCAACAGACTCAATTTACAAAGGTGCCGCTCACGGTAGAAGACCCAGTTAGTACTGCCGACCCGAACAGGACTCTGAAGTTGTTCCGCTCGATGCTTCTTGTGGTCTTAAACTTGGAAATGCTCTTTCTAGGCTCTAAAATAGCTACCTATACCCATGTGCTTACAATACCTTGCGCAGCGCTCTGAAACCCAGCTGGGTGGAGTTTGTGCTATAAACATCCAAATATAAAGCTGGGTATAAAGTAACCCTGGAAAAGGTACATTTTTTTATGTATTGTATGAAGGTGACAGAGGCTGTCACGGTTGTTTGATAGGCACCAGGGCCAGATGACATTTAAGTGCATTGTGTGCTGAAAACTAAGGAGCGGGTCCATTTAGTAAGCACAAGGAGCACGGGGGGCGTTTCTAGCTCTAAAAGGAAAGTTGAGACAACCCAGTTAAGTTTCAGTGCTAGGCCACATTTGGTGGGGCAATTCCAGGCGTAAAGCATTAAGCAAGTCAGCCCAGGGAATTAGGCAGGCGTACGATTAGCTAAGATTATGTTCAAACTGAGGGAGAGCATATCGACCATAATTAATTGTGGAACCAGAAAAAGCTTTACAAAGCAATGCTGTAGATTTCCGGTAGAATTCTGTATGGATAGGCTTCAGGGATAAGGCCATGACCTTTCTGGAAGGGGCATCTTCTTCGACCTGTGTCAAACTGGGAAAGGAAGTAAGGCGGGCTTGATAACTCCTTATCCTACCTGCGTTGGCACATCTTGTCAGGAGTGATTGTCAAAGGTTTTGCCTTCAGCCAGTCTAGGTTAACACCCATCCACTCCAAGCTATTGTTCATGGTGATATTGGGCCGCATATACACAGCCCAGTATTAGGCCCCTGGGGTTGTCAGTGTCGTGAATTACTAAATTCTACTGAACTGGAGGTGTGACCGGGTTTTTTACACTAGCAGAAGTTTGGGAGTGCAAGCCTCCACCTGGGGGGTGGCTGGCTGAATTTGATTAACTACTTCAAACGTTTCACAGCACTGCACATGGGAGAGTGTCAATTACCTGTGCATACTTCAACCAGACACCCCAGAATGAGTGTCAATTACCTGTGCATACTTCAACGGGACACCCCAGAATGGCATGCCCTCATCTACATGGTAATAATTCAGAGAGCGACCATACATCTTGAATTTTGCACTTAAACTTTCTAGTAATGGGAAGGGCTTCACACCTTCCCGGAATGAGCATGACCAGAGATGTGCTGCTTTCCAGTGACATTTGACAGGTTAAGTGGGCAAAGCTAGCGAAAAAGCCAGATGTATTGTCATCATTTAAAGCAGACGTGACAAAGGGATTGGCAAGATAGAGACACTGCCAACTTGCCGCAATAAAGTCTAAAAGGCTAGCTTCTATTCAACAAGCAAGGAAATTGGATACGCTGTCCCAGTGGAGAGCAAGAAAAGATTGGGATGAACAGCGGGACTAGTATAAGACTCTATCGTCCAAGTTAATGTAACTTAATTTGCAAGTAGAAAGGCTAAAACGGGGAGATGTTGCTAAGATATGGGTCAGTTTGTAGTAAACAATAGGATAATACAATGTGAAAGGAAGCAAACTTGTGGCAGTAACCATTCAGAGACAGTGACATGAAGCAGCCAGGAACAGTGAGCATATGTTTCCCGTCTGCTGGGGAGAGTACATAGACAGAGGCTGTCGCCCCCCATACTGTCTGATGCTCACAGCTTTTAAGGGCCCATCCCCTCATTAGATATTCGTGATGTCAGCTTGTGTTTATATACGTAGGGAAAGTGGTTGACTCACACATTACCTTCACCCTGCTTATTGTGCTGTAGCTGTTAGGAACACACTTTTAAGCCAGGAAGGCCCCTAATTTGGCCAATTGAAAAATCTTAATAGGATTGCAGGTCGATAAGCGCCTATTTCACCAATGCCTTGAAGCAGAAGTTTGAGAGTGCAAGCCTCCACCTAGGGGGTGGTTGGCTGAATCTGATGAACTACTTCAAACGGTTCACGGCACTGCACGAGGGAGAGTGGCAATGCCCTGTGCATACTTCACCCAGACACCACAGAATGTGTGTCAATTACCGGTGCATACTTCAACCAGACACCCGGGAATGGCATGCCCTTATCTACATGGTAATATTGAGAGAGCAGGGAGCGACCATCCCCCTTGAATATTGCACTTAAACTTTCTAGTAATGAAAAGGGCTTATCACCTTCTGAAACAAGCATGACCAGAGATGTGCTGCTCTCCACTGACATCTGACAGGTTAATGGACAAGGCTAGCGGAAAAGCCAGATGTATTGTCATGATTTAAGGTGGACGTGACCGAGGTACTGGCAAGATAGAGACACTGCCAATTATGGGTTAGGAACGAAATCATAACTGGGGCTCACAACAAATTATTTGATAGAAATGAGAAGTTTCCTTTTCAAGCTACGATGTCGGTGCCACGACTTACCTACAGCACTGCAACACCGGTGTAACAAGGACTGTAGGCAAAGATATTAACTACTTCCAGCAGCAATAGAGTCCAAAGCTAGCTGCTATTCAACAAGCAAGGAATTGGATACGCTGTCCCAGTGGAGAGCAAGAAAAGAGTGGGATAACAGCGGGACTAGTATAAGACTCCATCGTCCAATTTAAGGTAACTTAATTTGCAAGTAGAGAGGCTAAAACCGGGAGATGTTGCTAAGATATGGGCCAGTTTGTAGTAAACAATAGACTAATACGATGTGAAAGGAAGCAATTTTAGGTAACCGTGATGTCAGCTTGTGTTTATATACGTAGGTGAAGTGGTTAACTCACACGTTACCTTCACCCTGCTCATGGTGCTGTAGCTGTTGGGAACACAATTCCGTGCCAGGTGGCACCTAATTTGGCCAATTGAAAAATCTTAATGGGATTGCAGGTCCATAAGCGCCTATTTCACCAATGCCTTGTTACCGATGCCATATTTTCCAGCCCGAGAATCAGATTTAGGTGTTACTCTTCTCGCCCAGCCTTCCCTTGGAGCCAGGGAGCGGGGGGAAACGTTCACAAATTTAGGTCCTCGAGCTGAGCGATGTACCTTCGGCAGCCCAGTCAGTCATATTGGCTTTATCCGGAGTCATGAAAGAAGAATACGTCCATTTAGCAGTTACATAAAAATCTTCTGTCCTGCTAAAGAAATCATGCGATCCCCCGCAGCAGCAGCTGCTATTCAGGTACCATGACGCTATCTATACATCACCTTTGTAGACAAAGCGGAAAACAACACCTTAGTGCTAGGATATGAAGGGAATCGATGGACTGACGAATTCAGCTATGGTTTAGTTCTGGCTCCATATGTAGGTGCTAGATCTTCCCATAATTACGTTAGGAAGATCTGCAGTGGCATCGCTAAGAAGGCTAGTGACTCCAGTCACGCCTAAGCTGAGCGGCATTGGGGCCTAGAGTCATTCGTTGTTAGTCTGCCCTGGGCTTCTGAGTAATGTTGCAACTTAATGCCGTATATTTACGGTTACAGAACAGGACCCATTATTTAGCCCACTAAAAGCTGGCTCGCAGGGGCGGGCCCCTATAAACAGCGAAGGGAGGAAGGGGGGCTCTGGCAGCGACGGTAGCCTCCCCAGAGCTGTGGCGGAGTTACAGGGCGATCTGGATGCAGACGGGTACAGTAAGGGTACCTCTGCGACAGGCGGTACAGTAAGGGTACCCCTGTCCGGCACAGTAAGGGTGCCCGAGCCAAGGTCCAGGAGCCGAAGGGGGTTCTGGGAAGACCGCGACGGCGCCCCGTTAGTCCTTCGGGCGGTTGGGGGGCCTGACCAACCGGGGGTGTGCCACAACACGCTCCGCCCCTGTCGGAAGGGGCGGGAGTAGGAGACAGATCACGTGACCCAGTGGATGATCTGTAAATAATTATGTGCCACACTGCCGGGCATCGACCCACCGTGTGTGCTGGCTCACCAGGCGGGCGGAGCAGCAAGGGGCTGCCTGCCCTGGATCGCCCGTAAGATAACCCAATTTTATTATCATACTGTGTTGTATGAAATAAACCTGCAGCAGTTCTTCACCCACAAATAAAGTGTCAGTGTAATCTTTGGGTGACGTCTGTGTATGCGTGTTGACTGAAGCGGATGACGGTGTGGTCACTATGCCGCTGCCCGCGTCCCAAGCAGTGGGACATCAGCAGGGCAGCATGTTAGTGGCCGCCCGTCGGAGCCTTCCCCTTTGCTGCCTCGCGCGCGAGGCTACGCCCACCAAGGTATGACTCCCTATAGTTTGGAGCTGGAGGCGGGCCGTTGGGGGCGGGGGGCGCGGCTTGCCCCCCCCTACTTAGGAGGCCCGCTCGCCCAGTTCCTCCTCTGTTTCCTGCGCGCCGCTCCAGCCTGGACACGCGATTTCCCACCCTTTCCACTTACCCCACGTGTCAGGCACAGCGCGTTAGTTGGAATGTTTTAATGTTTTCTTTTGCGTTGCAGGCGGAGTTACAGGGCGATCTGGATGCAGACGGGTACAGTAAGGGTACCTCTGCGACAGGCGGTACAGTAAGGGTACCCCTGTCCGGCACAGTAAGGGTGCCTGAGCCAAGGTCCAGGAGCCGAAGGGGGTTCTGGGAAGACCGCGACGGCGCCCCGTTAGTCCTTCGGGCGGTTGGGGGGCCTGACCAACCGGGGGTGTGCCACAACACGCTCCGCCCCTGTCGGAAGGGGCGGGAGTAGGAGACAGATCACGTGACCCAGTGGATGATCTGTAAATAATTATGTGCCACACTGCCGGGCATCGACCCACCGTGTGTGCTGGCTCACCAGGCGGGCGGAGCAGCAAGGGGCTGCCTGCCCTGGATCGCCCGTAAGATAACCCAATTTTATTATCATACTGTGTTGTATGAAATAAACCTGCAGCAGTTCTTCACCCACAAATAAAGTGTCAGTGTAATCTTTGGGTGACGTCTGTGTATGCGTGTTGACTGAAGCGGATGACGGTGTGGTCACTAAGGTACATGTATGTGCATTTATACCGCGGGTGCAACCACCGACCAGAGGAAGGCTGTCAGATGTTGATGAACCTACTCAATCAATATTCCCTTTTATGAAATTTCTGAATATCCATTGATTTTGTGACCTTTCGGTTACTTCTCTGATGCCCACGGAAACACAGCTGAGCCTTTCTGAGCATCTTTTCGCAGAGCACGACGGCCCAACAGGCGAGCATTGCGCCAGTTCAAGCGAGGGCCTCGGGTGCTCTTCGACGAACACGAATGCGGGCTAAGTAGCTGAAAACACCTGAGAAGCACGATCGATCGTATGGATCGGGTATGAGGCCTTTTTTTCTCTCATACACGTATTTTGTCTAATGCATTTCATTTTTTCAGACCTTTGGCGACATATGTAACAAAGCGCTTTGATACGATCGTCCGAGCCAACTCGCCGAACTAACAGTCGCGGGGGGGGGGGGGGATCGCGCGGGAATGGGGGCCGGGGAGTTTAAAAATAAAGTTTTTAAAAAACCTTAAACTTACCTGACCGGGCGGTTCTGCGCCGCCTCTGCTGTCTGCTCCTGGGCCGGGGTCCGGTGCGTTGGCGCCTTCAACGTCTTCTGGGTGAGTGGCTGGCAACCCCTCTCAGCCAATCCAGACGCTGCTCCAGCAGCGCCAGGATCATTAGGAGACCGGGGCTGTGCATTAAGCAACCCTCGGACTCTTAAGGGGAAGGCTGGTGTGCATGTTCGGGCTGATCGTAAAAATTATCAGCCCAAAAACGAACATGCGCACTATTGTGTGCCGCTGTCACTCAACATGAGTGCTGCCGCAGCCCCACCCCCTTCAGTGTCCGTGGTGTGTTCTACTTCTGACGCTAATTCCAATCAAGGGTCCTGATTGCTGCAATTAGTGTCAGAAGTAGAACAATTATATTCTAAATGGGGTTGTGGCATTAGTGGGGCAACACCCCAACGCCCCCAATGGACGCACCGCCACTGTCCTGAGATCCAACCTCGGGCTCAACGCCACCTCACAGTATTCAAAAACTAGCTGCTGTCCAAGTCCTCAGATGCTCGCCTAATATCAGAGACGTACACCCTATTAAGACACCTTGACACACAGCTTCCTTGATTCCCATTTATATTTTAGTAGGATTACCTAACACTCTCACGTTCCCCCTTTAATCCCTTAGAGGCCGCCAGAGAGGTTTAGCACTAGAAGCGGCCCTCCAGAACATCTTGGCACACTGGAGGTCCGCTCGTCTTCCCGCGTATCAGGGGTGGTTACATCGCATATGGCATGTCTTGGGCATCGAGCGTATTTACAGTTCCCTTGCGCACCAAGAGACCTCGTTTTCTGATATTTGAAAACTGTTTCTGACAATGCTCTCTTCTGAATTTCGAGAGCTCACATGTCCCAAATACTCCTGAGACTTACCAACCCGCCCACTGTGGTGCCCTGAGGGAGGTATTCGGTCAAGATGAACTGGTGGAGCAGAGCCGGCTTTAGCGCTGGCAGCGCCCGGTGCGACAATCATTTTTGGCGCCCCCACACCCCATTACCACCTCCTCGGATTCTCTCCCTACCACCGTTCAAAAGTGCCCCTCATCTCTCCAATCATATGTTATTGCTAAACACAGCAACCCCCTGAGGTCAGCGACTCCTTCACTGGTCAGCGCCCAGTGCAGCCGCACCAGTCGCACTGCCCTAAAGCCGGCCCTGTGGTGGAGGAGGGGGAAGGGGAGGACATGGGGGGTGAGACCTCTGGGGGGATGGGGAAGTTAAGGGGGTTTAATTGTGCATACCATACGCTCCCCTGCGATAGCAGGGCATTTCAGATTTGTACTGCTTTCCTATGTTACTATTATGTTATAAAACCAAAAGAAATGTGAACATAAATAAATAGCAAGAAGTTTGAATAATCCAAAGTCTCTAGTCCTATCATAGAATCAATAGGGTATAACTAGAGTGCAGTGCCTTTAGTAAGTATCATCACATGCTTTCATCCAAACGGCTCAGAAATGCAAAACTTCCACAATTTAACGCAGTCTAGTTCTAAAACTACAGTGGGAGACCGAAGGTTTAGATGGCACAACCCCATGCAGGCTATCACAAGACCTTGCTCTTTAAGTTGCATTTTAATAATACACAACCCATTGCCTTAAGTGACACCACTTTGACCACCTCTGAATGTTTGTACAGGAGGGATGAACTTAGATAGGGCTGAGATGAACTGACAGGTGAGAGCAAGCTAAAGGAAAGTGGAGTAGATTTCATGGCCAGCTGTGTAACCCATATAGTTTTTAAAGATTAAATTGATAGCAAATTAACTAATATGGTAGCACCAGATCTCGCCCTACTGCCCATGAAACAGAAGACGCTTAATAAAAGCCAATGTTTAACACCTGGCAGGGCCAGTCCATCTCCCCTCCCATGTGCTTTACTATAGCCCTTCCTCATGGCAAGGTGGGATTCCAAAAGTAGAGCCAGCCCTTGCTCCAAAAGCACACTGGGACGAAAGGAATATGCTACTCTCGCTACTGCTGGTAAATACAATGAGGCCTCAGCCCCTTTCCACAAACAAACCTTGGCTGGTTACACCAAAGCAGGGACTTGCCTCTGAACACACATCTTTGCACCTCCCCCAGCTCACCTGAACCACCCACAACTTAGCTCTGTCTGACTTGAGCTAAATTGTTTGTTGGGGAGGGGTACAGATGTGTGGCAGCAGGGGATGAGAAGTCATTGGGAGGTCAAGGAAGAGACTGATAGGGTGCTAAAAAAAGCGATTACAGTCTATTATTTTACTTTGGATGACAAATCTGGCAGTTTACCCAAGGCCTCAGACCAATACTGAGGACCCCATGGATAGGGATTGTTCTCTTGGACTATGACCGCCGTATTCTCGCCGTTTAGCTTTAGTGAGTTGGAACTCATCCAAAGGGAAATCCTACACAAGCTTCAATTCAGGGATCCAGTAAAGTTTCCCTGAGCAGACGACAAAGAAAAGCTGATCTGTATACAAGAATAAGGTAAGCCCACAGCTTTCCACCACCTCCATAAGAGGGTCGACGTAGATATTTTAAAACATTTGACTTAAGGCCGAGCCCTGAGGCACACCACAGGTGAGGGCGAGGGATTTTGATCTATCACTGCCTGAGAAGACCTGAAAAGAGAGATTTTCAAGAAACTAGGGGGCATATTATCAAGCATGGAGTTAAAATTATCGCCGCTTTAGCGGCAGAAAACTGCCGCTACAGCGGCGATAATGGGCTTGATATTATGCCGCAGAGAATTCCCATAGAAGCCCATGTTGTCACCAAAACATGGGCTTCTATGGAAATTCTCAAGGATATGTTATCAAGCCCATTATCGCCCCTTTAGCGGCAGTTTTCTGCCGCTAAAGCGGCAATAATTTTAACTCTGTTTCTTGATAATATGCCCCTAGGTCATCCAAACTAGTGCTGTGCCCTGCAAACCTAGTGATGTGTGACTTTTCAGGATAATGGAATGGGACAACGTGTCGAAAGCCGCACTTAGATATAGTAAAATCAGTGCAGCTGTACCACCCTCATCCAGGAGCCGTCTAAGATGTTCTGTGAGCCCTAGGAGGGAGGATTCCATGCCGTGCCCCACCTTGAAGCCATACTGAGATCGATGCAGACCATTGCATGCCTCCACAAAAGTGGTAAACTGTGAATTTACATTTTTCTCCAGGATCTTACAGAGAATAGGCAGCATAGAAATGGTATATAGCAGACCAGCTAGTGTGATCCAGGTTGGGCTTTTTTTTAGCAGTGGTAAGACCATTGCATGTTTCCAAGCTGCTGTAATGCACCCATCTCTCAGAGAGGAATACAAAACGCCAACCACTTTTAAGAGCAAGTCGGGTCCAGAGAGCTGCATATGGCAGACGGGAGCGGGTCCAAAGAGGAAGCCGTTTTAAACTACCGTAGTATGTACACAATGTGTGCTGTCCTCCTCAGCCCACCTGCAAGAGGTTGCGCTAGACTCTTGTGCGTCTGTAGGTGCCTTTGCGAGATGTAACTCCTTGAAAACAATTAGAAGAACTTTAATTCACTGCAGTCAGGGGAGAGGGGCGTTGCTGTTCGCAGGACCTTTATGCAGAGCAGACCGGTAAGACTTAAGCCCCTCTGAAGATTGGCGCCCTGGGCATGGGCCTTAGTGCCAATATCGGCAACCGTTATCATATCATACATCAGTACATAATCATAATAAAACACACGACACTGAATGTAAGTGGAGAAATATTGCTGCAGGTTTATTAGCATAATAAATATGCAAAAACGGTGGGTTATCTTACGGGCGATCCCAGGGCAGGCCAGCCCCATGGCGCCTGCCCGTCTGATAAGCCTAGGGTCACCATGGCAGCGCCAATTGGTGACCACCAAATGTTGGGAGGGTCCACCCCTCCCATCCGTGGACCTCCAGTCCACATGCTTCACCACGCCCCCCCGTGATGGGTGGGCGGAGCATACATGGCAGCCCCCGGTTGCTCAGACCCACAACCGCCTGTCGGTAGCGGGGCGCCGTAGGTCTTCCAGTGGACACGCTAAAAGATCCCTGGGTATCCTGGCTTAGCACCACACGGTGCTGCTGCATGCTATACCCCTTGGTATGTGCAGACCCTGGATCGCCCTGTAACTCCTCCTGCAACACAAAAGTGAAAGTTGTTAGAAAAACCTTCCCCCCCCTTCTTGTCCCTCCTGATGCCGGGTAAGCGGATGGGCGGGTAAGGCAAAACGAGCGGACAAGAGGGCGAGGAGGGGGCGGGGACCGAATATGTACCCCCCTCATGGCTCCTCCCCGCCGGAAGCAGCTACCTGACTGGGGTCTCCCTAGGTCAAGCCCAGGGACAAGACCTCCCACCCCTGTGCCTTCCTGTGGCACTAAGGCGGCCGCCCTCAAGGGGGCGGGCCGCTGCGCAACCCCCACCCCGGGCAGCCTTACATAGTGCCAATATCGGCAACCGTTATCATATCATACATCAGTACATAATCATAATAAAACACACGACACTGAATGTAAGTGGAGAAATATTGCTGCAGGTTTATTAGCATAATAAATATGCAAAAACGGTGGGTTATCTTACGGGCGATCCCAGGGCAGGCCAGCCCCATGGCGCCTGCCCGTCTGATAAGCCTAGGGTCACCATGGCAGCGCCAATTGGTGACCACCAAATGTTGGGAGGGTCCACCCCTCCCATCCGTGGACCTCCAGTCCACATGCTTCACCACGCCCCCCCGTGATGGGTGGGCGGAGCATACATGGCAGCCCCCGGTTGCTCAGACCCACAACCGCCTGTCGGTAGCGGGGCGCCGTAGGTCTTCCAGTGGACACGCTAAAAGATCCCTGGGTATCCTGGCTTAGCACCACACGGTGCTGCTGCATGCTATACCCCTTGGTATGTGCAGACCCTGGATCGCCCTGTAACTCCTCCACAGCCCTGGGAGTGGCCACCGTCACTACCAGGGCCCCCCACCAAGGTAGACCTATTTCCTTACAACCTGCTGCAGCCAAAGCTTCCCCTAGGCCCGGTAGGACCAGTCTATTCGCAACCCGCAGCTGCCAAGGCTTCACCAAGGTCAAGTAAAATTAAATTCATGCCTAGCGTAGGTAGCCTATTACTAACAGCCTGCTGCAGCCAAAGCTTCCCCTAGGTCCAGTAGGAAAAGACCGTGCCTAAACTAGGGAGGTGCACCCCATCTCCCTCCCGGCACCCTGTGGACTTGGCGTGTATAAGACCATGCCTGATGAAGCCAAGACCTCTTTGCTCTGCGCAACCGCGCATGGCTCCTGGTAGGCCATCATACCTACAGCATACTGATACCGGGCATCTCCCAGGTCCAGTCAAAACAAGTCTACGCCCAACCGGGCCGGCGGCCAGCGTGCACCAACAGGACAGGTTCCCCCAACCTTTCTAAACAGTCCTTTTAAACTTTCCCATGGATTTGACTGAAATGACCTACACCAACTAAGCGATGGTCCAAGGTTGCCTTTGCATGGCTATAGAGCAAACCCTTTGACAAGACACTCCTGCCTGGCAGTGCCCATGCGGGAGGTGGTAGGAGATGACAAGCCCGCCTTGCTTCCTCTTTCACTCCGTTGTAGTACGCCCATCGCATTCCATCAGTCCCCATCAACTGAAAGCCTTGCCCTCCCAAAATTTGCTAGTATACCAGGGAGGGACAGGTCAGGGTGACCACAGAGGAGAGAAACTTGTGAAATGCTTCTCTAATTGAATACTGAGAAAGCCAAATGTTCTCCTGCGGAATAGAGCCCAAAAGTGTTACCCCGGTGTTTCCCTCGATCATATGGACCATACGCCCCTGTTGGAAGGCCACTTCCACAACCTGCATAGCTACCAGCCAGTGCTGAAGGGCGGGAGAAGTTACCCGGTACTAATACTTGCATCAAAGGTTCCTGTTTCATCGAAATCAAGGGAGGGCTACCAAGTGAGCAACCAGGCTCCGCCCTAGTATCCAGAGGTCCAACCCAAGCCCCTCCACGTTCTGCCGCTTCACCTGCCTGTTAACCGGCCTATAACCCCTGCATGGCCATGCCTGAGCTAAAATACCTCTGAACAGCATGACAACAGGCTAACCACCAGCCTTGCGTTCTGAACGTTTCTGACACTGCCAAGCAACATGCGCATAACTAGAGCAACTGGCACCGTGCCATAAAAGTATCAATTCAGCCTTCTATGACACAAACGTGCCCTTGTGGCGATCCGAGTAGTGCTCCCTTCAAGCCAGCAGCCCTACCCAGGCAACCCGCACCCTCTTGGCACTGGCACACCCCCTCCCCAGCTGCCCTAGAGTGCCTGGTCGTGTGTAGCCACAACCTGTGTTACCTCACTACCGTTATATCGGGGTATGATGACACATCTAACTCTACTGTTGAGTGCCCGTTGCACCATCACAAGTATGCCTTTGCCTGCTCAGAGTCTGGCTGTAAAGTTGGAAGATATTGACACCCCAGCCCAGCGCGAAAAAGGCAGCTCTACAGTAACTGGTGGTATAGACTGTCCCCGTACCCAGATGGAACAGGACGCAATTCCCTTGCTCCTGTTGCGCACGAACCCAAAACCAATTGCTCACCATGGTTCAATGCCTTCCTGCTGCTAAACATTCCCTAGCCGGATGTAGACAAATCTAAGTTCTGCAAAGGCTCTACTTCGCAGCCTGTACCATTCTGCCCGTGCCGAGAAGACCTTTGTCATGCTGCCTGGCCTAACCAATCTTGCCCTGTTCTAGAAGCGCCCGCTTCGGCCTTAGAGCAAAAAATTCGCCAGTAACCCCAACTGGCCCTGATGCGAGACAAACCGAGCCAAGGCACAACAGTGAGTGTACTAACTAATAGCAGGTCTAACAGCGTCAACAGGCATCCTCAGCTTACAATGGGTGTGATGGAGTAAGGGTGTCCATCGAGCATCAAGATGACAGCTCCCCTTCTGCCCGACCGTGGTGGGAACCACTCCTGATATTCTATTACACATGGTCCCTGTTCACCTGTCACTGCCTGATGTACGTGACCTAGGTACATGGTCCCCTTGCATGGCGGCATGCCGTTGAGACCACCATTCCTTCCCTGATAAGTGCCACTATCTGCCTACACTGGTTGCGGTAGCATGCAAGTCTACCACATGTAGTATGGTGCTCCAAGACTGTTGTCTACTTCCCCAACTGCGATATTAACATTTAGTTAATTTCCCTGATTTCGGAATTTACGTCAGGTGGACCCTTGATATCACACACAGAAAAAGTACCCAACCCGCCAGCCTTTTGCTGATAAATTTCAGACAAAAGCAGCATACTGGTGTGTGTCAAAACCCACTTACTGGGACTCATTTATCGACCACAGCGAGGGAATTAACTGCGTGTGCCTGCTGAGCTCTGACCTTGTGACTGAGGTCAAACAACCTCCTGCCCGTGCATGCCAATTGGATATAGCCCGTAAATTGCTGTTGTGCTGTGCGAGATGACGGGCTGTCGCTAGGAGCTCCCTCTCTTGAAACCTGTGGTAACTCACCCTAATGCCCCGGAGCTGTGGCCAGCCAGGACTGTGGCTATGTCGCTGACAGCGTTACGCTGTTGTAACAGATACTGATCTGTAGATAAATGCTTACCTAAACATCCATGTATCTCCGACTGTAGGCCCCTTACAGGAGAGACGTTAAAACCTTTCCTTTCCTATAACTTGCTGTCAACTTAGAGTTTACTTCACTATGCATTCATCAATGAGGCTAACAGGCATGTCCTCTTGAAAGTGCCTCCGTTCAGGCATGGTACGGCCCGGTCAACCACACTACTAGCCAAACTTCCTAAAGTTTTACACTCCCATGCCCATCAGTGTAAATATTATTTGAATCAAAATGCCCCTGGTGCCTACGGGCCCCGTGCCCATCCCGATGAAGTATGTGCAGTACCAACAGTGAGAGCCGAAGTCAAAACTGGTGAGCCCAGGCAGAGTCAGGCAAATCATTGCTTCCCCAGGTCTATTTAAAACATCTTGAGCTACCAAATCGGTAAGTCACCGCCATTGCGTGACAGTTGCCAATTCCAACCAATAAAAGGTGCTACATGTGACGGCGAAGTGAGAATGAAGGCAACTGATACATTAGTACAGGATATATACAGTGTGCAATACATCAGATAGTCGTAACCATCAGCACAATAATTTAGAATAGAGGCACCGGAGACTAAACAGTTCCTTCATTAATGAAGGTGGTTAAGACATAATGGTAGACGTCTAAATCCCAAGAGCATCCGGCCAGCTTCCACGTGCAAGTAGAAAAGGCTGTGCATCAAGTTTGCCAGGAGGTCAATTGATTCACTAAAGGCCCTAAAGGGGACAGTACGAGGCCATGTTTTGCATTTAATTAAGTTCCACTTTCAGCTCTATGCAGCTCTTGCTGCGTATTGACAGAGTTCCTTCCCTACTTCTTTCTTCACTGTCCCAGTAGTAAGGATTTTATGGGAGTTTGTACAAATTCTTACTCTCCCGCAATGAGCTATGTAAACGAATGCCTTCCAACTCAAAGCCCCTGCATATAGCTGCAGTTCGCCGTTTCCCTCCCCTGGAAGGGAAGCAATGAGTCATGGACACTTAACTGTAGACATTTGAGTGGCATAGTCATGTTCACGAATCCCCAATCGTCTACCCCTTCATATATTTTGGCAAGCTACCCTCTCAAGAACTTCTAACTATGTCTAATCATATACCACACCGCGTTTCATAATGTGTTGAGCTGTGACGCAAGGGTACAATTGACCAATGAGCGTTCCACTATTCAATCATGCACGACCTGCAGTGCTCCTCAATACTACAATTGTTAGGGAGAGCTTCCTAAAGTCCTGGCCCCGTGGCCATCCGCGCCACAGGGGCCCTGTCGGCCTGGTACTGCCCAGGGACAGGGCCGGGGCGGAGTGGGTGCGCAAGACTCACCAAAATCTGGAGACCCGACGACGACCAATTCGAAAAGACGGGAGCTGCACCTCTTTGAAAGGTTGAGAAGATTGTTGTCTGTTTACATGGTGCGAAATCAACCTGATGTATTGGAGCGCTTTATACGAGCACCGTATTTTCCTTACGCATTCAGGCATGGGGAGCTTAAATGATTGGCCGGAATAACAGGATGTGGACGCGACCCGAGATGATTGAGCACTGGTACCAGCCCGTCGGGTTCCCAAATAGCGTATATTTTTTCAAAGGGGCACTTCTTCCTCCTGGCAGAGGGTAGCTGGTCCCAGGCAGCATAGGGCCCGGGTGAGCTATGGTGGCCCAAGGGGCCCCAGTGCTAGACACACACTCATGTCACTGGCCTCAGACTTTCCACCGAGGGAGGTGATATCTCCAAAGCCAGACATGGAACCGCTTGAATACGAAAGCGTCCCGCGGTATTGGAGCACCTTACATGAGCGTCGTATTCCCTCACAATGGGCACTGGGAGAGCGCCTTCATGTGCATTGCATCCCCATTGCCCCAGGCCTTGGGAGCTCCGTACCGCGTGCGAACGCGAAATCGACACACAGGGCACCGGTGCTCGATCTCATATTACCCGAGATCTGACCCGCGAATGCGAACGCGGCCCCGCGGCTCGATACCACCGACTCGCGACCGCTCACGGCCGCTAGTTCCGCGCAAAGCACCTAATCATGCAGCCGCATGTGTCACCGTTGCCTCGATGGCGCTAACTCGGCCCGTGATGGCAATAACATCTTCGTTATTGGAGATTGAGGTTAAGGTATTGATGGCCTTCACATGAGTGCCGCATTTTCTCTCCCGTGTAGGCACTGAAAGCTTCGCCCCAAGGCAATCTTGTGAACTGGAGTTTCTAGGAGCAACAACCCGCGAGCAATGCCCGCACTGGCATCGTGAGACGCATATATGGGGGCAGCCACGATTACCTATTGGCATATGGATGTAGCGCGCCATCGGCCCACAGGTATTGGAGCGCTATACCTGAGTGCCCTATTTTCCTACCCCATGCAGGCACTAAGCGCGTCATTCGGAATACAATAGAATGAGAGCACATACATATTGTTCGGCACCAATTAAGTGATTTGCACAGAATCAAAGGCTGTTCCAACGTCATTGCCGAGACTCGAACGCCGGTTAGGCTAACTCTCCTCCCCTGGGAACCGGACGCGATCCCGCGGGCCGGAACGGATTACCCTAGATCCGCCCCCAACTATCAGGTAGCCACGGCTACCCCTTGGCCCCGCCCACCTCAGCCCCCACACAACAACGTACGGGGGGTGCGCCCACTACACGCGCCCCCCTCCCGACCTCGTAGCCGTTGGGAAGTGGGCCCTGTCGCATGAAGCTGGGAGGTGTCGCGTATGACAGTAGTCGAGAATTCCTGGTACCGGGCCTGTTGCCGCTCATCTCGTGAACTCGACCCGAGGGTATTGAAGGCTTTACACGAGCCCCGTATTTACATTGCACATTCCGGCTTTACACGAGCCCCGTATTTACATTGCACAATCAGGCACAGTCCATATGCAAATAGCGTGAGCTCGACCCGAGGGCATTGGAGGCTTTACATGACCCCCGTATTTACATTGCAACCTTCTCCAAGGCCAGCACCCCCAAGGCCCGCTCTGGGCCTGGGTAGCCCGCAGGGAAGCCCGTGAACAAATGGGAGCTAACCGAAACCCCCCAAGGTGGCCCACCACAGCCAAGCCACACCGCCCTGATGCAACTCCCCGAAGGTGAGGAACGGGCGAGAGGAGGGTGGATGCACTCACCGTGCAAACAAAGCTCGGCAGCTCCCCCCCACAACAACGCAACACAGCCAGCCCTCCGCGCACGGCCATCACCCCCGCCCGTGGTACGCCGACCACAGGGCCCCGTCTCCTGGTACTGCCCAGGGACAGGGCCGGGGCGAGAGTAAGGAAACCGGCAAGACTCACCACTGAGGCTGGACGGAGAGGGAGGAAGCGTGCACACGAAAACGAAACAATCATTATAAGCGCCGGGGGGGGTCGAAAGGCGACACTGCAGGCCTCCGATCGGTGCTGAGCATTGCCCTCTGACACAAACGCTGCCCCCCACAACGTAGAAGGGGGTTGATGCACCACGCAGCCAACACGCTCCGCTGCGCACCATGCCTGAAGAGAGACATGATATGCGAAGCGGAGAGGCCAGGAAACGAAATTGAGGCCGCCAGCCTGCACCGCATGCATTATCACGCCCAAGTTGACCCAAAGAGTGGGGGTAGCCTGATGGAGCTCGGGCTCCCTGCCTCGGGACTACAATACCCAGAGATCGCCACCCGTGGCACCCGAGGAGGCGGTCCTAACTGGCAGCAAGCCCGGTCGGCATGGCTGGCCCGCAAGATGGAGACTATGAGGAGTGGGGATGGACTGGAGCGCGCCTCAACACAAGGTGGTGGCGCGCGGCGAGGGGGGGGGGCGCTCACCTCTGTGCGCGACTGACTAACGAAAAAGGCGAGGGGGGGGGGATGTTTGAGGCTGCATCCTAGATTCGACTCTTGGTGCACCGGTGTAGTCCACTGCTAGCGCGACTCGACCCCCGGGAGGCACGCAATCCAAGCCGGGTAGGAAGTCATGGCCTCCCCCGACAACCTGCTCATGCGGTCCCCACAATACATGCCACGCCAGGAGATGGCTGCACCGATTGCTCACACAATATTTCAGGAGTCCCCCCTCGACAATCGCCGTGGAAGCGGGTGGCGGGAAGGCATGCTGGGGGGGTAAAGTACCCCGGGGACGACATTGCGACCTCGGCAGCTGCCGCAGGCCTGGCTGCCCACTCCCCTTCCTAACGTGACAGACTTGTTAGACCTGGGCCCCCAGAGCCCGCGAGGCAGGGGACCCCGCAAGCCAAACCTCCGGAAAAGCGGGAGAGGCCCCGTTCCCTCCGGAGCTGCCTCTGCCGGTGGGCGAAGGAGAGAAGGGGGGCACACGAACCCCAGCTGCCCCCCACCTTCCCCAAGGCCAGCACCCCCAAGGCCCGCTCTGGGCCTGGGTAGCCCGCAGGGATGCCCGTAAACAAATGGGAGCTGACCGAACCCCCCCAAGGTGGCCCACCACAGCAAAGCCACACCGCCCTGATGCAACTCCCCGAAGGTGAGGAACGGGCGAGAGGAGGGTGGATGCACTCACCGTGCAAACAAAGATCGGCAGCTCCCCCCCACAACAACGCAACACAGCCAGCCCCCCGCGCACGGCCCTCACCCCCGCCCGTGGTACACCGACCACAGGGCCCCGTCTCCTGGTACTGCCCAGGGACAGGGCCGGGGCGAGAGTAAGGTAACCGGCAAGACTCACCACTGAGGCTGGAAGGAGGTTGAGCGCGCACTACGACGAGACCACGACGGCGGGCTGCGGCCTCAACCCAAGGCAAAACGAGCGGACAAGAGGGCGAGGAGGGGGCGGGGACCGAATATGTACCCCCCTCATGGCTCCTCCCCGCCGGAAGCAGCTACCTGACTGGGGTCTCCCTAGGTCAAGCCCAGGGACAAGACCTCCCACCCCTGTGCCTTCCTGTGGCACTAAGGCGGCCGCCCTCAAGGGGGCGGGCCGCTGCGCAACCCCCACCCCGGGCAGCCTTACAAAGTCGCCCATGCCAAAAACTGGCCCTGTTCCACAGCTGTATTTCTCTGGCTGGGTTAGTGGGGTGTATGCATCAGTTTTGGTGTCGTTTCAAAAAACTCACAGAAACGAAAGCTGTTAGCAGGCGCGCTTAAATTGTTCGGAGATATTTACTCTGCTGCATTAAGCGGTCTGGGGGTCGGTGCTCCCAGCCCAGGAGCCGCCAGTGCAGGGCTTGCTTGCTGCCTTCACATCCGGAGATTTCTCCCACTCTCCCGGCTACAATTAATTGTCTTTTCCGAAGAGCCTACTGACATCCAGCGCCTTCTGAATGGCACAAGCAGCGGGGGCGACGAAGACACGCAGCACGCCTTTCAGATGCCTTCAGTCTCCTCAGCACCTTTAATCTGCTGCAGAAATCATTCCTCCATCACTCTTCGAATCTGTGTCACTCCAAGAGCCATCACTGCCACGCGCGGCACTTGAGTTTTGTTCTCACCCAGGCGGCTTCTTTCATTTCCTCACACAGGGCACGGAGGCATCCATTGTAAAGCGAGCATTCTTTCAAGCATCGCCGAGAAAAACAGCTCTCTCTGTTTAACCTTAAGAGGCACTTTCTGTTCATCCCCTCCCCAGCAGCTACAGCAGCTGTGCGGAAAAACAGACGTCGGATAGATTATCTCAGATAAGGAGGAGGAGGAGAGAAAGGGGGTATTGTGTACTCTAGGAGGGTTCAGGGAGACATTGGCCTTGGAAGTCAGAAGTGGGCGAAGGGTAAATCACTAAAAGATTCGAGTGGGACTCAGGCTGGTGGAGTGCGCGAGAGGGCGAGAGAAAGAAAGGTGCGAGAGAATGAGAAGGAACAAGCACTGGCAGATTAAATATATATGTCTGCTTTAAAGTGCTAATGAATGTAAACAGAGGCATGGACAAACGAGTATTTCCTCAGTTTTACAAACATTGTTCACCTAATCCAACTAAAATATTCCTACCAATATGGCGCCCATTACCCACACGCCCATAAAAGGAGGAGCCTATTGTGATCACTTCCTGTAATAATCAAGCTGAAAGGAAAAAAAGGTAGTACACAAGAATCAATCTATACATGATGGGAAGCTATGGGAGAGAGGAATTAAAGAGTGTTACGAGGAAGAACTGTACTCGGAGTAATGAAGATTACCGATCAACGCCCTCTCCTCTTCATGCTTCCACTCACTTCGCCTGCTTCGAAAGACCTTCAGATGGATCCCCACCATAGCCAGAGGCGGTCACCCACGCACTCATCAACAGCAGACGCGACTACAGCAACGTACTCTGCGCAGGCGTCCTCCAGAAACTCCTCAGGAAACAACAGAACCTTCAGAACGCCGCAGCTAGACTTGTCCTCAACATTCCCCGCTGCAGCCACATCTCCGAACACCTGAGAGAACTCCACGGGTTCCCAGTCAACAAAAGAATCACGTTCAAGCTCCTCAAACACGCCTACAAAGCCCTCCACCCACACTGGACCAGCATACCTGAACCACCGCCTCTTATTCCACGTACCCACCAGACACCTCCACTCTGCCAAACTGGCCCTGGCCACCGTCCCTCAGATCCGCAAAGCCATTCCTGGAGGAAGATCCTTCTCCTACCCCGCCGCCAAGACCTGAACACCCTGCCTCTCCACCACAGGCTATCCCCGTTGCTTACCCAATTCAGGAAGCCCTCAAGACCTGGCTCTTTGACGGAACCTCAGCACCGAGCAGGACCTGCAGGCCCCCTCGGTGTCCCTTTAGATCCTAGCGGGTAAGAAGTCGCGCTTAACATATACTGATTGATTGACCGATATGCAATCAGATCATTACCTCCGCCTCTCAGTGGTGTAACAAAACGTGAGGGGGCCCCTGCAAGACATGCTGAAGAAGCCCCTCAAACTCACATCAATAGGGCCTGAGGGGGTCCCCTCCAGTATGTGTAAGCCTTGGCCCCCCCTGCACCACAGGGCTGCGGGGGCCCTTGCTATGCCTGTGCATCGTCTGTCTTCCCTGCACAGCCCTTACATGATTAGGTAGTACCAAAGCAGAAATTTTGATTGGTTTATTGGTTCCTTCTCCATAAAGAAAAGAAAAACTATGGCGGCTGAAACATTAACTGAAGCTTCCTTCTTCAATTTCTTACAAAAATAAAATAGGAGTAGGAACAATTTACACTTTCTGAACTGAGGACAATGCATGCATACCAAAGTCTGTAGTAAAACCACCACCCAACAGGAGAGAATAATTAACCATGAAAATGTGAGGGGACAACTAAGTTGTAGCAAAACAAATTTCTTTAAGAGCAACACCCTTAAAGGCTGTCCAAGACATAGTCATTCCTCTAGTATAACTTCATACGACAGGATTAAGAAGGTCCTGACCTGACAGCTTGTTTGCCATAGGAATTACAATCATAATCCATCTAGAAAGGGTGAAGGAAGAAGGATGAACACCACTGCCCGAAAGCCGAAAGTCTACAAAAAGTTAATCAACCCTACTAAAAGAAGCAATTCTATTTAGATAATGGAGCTCTACGAACATCCAGAATTTTGAGGTTGTTCTTGTCTTCTGAGTTTGGATCTGAGAATACAACGGGTAAAATATCCTCCAAACAAATACATTTAGACAAGATCTTAGACAAAAATAAGGGATTGGTTTACGAACCACCTGCTCCCGAAAAAAACATTAGAAAAAGGACAGTGGAAAGCACTAATCACATTGTTCTTTCTCTCAGGGCAAATAGCTACTGGAAAAATGACTTTTGCAGAGTAAAATTTAAGCTCTGCTGATTCTAGGGGTTTGAAAGGGGCTCACTTTAAAGCATATAACACAAAAGGCAGATCCCATGAATGTACTTCTAATCAAGCGGGAGTAGAAAGAAGATATAGATAGCACTTCAACCACCCTGAAGGCATGGATAGCTGCCTACTGACGTTTAATGGTTGAAACTGCTATGCCTAGAATTAAACGTCAACATTATAGAGGGACTTCTAGACTGCTGGATATTCTCAGCTGCCCCCAGAGATTACCCCTGAGTTGTGAATGAGATTCATCCTCTTACGAATCGTAAAACCAGATTTAGATGATTGAGGTAAGCTGGAGACAGAAGAGAACGTCTTTGAGAAGGAGGATGAATTGGGAACTGCCAGTGCCAATGAGGTACAACAGATGTCTGCAGGAGTTGACAATACCAAGCTCTCCTGGACTTACCTGGTACTAGCCAAGAACTTCTGTATGCTCCTCCTGCACCTTCTTCACAACTCTGGGGATTAACTGAATGTGTAGGAAGCAGTAAAGAAGTTCTGAGGGCCAGAGAATGGAGGAAGCATCCCCTGTCCAAACCCTCTGAAATGGGATTAGACTGCAAAAGCGAGGAAGAAGGTCATAGTCTAACCGTGGCTGGCCAAACTTTTCAATGATCTTTTGACTCAGAAGAGGACAGAGACAAGGAGCCACTGAGGATGGGAACTTCTGATTGCGAAGGTCCGCTGGCCCATTCTCCTTCCTGAGAAGATATACTTCTGAGAGAGAAGGGAGATTTTCTTCCACCCATAGGAGCGTCTTCTCAGGCAGGAGAACAAGGGAAGGAGCCCCCTTCCCGCCCTGATGATTGGTGTAAGACCTCACTACTTAGTTGGCGGTCTGGAAACAAACCGCTTGATGTGTTAATAATGGGGAGAAATGAACAAGAGCCCACTGAACTGCTACCAACTCCTTCCCATTGAAAGACAAACTTCTCTTATGCCTGCTTCACTGACTCTGGCCTTTTTAATCCTTCAGAACTGCCCCACAACCAGTGCTGTTGACATCCATTATGAGAACCGACAGGATGGGAGAGGTCAACTGAAAACTAGGGGTGGGAGGAACTTGTGGAGATTCCTCAAAGTTCCACTGACATGTTGCTTGTGCTGCAATTTAACGCCAGTAGCGCGAGCTGCGCTGGAAATCAGCACAAATGGATCCGTGAAGTGCGCAAGAGCGCACAGCCATTGGAGTTGATTTTGCTGCTGCTCTAGTAGAAAATCTACTAGAGCGACAATAAATCTATTTGAGAAACAGCTCTCTGACCGCTACCACTTGCGACCAACTGCGTTAGAAAATCATGCTAGGGTATGCCAAATCTTACTCTCCTTCACCAGCTCACATTTCTGGAACCTCGAGGGCAAAAAATTCTGCCACATAGCAATTGGCAAAATTTGGCCAGGATACTGAATTACATGAGTAACGTGGAGTAGCCAAATTCCTCCAATTTCCGCCAATTCCTCTGGTGGATTGAAACTTTCCCCCAACCCTACTGAACAACCCATGTTTTTGCCAAATTCAGCAATCACTGGAGATTCTGCCACATCTCTGAAGGCACTTAATCCATAATTTAATAATCCTGAGAAAGTGGACTCCAAAAGTGAAGAAGGTGCACTACATGGGCCAATCTCTTGCATTTGCATGAGTTTTGCTAGAAGACTGGGAAATGAGACATGCGTTTCCTTTTTCTTTCATCTGCCAAAACTCATCTGTCCCTAATCTCTTCGATACAGGACTCCTCCAAACTAGAGTGTCTGTGATGAGATGAAGTGACATTTCTTGACGTTCATGCGAAACTTGTGGTCCTAGAAAACTCTGCAGACTTCCTGTATATTTTCACGTGCCTTAGAGACAATAGAAGATGCAAATAGCCAACCATCCAAGTATGTAAAGACCTGAACTCCTTATAAATGTAAAATACTAGAGAAGCTAAGAGTTTTGTGAAAACTCTTGGAGCTGAGTCTAGATCAAAGCCCAAACTTGAAACTGATAACGGTTTTCCAGCACTGCAAACCATAGAAATGTCTGGTATTTCACATGAATTGGAATATGAATTCATGCAACCTACATATTCATCGAAGTAAGGAAATCCCCTGGCCTGAGAAGGGGAAGAATGCTTTGTAAGGATGCCATCTTTAATGTCTGGTGGGGAACAAATCAATTTAGACACTTGGCGCTACATTTATGGGAAGTGTTGCCTCGCTGCATGAAAGCAGTGATGTAACACTTTTCAGTGTGCCCTACTTGCGACATGATAGATGCGTCATATTTACTGTATGACACATCATGTCGCAAGGAATGACATACGTCAGTATTACTGGCGTATCTGTCGGTGCAAAAGTGGCGCATTGCTGGGGTGTGTCTGAAAAAAAATGGAACTCCAGCAATGTGTCCTTTCACATGGGGCAAGCTTGCACCTGCCCTGAGGCAGACGTAAGGTTTTGACGCATTGGCGTCCTAGAAGTGGTGCAGTGAAATCTTATAGATTTCACTGCACCACTCCTACGACCCTTTCTTGCAGAGGAACACCCACCCTGCATACATTATACCTGACACAGGTATAATGTAGTGCAGGGGTTTACGAAGTGACGCATCTGCCTAGAATGCGTCTCTTCGTAAATATGGCGTAACATGGTGCATTATTTATGCCGCCGCTGCGTCACAAAAAGTGACGCAATGGCAGCGCAAAAGTGACGCTGGGGCTCATAAATAAGCCTCTTGAGGTCTAGAATTCAGCGAAAATCCCCCAATGTCTTCTGCGCAAGGAATTGGATGGAATACAATCCATGGAACCTCTCTGAATGTGGAACTGCGTGGCTTGCAGATTTTTCTAGCCCAACGTGATTCCCTCCAGAAGCATCACATTCTCTCCCACACTCACATTCACTCTTTCACACGTATTCTCTCACTCACTCACTCACTCACTCTCATTCATTCATTACCATTCACACTCTCTTACATCCTCTAATTCCTATTCATTCTCACTCACTTGCTTGCATTCATCTTAATCTAACTCATTCCCATTCAGTCATAGTTACTGACACAGCCTAGGTTTACTTACGCTTTGCGCAGAGTTTCCATCACTTATGTGACGCAAACCCAGCGCAAATTTATCAGGTGGGATTTACTATCCAACAAAAATCAGATGTTGCATTGGATAGTATCCCAAAGTAATTCAAAATTGTGCTACGAGTTGCTTTGCGTCTCTTTTAATTTTTAATAAGGATGGAGCATGGGCGTTCCCATTAATTCACCCATAGACTTTGATTTAAATCCTGATCTACAAGCATTGGTAGTGACTAATTTGGGCCAAAATCTTATGACTTCTCAATAGGGGTGGGCGGAATTTGCGGAATTAACCTTCGCAAATTATCGCGAGAATGTTTAAAATTATCGCAAACAAGCAGAAATATCGCGAAGATGCGGAAGTTTTTTTCCGGCATGTTCGCGCGATTTTCTGCATGGTTGCGGGTCGCCAACTTACCCATGTGGCTGCTTGCGGGCGCGGCCATCTTGTTTTGAGTTGTTCTCGCGGTGCATGATCGCGAGAAGAAAGACGTGATCGCGCGACGCATGACGTCACTGCGGGCGCGAACTGTCGCGAGACAGCGCAAATGGCTAAAAACAATACAACATCTCATGGAGAACGCGACCGGATCAAGAAAACTTGTCGGCGAACGCAGGGATTCAGGTAAGGCGATCGCGCGCGCGCGAGAATGTATCATTTTACAGCGCGAGCAAGAAACAAATTATCGCCAAGCTGCGGAAACCGGAATTTTTGACATTTTCGCGCTCTCCGCGGAACGCAAAAATGTCAAAATATCGCAATTTCCGCGAACGGAACGAAATTTTTGCCCAGGCCTACTTCTCAACACAGGCGTAACGAGGAGAATCGTTTTTATTTCTCATAATTTTTCCAACTTTGCATGTGTGCTAATTTGTACAGAACACATGCACAGTGAGAAAAGCCTTAAAATATAGTTTTTGTACTGGAAGGTATTCCTGGGTGCATAGATGGAATAGGGCTGTTGTCTTGTTTTCTTCTTTACTACGCTTCTTAGTCTGCTGTCTGATGGTGTCCTGGCTACTGGCATGCCGAGACCCACCAGAGATAGTGATCTTTTCTACAAGGTAAGTGGGGTGATGGCTGTCATGGTTTTGTAACTGATGCAGCAAGTTTTGAAGATAGTCTGGACTGTAAACTGGAGCCAATGAAGTTCCATCAGGGTGGGGGTGAGTAGCTCATATTTTTGACCCCCCAATGAGATGTGCTGAGACATGTAGGATACCCCTATGGGGTGCTATTGTGGAGTCTAAGAGGCCATAGGGTTCTGTATCATATGCTTATTGGTGAGTCTTGATGTTGTTATCAGTGCCTTTTGGTATGACTTGTACATCATTCACACACTGCATTAGTTGAATCACTGGGTCATTTGTTTTAATGCACCTTTGGATTGCTCTTAGTGAATAAAATTTGAACTAGGTTTAAATTAACTTTTATTTCTAAGCGGGTCGCACTTCCTTGTATTGTACTGAGGAGCCCATGAATTAGTAGGCCGAAACATGTCAACCATACATCAAGAGAAGTCCATTTTGAAAGGATAAAGAAAAAATTAAGTTGCTGGTCGTTGTTACAATCCCAGTAGGATTCCTCGGGGCAGATTTACAAGCCCCTTGTGCCACTTTTGCGTCACTTTTAACATGGGAAAATGGACGCAAAATTGGCACAAGGGGCTTGTAAATCTGCCCCCGCATATTTAATAGAACTCAGCGGTTTGTGAAACGGTGGACTATTTCCGTGTGAATCCTGCTCTGAGTTTATGACTGTTTGTTTCATTGCTCAATTCATTTCAGATACAAAGACAGTGTGGATTTTTTAACTTTTTAGTGATACACTATGCATAATAAATGACTTTTAAATTGTATGAACACAAATGAATATATGATGTTACTTAGCATAGCGTTACTCCGCAGGTATTTACTTCGAAGTTTTTACTTTGCAAATATCCTTACTATGCATGATTTTAGTGCACATGCTTTTACTTCGCAAATATATACAAATACAATAAAAATGCTTTTACTTCGCAGATAATTACGCAATCCGTTACAGCGCGTTATTGGTACTTTAAAATCAAAAATCAATCGTAATAGTAACCTATCCCCTGGCACGCACCCTGAACCCTAAAAATACCCACTAAACCCCAAAACCCTATCCCACCCTGACCCCTAAAAATATTCCAGCACCCCGAAACCTAAATGCACCTTGAACCCCAAAAATACCCCAGCACCCCAAAACCTTACATGCACTCTGAACCCTAAAAATACCCCCTACACCCCAAAACCCTAACTCACCCTGACCCCTAAAAATACCCCTGTACCCCAAAACCTAAACGAACCCTGAACCCCCAAAATACCCCAGCACCCCAAAACCTTAAACGCACCCTGAAACCTCAAAATACCCCATGCACCACAAAAACCTAACCCAACCTGACACACAAAAATACCCCAGTACCCCAAAACCTAAATGCACCCGGAACCCCAAAAATACCGTAGCACCCCAATACCTTAAACTCACCCTGAACCCTACAGTTGGGGCCCTGCTTCAAGAAGGGGGTTGACATACACCAGGGTGTTCAGGATTGCGAGGTTACTCCACTGGTGCGCAGTGTCCCTGAGGTGGATTGGGGTACTGGCACAGGGGATCATATTCCTGGTAGTGAGAGGGACACTCTACTGACTCTAGATGAGAGGTGCAGGGAGAGGGGTTCCCCCATGATATAAGTCCTGGTAAGTGAGTATGGAGACCAGCGAGAAGAGTATGGGTTGAGAGACAGCAACAGTCAGACACTGTCTCACTAGTCTTGTGAGAATGATGTGGGGTACTTTTCTGAGGCACTGGATGGTTGGGTGAAGGGTAGTTTGGTTAACACCTGTGTGGGGCTGTGTGATTCAATTGTTGGAGAGCATATCTTTGTTTTTTGTTGAAAATATTTTATTGGAAGCATTGGGCATCACCAATTCACATGATCTATACACAATCATTCTCTAGTATCACCGGTACACTTTTTTAAACCTTGTTAAAACAATATTTGTACATGACTCCAGAAACCATCCCTTCGACATTCTAACATACCAACCCTGCTACTTCCCAGCAAGAGAGCATATTTTTAAGTCCCTGTTTTCCAGAGCTATGCCAACACCCAGTGGAGTGTGAGTTCTCTGACCCCAGGGAGCTTGCACTGGAGACATACCTTTTGGTGGATTCCAGAGGGTCTGGAGAAGCATCTGGGGGTGACCCGGAAGGAAGTGGCTTAGGTATTTCCCAACCAAGGGTGGTGGGAAAGGTTTGTGGTAGCCCAGATAGGTCCCGGTGTCGTGGGAAGGGTGTAGCGACTCACGCCCTTTCTCTGAGGAGAAGGAGTGGGAAGGGGCTGAGGCCCAAGGTACCTGAAACCCGGTCCCAGAGCCTTGGTGGTTCCATACGGGAACACCAGGTGGGAAGCCTAGGCTGAACTGAAAGGCCACACATTGAGGGGGATCCCCTAGTGTCTGTGGGACTGGGGGGGACTGCTGTAACCAGCATACCACCGGTTCTGGTGTCTGGCAGCACTGCTCCAGTTGGGAGGGTGCATGAGTCCAGACAAAAGGGTGAGGGGGATGCCGTCCCCAGTGGAAAGACCAGTGGGTCAGGGGTTGCCAGCTCTGAGGTCAGAGCACCCCAGGACTGACCCAGGTGAGGCTACTACTGACCTGGGGGGTCTTCATGTTCTGTCAGGTGGACAGGAGGCTG
Source organism: Triturus cristatus (assembly GCF_964204655.1). NCBI lineage: Eukaryota > Metazoa > Chordata > Amphibia > Caudata > Salamandridae > Triturus > Triturus cristatus. The sequence goes on from NC_140584.1 coordinate 604,718,557, forward strand.
GAGACCTGCGCCAGGCAGACTCTCGCACAACTCATGAGGAGAGTGTTTCCCTTGGGTGGGGTTGGTGTACTCCCCTGGAAGTTCTGGGTTGCCAGGGACAGGTCCAGCCTAAGGGTACAGACCCTGAGTTGGAGTGCCAGGTTCAGGGTGCCCCCCTGACCTGGAGGGAGGGGTGACTGCTAACAGTCCCCCTACCAGTTTGTCTTCTGGTGGTGCCGCTCCAAGTGGGAGGATACAGTGCCCCAAGGAGGAGGACCGGGTGTGGGAGAGCCCACCCCAGTCCCTTGTTCAGCCTCAGGGTACAGACCCTGAGCTGGTGTACCATTTGCAGGAAAGCACCCCTGAACTGGTGGGCAAATTGTGCAGAACACCTGCCACAGGTGGCCTGACAATTCTGGAGGGGGGTACTGCTCCAGGTGGGAGGCTACAGAGCCCCGGGGAGGAAGACAGGGTGTGGGAGAGCCCACTCCAGTCTCCTGTCCAGCCGCAGGGTACAGACCCTGGGCTGGTGGGTCAGTGCCAGGATGTCATCTCATCTCTGACAAAAAGGAGAGTGGACAAAGGGTGCCAGGCACCTGGGGCTACCGCCCCCCCCACTCTCTGATGCCACAGAGGTTAGAAAGCCCTGAGAGGCATAAGGCCTGTGTCTCCCCACTGACAACTGTCGGTAGCCACTCTGGCTTGCTGTCCTGGTGGACAGGGTTGCCCCTGGGAGGGAGGTGGACAGGAGTCACACCCCGGGGGTGGACTGCGCCACACCACTGTGTTGGCCATGTGGGCTCTGTCGGCCTGTTGGAACACATCTGTGAGCAAAGTAAGTTTAGACGCTGCACAGATGGTGTTCACAGGTGAGGAGAAGGGTACCCCATGGGTCAGCTTGGTGGGCCCTGAGAGAAGGGATAGAGGGATCCAACTAGGTTCAGGAAGGCATAGAACGGGAATGAAACCCTGCTGTTGCGGGCCAGGTTCCATGTTCTATTGCCCCAAGCAGGGAGGTCCATCGAGGTATGGATTTGTCTACCCTGGCTTTAGGCTGGAAGGGGGTTGTGTTGGACATGGCCCTTTTTGCAAGGTCATCCCTAAACTTTTTGCTTTTTCCTCCTATTTTTTCCTGACCTGTGTGTGTTGGTTTTAGGACTCTGGGCACTTTACCACTGCTAATCAGTGCTAAAGTGCATATGCTCTCTGTGTAAACTGTGTTATGGATTGGTGTTTCCTTGTTTGGCCTATTTGATTTATGTGTCAGTCCCTAGTAAAGTGTACTGCGAGTGCCAGGGCCTGTAAATAAAATGCTGTTGGTGGGCTGCAGCCCTGGATTGTGCCACCCACGCAAACAGCCCATAAAGTGTAACTCTGGCCTGCCATTGCAGAGCCTGTGTGCAGCCTGGGGCTGCCATGTCGACTTGGCAAGTGCACACACTTGCCAGCACCTAAACCTTCCCTTTTCTACATGTTAGTCACCCCTAAGGTAGGACCAAGGTACCCCTGTGGGCAGGGTGCATTGTATGTGAAAGGAAGGACATGCCCTGGTGTGGGTGGCATGTCCTGATAGTGAATTACAGCCTACTTTGTTTTTCACTATTACAAGGCTACCTGTTCCCCATAGGCCAGAATGGGCAGTTAGATGATAACATCCTATAATCCTAACTGACGCAGGGAACATGGTAGGAATTCAAGTTTAGTATGCCTGAACTCAGAATGATAAAATACATCTTTTAGTGAAGTTGGTTTTAACATTCTGTGTTTGAAAATACCACTTTTAGAAAGTAGGTATTTTCTTACCTAATCATTCAGCCTGCCTCTGCTAGCTTGTGTATTGTCTGTCTGGTTTGTGAGTGACAGGGGCTGGGGAGACTCCAGGAGACAGGTTGAGTCAGCACAGGGCTGAATAGACCTATCTGCACATAGATGGGTGGGAGGAGTGGCATCTGGGTCTAAATAGGGCTGTACCTGCCTCCCACAATGCTGGCTCCACCTCCTGTGGTGTGGCTGATGACCCTGGCCTACACTGACAAAGGGAGAAGGTGCACACTGGCAGGATGCACCCAGAACTGGTTTGAACTAGGTACAGGACCCTTTGCCTTCAGAGGACAAAGGATTTGGTGGTATAAATATTGGGGCCCAGACCCCAGAACTTTAGATTATTTCTGAACTAAGGAACCTGCCAGGAAGAAGAACCGGGAAAGCTGGAGGAGGAGTACTGCCCCTATGCTGCGTGTTGAGGGGTTGGCCTGCAGTGGTTGCTTATGTCTTGAGTAGGGAAAGGATTGGACTGTGCTTTCATCCTCCTGCTGTTAGAGTTTTCTCCAAGGGCGTGAGTTAGAGCTTGCCTCCTGTTGGAAGTCTCAGGGATAGAAAAGACTTCTAAGAACTCTTTTGGGATCAAGAAGACTGCCAAGATGAAGAGCTGGAGAAGCTGTGAGGAGGAATTACCACTTTGCTGTGTGCTTTGCTGTGTTTCCCTGCAGTGGATGCTTCTGTCTTGGGCAGTGAAAGGACTGGACTGAACTTTCTGCAATCTACTTTTGTTAATTTCTCCAAGGGCTTGAGGTAGAGCTTGCCCCCTGTTCAAGAAGTCTCAGGAACAGCAAAGACTTCAAGCTCCATGCCGTCTACGACGCCGCTGCTGACTCGTGTCCTGAAAGCACCGCAGAGGGCACCGCCGCACCGCCGCACTGTGACCCTGGTCTCACCGATGACGCATGCTTATGCCGCCACCGAGCCGCTGCTCGCACCGCGACCTGTGGGCACCGCACTCCGCACCGCACCTATCCCAGACGACACCGCTCCATTCCAGAATCTACGCCGCTGCTTGCACCGTGGTTCGAGGGCACTGCTCATAAAGTAACACGACACACCGCACTCATCTCGCACCGCAACCTTGGCCTGCCAACGCCGGTGGCATCGACTCCAGTTCATCAGCCGACTACAGCGCTTCAGCAACGACGACGACGCTGCTTGCACCGTGACCTGCCAGCACTGTGACGAGCACCGCCTTCATTTCACACCGCAACCCTGGTCTCACCGACGACGCTATCTAACGCCGCCACCGAGCCGCTGCTCGCACCGAAACCTGAGGGCACAGACGCCCTGCATTTCTGAAAGGTACTGTTTGTGGGTCTTCCCACACCGTAGCTGACCCGCTACGCCGTGGTCAGCCAGAACGGTTTGGATTTAACGCCGTGATAGCCCCGGACGGAGCTATCGACATCAAAGAACTGTTTTACAAGGTTATTTTGATAACTTAAGATTTTTAAGTACTTTATTGTGGGTTTTAATCATTTTTGGTCGTCTTAATTATATAAAAACATTGGATATTTTTCTAAACTGGTGTGGTGTCTTTTTGTAGTGCCTACATTGTGTGACTGTTGCTTATGTGCAAATGCTTTACACACTGCCTCTAAGATAAGCCTGACTGCTCGTGCCAAGCTACCAAGGGGGGTGAGCAGAGGTTATTTTCGGAGTGTAACTCCCTTACCCTGACTAGGAAGAAGGGTCTCTATTTGGACAAAGGTGCAAGCCCTTGCCAACTAGAGACCCCCATTTCTAACACTAACTGAGACAACAACTGAGTGTAAGCATCAGGATTCTGATTACTGGCGATCTTCTAGGGTTGGCACTAAACACGGCTCTGGCCCCTGCAAGGAAAGTGGTACACTGCCCGAATAAAGGTGTGCTGCCTGCTGAAGAATGTCTGCATTGTCAGCATTCCGTCCATCATTTGTTTGTTGTAACGCTTTTCGCCCTAAGTGGGATGGGTATTCCCAGACGTGGGACCCGTGCTCACTACGCCACTGGAGTCAAGCTATCCTAGCTGATGACGGCTGATAGCCAGAAACCGGTCCTAGGATGCTTGATTCCGGTCCAGGGAAGACATGGCTTGGCAGTTCGGGCTGGACTGTTCCCATGAGGCACAGGGTCAAGACTGATTTGCATATGGCCATGTCTGAACTGGGGTGGCGTAGTGGGCAAAAGAACGATGGATTTAACCCAGATCTCTTGACTGGGGGAGAATGTCTGCATTGTCAGCATTCCGTCCATCATTTGTTTGTTGTAACGCTTTTCGCCCTAAGTGGGATGGGTATTCCCAGACGTGGGACCCGTGCTCACTACGCCACTGGAGTCAAGCTATCCTAGCTGATGACGGCTGATAGCCAGAAACCGGTCCTAGGATGCTTGATTCCGGTCCAGGGAAGACATGGCTTGGCAGTTCGGGCTGGACTGTTCCCATGAGGCACAGGGTCAAGACTGATTTGCATATGGCCATGTCTGAACTGGGGTGGCGTAGTGGGCAAAAGAACGATGGATTTAACCCAGATCTCTTGACTGGGGGAGAATGTCTGCATTGTCAGCATTCCGTCCATCATTTGTTTGTTGTAACGCTTTTCGCCCTAAGTGGGATGGGTATTCCCAGACGTAGGACCTGTGCTCACTACGCCACTGGAGTCAAGCTATCCTAGCTGATGACGGCTGATAGCCAGAAACCGGTCCTAGGATGCTTGATTCCGGTCCAGGGAAGACATGGCTTGGCAGTTCGGGCTGGACTGTTCCCATGAGGCACAGGGTCAAGACTGATTTGCATATGGCCATGTCTGAACTGGGGTGGCGTAGTGGGCAAAAGAACAATGGATTTAACCCAGATCTCTTGACTGGGGGAGAATGTCTGCATTGTCAGCATTCCGTCCATCATTTGTTTGTTGTAACGCTTTTCGCCCTGAGTGGGATGGGTATTCCCAGACGTGGGACCCGTGCTCACTACGCCACTGGAGTCAAGCTATCCTAGCTGATGACGGCTGATAGCCAGAAACCGGTCCTAGGATGCTTGATTCCGGTCCAGGGAAGACATGGCTTGGCAGTTCGGGCTGGACTGTTCCCATGAGGCACAGGGTCAAGACTGATTTGCATATGGCCATGTCTGAACTGGGGTGGCGTAGTGGGCAAAAGAACGATGGATTTAACCCAGATCTCTTGACTGGGGGAGAATGTCTGCATTGTCAGCATTCCGTCCATCATTTGTTTGTTGTAACGCTTTTCGCCCTAAGTGGGATGGGTATTCCCAGACGTGGGACCCGTGCTCACTACGCCACTGGAGTCAAGCTATCCTAGCTGATGACGGCTGATAGCCAGAAACCGGTCCTAGGATGCTTGATTCCGGTCCAGGGAAGACATGGCTTGGCAGTTCGGGCTGGACTGTTCCCATGAGGCACAGGGTCAAGACTGATTTGCATATGGCCATGTCTAAACTGGGGTGGCGTAGTGGGCAAAAGAACGATGGATTTAACCCAGATCTCTTGACTGGGGGAGAATGTCTGCATTGTCAGCATTCCGTCCATCATTTGTTTGTTGTTACGCTTTTCGCCCTAAGTGGGATGGGTATTCCCAGACGTGGGACCCGTGTTCACTACGCCACTGGAGTCAAGCTATCCTAGCTGATGACGGCTGATAGCCAGAAACCGGTCCTAGGATGCTTGATTCCGGTCCAGGGAAGACATGGCTTGGCAGTTCGGGCTGGACTGTTCCCATGAGGCACAGGGTCAAGACTGATTTGCATATGGCCATGTCTGAACTGGGGTGGCGTAGTGGGCAAAAGAACGATGGATTTAACCCAGATCTCTTGACTGGGGGAGAATGTCTGCATTGTCAGCATTCCGTCCATCATTTGTTTCTTGTAACGCTTGATGGGTATTCCCAGACGTGGGACCTGTGCTCACTACGCCACTGGAGTCAAGCTATCCTAGCTGATGACGGCTGATAGCCAGAAACCGGTCCTAGGATGCTTGATTCCGGTCCAGGGAAGACATGGCTTGGCAGTTCGGGCTGGACTGTTCCCATGAGGCACAGGGTCAAGACTGATTTGCATATGGCCATGTCTGAACTGGGGTGGCGTAGTGGGCAAAAGAACGATGGATTTAACCCAGATCTCTTGACTGGGGGAGAATGTCTGCATTGTCAGCATTCCGTCCATCATTTGTTTGTTGTAACGCTTTTCGCCCTAAGTGGGATGGGTATTCCCAGACGTGGGACCCGTGCTCACTACGCCACTGGAGTCAAGCTATCCTAGCTGATGACGGCTGATAGCCAGAAACCGGTCCTAGGATGCTTGATTCCGGTCCAGGGAAGACATGGCTTGGCAGTTCGGTCTGGACTGTTCCCATGAGGCACAGGGTCAAGACTGATTTGCATATGGCCATGTCTGAACTGGGGTGGCGTAGTGGGCAAAAGAACGATGGATTTAACCCAGATCTCTTGACTGGGGGAGAATGTCTGCATTGTCAGCATTGCGTCCATCATTTGTTTGTTGTAACGCTTTTCGTCCTAAGTGGGATGGGTATTCCCAGACGTGGGACCCGTGCTCACTACGCCACTGGAGTCAAGCTATCCTAGCTGATGACGGCTGATAGCCAGAAACCGGTCCTAGGATGCTTGATTCCGGTCCAGGGAAGACATGGCTTGGCAGTTCGGGCTGGACTGTTCCCATGAGGCACAGGGTCAAGACTGATTTGCATATGGCCATGTCTGAACTGGGGTGGCGTAGTGGGCAAAAGAACGATGGATTTAACCCAGATCTCTTGACTGGGGGAGAATGTCTGCATTGTCAGCATTCCGTCCATCATTTGTTTGTTGTAACGCTTTTCGCCCTAAGTGGATGGGTATTCCCAGACGTGGGACCCATGCCCACTACGCCACTGGAGTCAAGCTATCCTAGCTGATGACGGCTGATAGCCAGAAACCGGTCCTAGGATGCTTGATTCCGGTCCAGGGAAGACATGGCTTGGCACTTCGGGCTGGACTGTTCCCATGAGGCACAGGGTCAAGACTGATTTGCATATGGCCATGTCTGAACTGGGGTGGCGTAGTGGGCAAAAGAACGATGGATTTAACCCAGATCTCTTGACTGGGGGAGAATGTCTGCATTGTCAGCATTCCGTCCATCATTTGTTTGTTGTAACGCTTTTCGCCCTAAGTGGGATGGGTATTCCCAGACGTGGGACCCGTGCTCACTACGCCACTGGAGTCAAGCTATCCTAGCTGATGACGGCTGATAGCCAGAAACCGGTCCTAGGATGCTTGATTCCGGTCCAGGGAAGACATGGCTTGGCAGTTCGGGCTGGACTGTTCCCATGAGGCACAGGGTCAAGACTGATTTGCATATGGCCATGTCTGAACTGGGGTGGCGTAGTGGGCAAAAGAACGATGGATTTAACCCAGATCTCTTGACAGGGGGAGAATGTCTGCATTGTCAGCATTCCGTCCATCATTTGTTTGTTGTAACGCTTTTCGCCCTAAGTGGGATGGGTATTCCCAGACGTGGGACCCGTGCTCACTACGCCACTGGAGTCAAGCTATCCTAGCTGATGACGGCTGATAGCCAGAAACCGGTCCTAGGATGCTTGATTCCGGTCCAGGGAAGACATGGCTTGGCAGTTCGGGCTGGACTGTTCCCATGAGGCACAGGGTCAAGACTGATTTGCATATGGCCATGTCTGAACTGGGGTGGCGTAGTGGGCAAAAGAACGATGGATTTAACCCAGATCTCTTGACTGGGGGAGAATGTCTGCATTGTCAGCATTCCGTCCATCATTTGTTTGTTGTAACGCTTTTCGCCCTAAGTGGGATGGGTATTCCCAGACTTGGGACCCGTGCTCACTACGCCACTGGAGTCAAGCTATCCTAGCTGATGACGGCTGATAGCCAGAAACCGGTCCTAGGATGCTTGATTCCGGTCCAGGGAAGACATGGCTTGGCAGTTCGGGCTGGACTGTTCCCATGAGGCACAGGGTCAAGACTGATTTGCATATGGCCATGTCTGAACTGGGGTGGCGTAGTGGGCAAAAGAACGATGGATTTAACCCAGATCTCTTGACTGGGGGAGAATGTCTGCATTGTCAGCATTCCGTCCATCATTTGTTTGTTGTTACGCTTTTCGCCCTAAGTGGGATGGGTATTCCCAGACGTGGGACCCGTGTTCACTACGCCACTGGAGTCAAGCTATCCTAGCTGATGACGGCTGATAGCCAGAAACCGGTCCTAGGATGCTTGATTCCGGTCCAGGGAAGACATGGCTTGGCAGTTCGGGCTGGACTGTTCCCATGAGGCACAGGGTCAAGACTGATTTGCATATGGCCATGTCTGAACTGGGGTGGCGTAGTGGGCAAAAGAACGATGGATTTAACCCAGATCTCTTGACTGGGGGAGAATGTCTGCATTGTCAGCATTCCGTCCATCATTTGTTTGTTGTAACGCTTTTCGCCCTCAGTGGGATGGGTATTCCCAGACGTGGGACCCGTGCTCACTACGCCACTGGAGTCAAGCTATTCCTAGCTGATGACGGCTGATAGCCAGAAACCGGTCCTAGGATGCTTGATTCCGGTCCAGGGAAGACATGGCTTGGCAGTTCGGGCTGGACTGTTCCCATGAGGCACAGGGTCAAGACTGATTTGCATATGGCCATGTCTGAACTGGGGTGGCGAAGTGGGAAAAAGAACGATGGATTTAACCCAGATCTCTTGACTGGGGGAGAATGTCTGCATTGTCAGCATTCCGTCCATCATTTGTTTGTTGTAACGCTTTTCGCCCTAAGTGGGATGGGTATTCCCAGACGTGGGACCTGTGCTCACTACGCCACTGGAGTCAAGCTATCCTAGCTGATGACGGCTGATAGCCAGAAACAGGTCCTAGGATGCTTGATTCCGGTCCAGGGAAGACATGGCTTGGCAGTTCGGGCTGGACTGTTCCCATGAGGCACAGGGTCAAGACTGATTTGCATATGGCCATGTCTGAACTGGGGTGGCGTAGTGGGCAAAAGAACGATGGATTTAACCCAGATCTCTTGACTGGGGGAGAATGTCTGCGTTGTCAGCATTCCGTCCATCATTTGTTTGTTGTAACGCTTTTCGCCCTAAGTGGGATGGGTATTCCCAGACGTGGGACCCGTGCTCACTACGCCACTGGAGTCAAGCTATCCTAGCTGATGACGGCTGATAGCCAGAAACCGGTCCTAGGATGCTTGATTCCGGTCCAGGGAAGACATGGCTTGGCAGTTCGGGCTGGACTGTTCCCATGAGGCACAGGGTCAAGACTGATTTGCATATGGCCATGTCTGAATTGGGGTGGCGTAATGGGCAAAAGAACGATGGATTTTACCCAGATCTCTTGACTGGGGGAGAATGTCTGCATTGTCAGCATTCCGTCCATCATTTGTTTGTTGTAACGCTTTTCGCCCTGAGCGGGATGGGTATTCCCAGACGTGGGACCCGTGCTCACTACGCCACTGGAGTCAAGCTATCCTAGCTGATGACGGCTGATAGCCAGAAACCGGTCCTAGGATGCTTGATTCCGGTCCAGGGAAGACATGGCTTGGCAGTTTGGGCTGGACTGTTCCCATGAGGCACAGGGTCAAGACTGATTTGCATATGGCCATGTCTGAACTGGGGTGGCGTAGTGGGCAAAAGAACGATGGATTTAACCCAGATCTCTTGACTGGGGGAGAATGTCTGCATTGTCAGCATTCCGTCCATCATTTGTTTGTTGTAACGCTTTTCGCCCTAAGTGGGATGGGTATTGCCAGACGTGGGACCCGTGCTCACTACGCCACTGGAGTCAAGCTATCCTAGCTGATGACGGCTGATAGCCAGAAACCGGTCCTAGGATGCTTGATTCCGGTCCAGGGAAGACATGGCTTGGCAGTTCGGGCTGGACTGTTCCCATGAGGCACAGGGTCAAGACTGATTTGCATATGGCCATGTCTGAACTGGGGTGGCGTAGTGGGCAAAAGAACGATGGATTTAACCCAGATCTCTTGACTGGGGGAGAATGTCTGCATTGTCAGCATTCCGTCCATCATTTGTTTGTTGTAACGCTTTTCGCCCTAAGTGGGATGGGTATTCCCAGACGTGGGACCCGTGCTCACTACGCCACTGGAGTCAAGCTATCCTAGCTGATGACGGCTGATAGCCAGAAACCGGTCCTAGGATGCTTGATTCCGGTCCAGGGAAGACATGGCTTGGCAGTTCGGGCTGGACTGTTCCCATGAGGCACAGGGTCAAGACTGATTTGCATATGGCCATGTCTGAACTGGGGTGGCGTAGTGGGCAAAAGAACGATGGATTTAACCCAGATCTCTTGACTGGGGGAGAATGTCTGCATTGTCAGCATTCCGTCCATCATTTGTTTGTTGTTACGCTTTTCGCCCTAAGTGGGATGGGTATTCCCAGACGTGGGACCCGTGTTCACTACGCCACTGGAGTCAAGCTATCCTAGCTGATGACGGCTGATAGCCAGAAACCGGTCCTAGGATGCTTGATTCCGGTCCAGGGAAGACATGGCTTGGCAGTTCGGGCTGGACTGTTCCCATGAGGCACAGGGTCAAGACTGATTTGCATATGGCCATGTCTGAACTGAGGTGGCGTAGTGGGCAAAAGAACGATGGATTTAACCCAGATCTCTTGACTGGGGGAGAATGTCTGCATTGTCAGCATTCCGTCCATCATTTGTTTGTTGTAACGCTTTTTGCCCTAAGTGGGATGGGTATTCCCAGACGTGGGACCCGTGCTCACTACGCCACTGGAGTCAAGCTATCCTAGCTGATGACGGCTGATAGCCAGAAACCGGTCCTAGGATGCTTGATTCCGGTCCAGGGAAGACATGGCTTGGCAGTTCGGTCTGGACTGTTCCCATGAGGCACAGGGTCAAGACTGATTTGCATATGGCCATGTCTGAACTGGGGTGGCGTAGTGGCCAAAAGAACGATGGATTTAACCCAGATCTCTTGACTGGGGGAGAATGTCTGCATTGTCAGCATTCCGTCCATCATTTGTTTGTTGTAACGCTTTTCGTCCTAAGTGGGATGGGTATTCCCAGACGTGGGACCCGTGCTCACTACGCCACTGGAGTCAAGCTATCCTAGCTGATGACGGCTGATAGCCAGAAACCGGTCCTAGGATGCTTGATTCCGGTCCAGGGAAGACATGGCTTGGCAGTTCGGGCTGGACTGTTCCCATGAGGCACAGGGTCAAGACTGATTTGCATATGGCCATGTCTGAACTGGGGTGGCGTAGTGGGCAAAAGAACGATGGATTTAACCCAGATCTCTTGACTGGGGGAGAATGTCTGCATTGTCAGCATTCCGTCCATCATTTGTTTGTTGTAACGCTTTTCGCCCTAAGTGGATGGGTATTCCCAGACGTGGGACCCATGCTCACTACGCCACTGGAGTCAAGCTATCCTAGCTGATGACGGCTGATAGCCAGAAACCGGTCCTAGGATGCTTGATTCCGGTCCAGGGAAAACATGGCTTGGCACTTCGGGCTGGACTGTTCCCATGAGGCACAGGGTCAAGACTGATTTGCATATGGCCATGTCTGAACTGGGGTGGCGTAGTGGGCAAAAGAACGATGGATTTAACCCAGATCTCTTGACTGGGGGAGAATGTCTGCATTGTCAGCATTCCGTCCATCATTTGTTTGTTGTAACGCTTTTCGCCCTAAGTGGGATGGGTATTCCCAGACGTGGGACCCGTGCTCACTACGCCACTGGAGTCAAGCTATCCTAGCTGATGACGGCTGATAGCCAGAAACCGGTCCTAGGATGCTTGATTCCGGTCCAGGGAAGACATGGCTTCGCAGTTCGGGCTGGACTGTTCCCATGAGGCACAGGGTCAAGACTGATTTGCATATGGCCATGTCTGAACTGGGGTGGCGTAGTGGGCAAAAGAACGATGGATTTAACCCAGATCTCTTGACTGGGGGAGAATGTCTGCATTGTCAGCATTCCGTCCATCATTTGTTTGTTGTAACGCTTTTTGCCCTAAGTGGGATGGGTATTCCCAGACGTGGGACCCGTGCTCACTATGCCACTGGAGTCAAGCTATCCTAGCTGATGACGGCTGATAGCCAGAAACCGGTCCTAGGATGCTTGATTCCGGTCCAGGGAAGACATGGCTTGGCAGTTCGGGCTGGACTGTTCCCATGAGGCACAGGGTCAAGACTGATTTGCATATGGCCATGTCTGAACTGGGGTGGCGTAGTGGGCAAAAGAACGATGGATTTAACCCAGATCTCTTGACTGGGGGAGAATGTCTGCATTGTCAGCATTCCGTCCATCATTTGTTTGTTGTAACGCTTTTCGCCCTAAGTGGGATGGGTATTCCCAGACGTGGGACCCGTGCTCACTACGCCACTGGAGTCAAGCTATCCTAGCTGATGACGGCTGATAGCCAGAAACCGGTCCTAGGATGCTTGATTCCGGTCCAGGGAAGACATGGCTTGGCAGTTCGGGCTGGACTGTTCCCATGAGGCACAGGGTCAAGACTGATTTGCATATGGCCATGTCTGAACTGGGGTGGCGTAGTGGGCAAAAGAACGATGGATTTAACCCAGATCTCTTGACTGGGGGAGAATGTCTGCATTGTCAGCATTCCGTCCATCATTTGTTTGTTGTTACGCTTTTCGCCCTAAGTGGGATGGGTATTCCCAGACGTGGGACCCGTGTTCACTACGCCACTGGAGTCAAGCTATCCTAGCTGATGACGGCTGATAGCCAGAAACCGGTCCTAGGATGCTTGATTCCGGTCCAGGGAAGACATGGCTTGGCAGTTCGGGCTGGACTGTTCCCATGAGGCACAGGGTCAAGACTGATTTGCATATGGCCATGTCTGAACTGGGGTGGCGTAGTGGGCAAAAGAACGATGGATTTAACCCAGATCTCTTGACTGGGGGAGAATGTCTGCATTGTCAGCATTCCGTCCATCATTTGTTTGTTGTAACGCTTTTCGCCCTCAGTGGGATGGGTATTCCCAGACGTGGGACCCGTGCTCACTACGCCACTGGAGTCAAGCTATCCTAGCTGATGACGGCTGATAGCCAGAAACCGGTCCTAGGATGCTTGATTCCGGTCCAGGGAAGACATGGCTTGGCAGTTCGGGCTGGACTGTTCCCATGAGGCACAGGGTCAAGACTGATTTGCATATGGCCATGTCTGAACTGGGGTGGCGTAGTGGGCAAAAGAACTATGGATTTAACCCAGATCTCTTGACTGGGGGAGAATGTCTGCATTGTCAGCATTCCGTCCATCATTTGTTTGTTGTAACGCTTTTCGCCCTAAGTGGGATGGGTATTCCCAGACGTGGGACCTGTGCTCACTACGCCACTGGAGTCAAGCTATCCTAGCTGATGACGGCTGATAGCCAGAAACCGGTCCTAGGATGCTTGATTCCGGTCCAGGGAAGACATGGCTTGGCAGTTCGGGCTGGACTGTTCCCATGAGGCACAGGGTCAAGACTGATTTGCATATGGCCATGTCTGAACTGGGGTGGCGTAGTGGGCAAAAGAACGATGGATTTAACCCAGATCTCTTGACTGGGGGAGAATGTCTGCATTGTCAGCATTCCGTCCATCATTTGTTTGTTGTAACGCTTTTCGCCCTAAGTGGGATGGGTATTCCCAGACGTGGGACCCGTGCTCACTACGCCACTGGAGTCAAGCTATCCTAGCTGATGACGGCTGATAGCCAGAAACCGGTCCTAGGATGCTTGATTCCGGTCCAGGGAAGACATGGCTTGGCAGTTCGGGCTGGACTGTTCCCATGAGGCACAGGGTCAAGACTGATTTGCATATGGCCATGTCTGAACTGGGGTGGCGTAATGGGCAAAAGAACGATGGATTTTACCCAGATCTCTTGACTGGGGGAGAATGTCTGCATTGTCAGCATTCCGTCCATCATTTGTTTGTTGTAACGCTTTTCGCCCTGAGCGGGATGGGTATTCCCAGACGTGGGACCCTTGCTCACTACGCCACTGGAGTCAAGCTATCCTAGCTGATGACTGCTGATAGCCAGAAACCGGTCCTAGGATGCTTGATTCCGGTCCAGGGAAGACATGGCTTGGCAGTTTGGGCTGGACTGTTCCCATGAGGCAAAGGGTCAAGACTGATTTGCATATGGCCATGTCTGAACTGGGGTGGCGTAGTGGGCAAAAGAACGATGGATTTAACCCAGATCTCTTGACTGGGGGAGAATGTCTGCATTGTCAGCATTCCGTCCATCATTTGTTTGTTGTAACGCTTTTCGCCCTAAGTGGGATGGGTATTCCCAGACGTGGGACCCGTGCTCACTACGCCACTGGAGTCAAGCTATCCTAGCTGATGACGGCTGATAGCCAGAAACCGGTCCTAGGATGCTTGATTCCGGTCCAGGGAAGACATTGCTTGGCAGTTCGGGCTGGACTGTTCCCATGAGGCACAGGGTCAAGACTGATTTGCATATGGCCATGTCTGAACTGGGGTGGCGTAGTGGGCAAAAGAACGATGGATTTAACCCAGATCTCTTGACTGGGGGAGAATGTCTGCATTGTCAGCATTCCGTCCATCATTTGTTTGTTGTAACGCTTTTCGCCCTAAGTGGGATGGGTATTCCCAGACGTGGGACCCGTGCTCACTACGTCACTGGAGTCAAGCTATCCTAGCTGATGACGGCTGATAGCCAGAAACCGGTCCTAGGATGCTTGATTCCGGTCCAGGGAAGACATGGCTTGGCAGTTCGGGCTGGACTGTTCCCATGAGGCACAGGGTCAAGACTGATTTGCATATGGCCATGTCTGAACTGGGGTGGCGTAGTGGGCAAAAGAACGATGGATTTAGCCCAGATCTCTTGACTGGGGGAGAATGTCTGCATTGTCAGCATTCCGTCCATCATTTGTTTGTTGTAATGCTGAAGAAAAAGGACATTTGGACTGCCTACCCCAATGGACAGCCTCCTTTGTGGAGTATTCAGCCCAGCTGCCTGGTGACTAAGGTGCTGCACAAGGGAGAAAAGAGCTCTGTATCATTCTGCAAATGCTCTCTGGATCTGCTTTGATGGAAGAGGTCCACTTGCTTAGAAGGCGTTTTTTTAGAACAGCCTAGTTGCCTGTGACTGAGGAGGTGTACTTGTCAGACAAAGGAAAAATATACCATCAAAGCTGTGCGCGGCAAAGTGGGAAGATCTGCACTCCAAGGAAATCTGTGGTAAGCCCTCTCTGTCCCTCACCCCCAGAGTTGAGTCTTAGTTTTGAGATTTGGGGAAGGGATTTCGTCCGAGAATTTCTGACAATTATGGTGAGGGACCAAAAAAAGGTTTAATACTCCAATCCCAATGAGATACCTCGATATACTTCAAGAGGGTGCATGTCTTCTACAGTTATCTGTGTACAGGATTCATGTCCGAGATTCCAATCGCAGTAAGGTGGATGAGGATGGTGAGCTATTGCACCTGTTTCAGTCAAGATCCCTTCTCTGTCAATCAAGTTCTTGTATGCAACACTGAAATGTCTGTTGGAACCTTAAATATTGGGCGATTTTATTACACAACTTAAAAAGAAGAGAGGCTAAGTATATATCTGCTGTATGACTACCAGTCTGGCTTCAGATCATGCTGCAGCACGGAGACTACCACCTTATAAATCATAGATGATGCCCTCTTGACCACAGATGAAGATGACCTCGCCTCCTGATATTGTTGGACCTTTCAACTGCTTTCTACACAGTCCACCATGCCACCCTCATACTCACCCTTGAGTTGCAAATGAGATTGACCAGCAATGTCCTTCACCTATCTAAGAGGCATATTATCTAGGTACGGCGATAATTAACGCAAAGCGCGCTTAGCTCTTTTTTATTTATCGCCGTTCATCGCTGGAATTTATCGCCCTGGTAGCGCGTTATTAACAATGCGTTTCTCCAGGGCGATAAAAATTCCAGCGATAGCGGGGAAATCGTCGTTTTGCAGGGAACATCGCGGGTTTTCCAGCGATGTTCCCTGCAAAATGGCGATAACCTTGCTGATACGACCCTGTGGTCGTATCAGCATAATCCAACCCAGTGTTAGGAATAGGTAAGTCTGCCTTTTAGCAGACGTTAGTTTTTGGCGAAAACAGCGGTTTTCTAAAAAAACTAACGTCTGCTCAAATGCTGGGGCAGCCTTATAAATATCGCGATGTGCACATCTGCGATATTTGCAAGGTTGTACTGCCCAGTGACGCCCACTTTGCATCTCATTAGAGATACAAAGCGAGGCGTTGCTAACAAGGCTGATAACATGCGCTAATGCATGTTAGCACTGCCTTATTAATAGGACAAAAATATTATCTCCGCTTTGTTGTCTTTTAAAGCCAAAAAAGCAGAGATAAGGGCCTTGATAATATGCCCCTAAATTCTCCTCCTATTAATCCAACCGACACTAGTTTGTTCCCATGGGCACCATCAGGTCACACAAGAACCCTATCACATATTGAGTCCCCCAGGGTTCTATTCTGTCTTCTGTCTTCTTCAACCTTTACATGGAGACGCTTGTGCTCTACTAACAGATAACTGTATAAAGTATGGGGAATGTCCAAATAACCCTCTAGAGTGTGGGCTATCAAATTAAACAGAAATACAATGCTCAAGCAAGACAGATAGACCTATGGAGCTTTGTCAACAAAAACAAATAAATTATTATTGGACAATTCAAAATTATTTTCAATACAATATTCACAGTAGTACTCTATCAATACCTCCTTTTCGAGTCTCCATAACAATTAAAGAGATCTCTAAATGAGAACATGGCATTTGTGTTGGTAGCCTACCTTTACTACGCGGTCATTACTTCGTATTACCATTACTACGCATATTTTAGTTCGCAGATGCCATTACTTAGCATGCATTTACTTAGCATGTATTTACTACGCATGTTCCATTACTTAGCATGCACTTACTACCCATAATGGAGTTACTGTGCAAATTAAAGTTTTGGGGTACAGGGGTATTTTTAGGGGTCAGAATGCGTTTAGGTTTTGGGGTACTGGGGTATTTTTAGGGGTCAGGGTGGGTTAGGGTTTTGGGGTGCATGGGGTATTTTGAGGGTTCAGGGTGCGTTTAAGGTTTTGGGGTGGTTGGGTATTTTTGGGGTTCAGGGTGCGTTTAGGTTTTGGGGTACAGGGGTATTTTTAGGTGTCAAGGTGGGTTAGGGTTTTGGGGTGTAGGAGGTATTTTTAGGGTCCAGGGTGCATTTAAGGTTTTGGGGTGCTGGGGTATTTGTGGGATTCAGGGTGTGTTTAGGTTTTGGGGTTCTGTAGTAATTTTAGGGGTCAGGGTTGCTTAGGGTTTTGGGGTGTAGGGGTAATTTGAGGGTGCAGGGTGCATTTAAGGTTTTGGGGTGTAGGGGTATTTTTAGGGTTTTGGGGTACATTTAAGGTTTTGGGGTACATTTAAGGTTTTGGGTTGCTAGTGTTTTTTTGGGGTTCAGGGTGGGATAGGGTTTTGAGGTTTAGTGGGTATTTTTAGGGTTCAGGGTGCATTTAATGATTTGGGGTGCTGGGGTATTTTTCGGGTTCAGGGTGTGTTTAGGTTTTGGGGTGCTGCGGTAATTTTAGGGGTCAGGGTGGGTTAGGGTTTTGGGATGTAGGGGGTAATTTTAGGGTTCAGGGTGCATTTAGGTTTTGGGGTACTGGGATATTTTTAGGGGTCAGGGTGAGATAGGGTTTTGGGGTAGGGGGTATTTTTAGGGTTCAGGGTGCGTGAAAGGGGATAGGTTACTATTACGATTAATTTTTTGTTTTAAAGTACCAATAACGCGTTGTATCGGTATGCGTAATAATTAACTGCGAAGTAAAAGCATTTTTAATGTACGAAGTAAAGGCATGCGTAGTAATGGTATTTGCGAATTAAAAACTTCAAAGAAAATACCTGCGGAGTAACGGTATGCTATGTAACATCATATATTCCTAGTAAGTAACACAGGAAAAATGAATGTAAGAAGTCGAAGAGGTCTTTGAATTCTCTGTGTCTGTCCATATTCTCAGACGAGATGAGGGAGCATTGGAACTCCAGGCCCTGCATCTCAGTGGAGCCCCAACCAGGGTCGGCTCGGCCCTGCCCTTATTTTCTTGGATCTGGAGCGACCCCTGTCCAACTAAAAGAAATGTATGAGGCCATGCACCTCATTATTGGGCTGCCTGACCCCTCTAGAGCGACTTCAGGTCCCATGGATTTGGGTCGGACCCCTACTGGATTACCACTGGCTGCAATGCCCTTGGCACCAGTTTGGCCCCTTGGATCTGGTGCTACATCCGGAGCTGTGCTTCAAGCGAGACTGAGACCTTCTCTGGTGCTAGCTGATGTACCACCAGCCTTGGCGCCGTCGATGTCCATTGATGACCTCATCCCCTTCCTCCTCTACTCCGTCACGGAGCAGGATCGGCATCACATGGAGCCAGTTTCGGTGCCATCCTGAGGCATGCCTTCCGGGTCAGAACCAGTGCCTTTTGTTTTTGAAAGGCCTGGTACAGGAGACAAAGGGAGGGGTACAGAGAGCCTGATGAATATCGCCACCCATTGGATGATACTGAGGACACCCAGTATGAGGATCTAGCTGATGCCAGTTGGTGAGACCCCTCGCCTGGCACCGGCTTTGTCCCCCCTCCTACTGTGGCTATGGAGGAGAGCGCTTTTTTTGGTATGGTGGTGTGTTGTGTGGCTGACGTCTTGAACCTATAGCTAGCCTCAGTGGCAGTCAAGACTAACATCTTGAAAGAGGCAATTCAGCTGGGGACTGACCCCTCTGAGCCCTTGCTCCCCTTTAATGAAGCCCTCACAATGTCCTCCTCAGGTCATGGTCCAAGTCCTGCACAGGGGTCCTGTGCACAGGATGATTGCCCAGTGCCACTGCCCTGCGCCAGTGGATCCCATTCTCCGCACCCAGCACCCCACTCCAGAGAGCTTGGTGGTCCACCTCCACTCCCATAATCAATCCTGAAGTGCTCCCTTCCACTCCATCAGATAGGGAATCCAAGAGGCTGGATACCTTTGAAAAGAGAATATTATTTTCCCCCATCCTAGCACTGCAGTTGGTGAACACTGCCTGCCATTAGGGCCTACATTATCTGGGACTTGGTTGTGCAAGTGCTGCCTATGGTCTCGGAGGAGGCCCAAGCCATACTCTCTCAGGCTATTGCCGACTGGAGGGATGCAGCAAAGTTCGCCATTCACAGTGATCTGGAAAATACTGACTCACTGGGTAGAGCGATTTCTTCATAGATGGCCCTTTGGCACCATGCCTGACTGAGGACTACTGGCTTTTCCAAGGATATCCAAGCATCGCTTATGGACATGCCCTTTGATGGCTCCTGTCTCTTTGGAGAGAAGACAGACTTAGCGCTACAGCACTAAAAGGACTGCAGGGCTACAGCCAGTCTACCTTTCACCCTACCACCCCAGTCTACCTTTCACCCCACAGAAGGGGTTTCCAACCGCATCAATACCATCCCAGCCACCACGGCCAGCAAGCTTCCACAACCTTTTGTTGCCTGGGACGTGATTCCCTCAGACAACATGGGACAAGTAGCCAGAGGTCGGGTCACTCCACCACTCCCCCAGCAGCCGCAACCTCCAAGCCCCTTTAGTTTGCCCTCCTACCATCACAGGCATCCAGGGGGGCTGGATACACCATCACCAGCTCCACTGGCGGTCAATTACATCAGACTGTTGGGTACTACAAATTGTACAAAGGGGCTAGTCCATGCCCTTTGTGGTCACCCACTTATGATCGGTTGACAGATAACCATCTTTCCTTCCTCCTCCAGGAAGTGTCAGCTCTCTAGGCCAAGGGAGCTATAGAGAGAACGTCGGAATCAGATGTAGGTCATGGTTGCTATTCCTGCTACCTTCTGGTGCCCAAGAAGGACGGTTGTCTTCATCTTATTCTACACCTGCACCTTCTCAATCTCTTTTTCAAACAGGAGAAATTCAAAATGCTCACACTCGCTCAAGTTCTATCTGCCATAGATCTGGGAGATTGGATGGTGGCATTGGACTTGCAGAATGCATATTTTCACATCCCATCCTGCCAACCCACAGACATTACCTATGTTTCATGGCGGGCTAGGAGCACTTTCAATTCACCTTGCTCCCCTTTGACCTCCCCAGTAACTCTCTGGTGTACACCAAAGTGATGGTGGTGGTTGAAGCACACCTGCAGAAGTATGGGGTTCCAGTCTTCCCCTACCTTGACGATTGGCTTTTGAAGGAGGGCTCACCCCAGGCAGTTGTCTCCCACCTGCAGACTACGGAGAACCTCCTGCACTTGCTGGAGTTCACTATCAATGTGCTGAAGTCACACCTATGTTTTGGTGGGTCAGACTCTGAGGCTGCTAGGCCTCATAGCCACCTGCATCCTGCTAGTGAAGCATGCCCACTGGCATATGCAGCTCTGCAGTGGGACTTGAAGTTCCAATATGCACAGCATCTGAGCAATCTCTTTTTAAAAAAATTTTTTTAATTGCATTTCAAAAAAGTAACATTACTCCACAATACCACCATGCAAGGTGATCTTAAACAATATCACCCCTTCAAATTAAAAATAAACATCAAATTATTACAAAGAAAAGCTCATATCTTGAACAATCAATATTGTACTGTGATCTTGAGAGATAGAGGTAACGCACCATCTCTGTATGTATGCTACCCTTTCAGTATGCAGAATGTTTAAATATATCACTTCTAGCCCACTTCACTCTGTGCATCTGCCGTTGCCCTTAGGTGTAGGAATTGTCGCAATGGTTCCCATATACCCTTTGGTCTTGATATTATCGGTAATTCCTCTGCATATAACTCCATATTTTCTTTACAATACACAAGATCCTTAATCCAATGTTCAGTTTTTGGTGACCGTTTCCCATCCAATGTAATGGCTACCCTACGTTTAGCCATCAGCAGTGCTAGGCCTACTTATCGGCCCACCACCCCCTTCACATGTGGAACACAGCACAATAAGCACACAAGGGGAGTGCATTGTATCTCCAGCCCCGACATTGCTACTATATCCCGCACCACAGCAGACCAGTAACAGGCCACTCTTCTACACTCCCATGCAAGGTGTAAGAAGTCTGCGTAATTCTGGCCACACCTCACACAGCGACTAGATTCACGCAGTTCATAGCGGTGTAACCTCGCTGGTGTATAATATACCTGATGTATATACTTAAAATGTATTATACGTAAATTCCCATTCGGAGCAAGTGTACCCGTCAGACCACATACATGTTCCCAATCTGCCACTGATATCGGGGAGAGCAGACTGTCATTCCAACTCTCCCAGCTTTTGTTAGGTCCATCACTACTCTCGTCACATATTGTTCTATATAATCTAGTAATCAGCTTCATATTGGTGGGGGTAGTCAGGACCAGTTGCAAGGAGCGCAGCATGGGGGGGCTCAAGGGGATACGTGACATAGTGTGTTCTAATTGCGTGTCTAAGCATGTGGATTACGAATCGGAATAACAATGTGGGGTTGTTTATGTATTGCAATGTGTCTGTGGTGTGGAATGTCCCCTCTGGGTACAGATCGTGCATCAACTGCAGACCTGCCTCTCTGAAGAGCCGCATCAAGCTTGCCTCATGAGTCACTGAAAGCGCAGCATGATGTTCTATGTGCATGGCCGGGGCATATATGGGTAACTTGTGAGCCAGCCTCCCTATCGCCTGCCACGCAGCTATCATTGTATCTATTGTGTTAATGTCCGTTTTCAGAATTCCACGCTTCGTGTGTGTGAGCACACTGTGTAGATGAACAGGGGAAGCATCCCCTTCCTCCACTGCAACATGAGGGGTGAAAGCATGCGGTCTGACCCAAAAGTACGCATACTGAGCCTGAGCACTCAAAGAGTAGACATGTAGGTGCGGCACCCCGAATCCCCCCTTAGCATAATCGCGTGTAAGGACAGACCAGCCCACACGGGCGTGTTTGCCCCCCCAGACCAGCCTGAGTAAAGTCGTGCGGAGGGTGTCAAAAAACCCCTTCGTTAGGATGAGCGGTATGTTAGTAAACAGATACAAAAAACGTAGCAAAACCACCATTTTCGCGAGCACAATGCGGTCCGCCAAAGAGAGCGGCAAAGTTACCCAGCTATCGACTTGCTGATCCAAAGTGCTGCAGGCCCGTCCGTAATTTTCGCGTATAACCACGTCTGGATCACGGTGGATCCAAACCCCAAGGTATTTGACTGGTTCTGCAGTCTAGACCAGCGGGAATTCCACATCCGGCTGGGTCGTAGATTCTGTCAAGGGAATAATGGTGGACTTATCCCAATTAACAGCCAGTCCAGACAACACGCCAAATCTACCATATTCTCACAGCAGCTGCGCCAGCTATCTAGAGGGCTCACGGACAAACAACACCATGTCATCCGCATATAGTGATATAGCGACTGGATGGTAGTTAAAGTTCAGGGCTGTTTCCCTATGTCTCTGCCGTATCACACATGCCAAAGGTTCTATCACAAGAGTAAAAAGCAGTGGGGACAGAGGACAGCACTGTCGGGTGCCTCGCTCAGTAGCAAATGGCTCCGACATCAGTCCGCCCACCCGCACACTTGCTAATGGATCCGCATATAGTAACATAACCCACTTTGTAAAAATTAACGGGAACCCCATGCACTGTAAGACAAAAAACATATACTTCCACTCGATCGAGTCAAAAGCTTTAGCAGCATCTAACATCACCGCCGCCGCGGACAGGCTCGGTTCCAGCACATGGAGCATTGCGAAGATGGTCCGCAGGTTGTGCGAAGTAGAGCGCTCGAATATGAAACCCGACTGGTCCAGTAGAACCAAGCAAGGCATTAAAGGCTATAATCTAATGGCAAGGATTTTGGCAAGAATTTTTGCGTCTATATTAATCAGCGATAGCGGCCTGTACGAATCGCACTGATCCGGAGGCTTATCCTTTTTAAGCAATGTGATAATCAACGCCTGCCTAAACGAGGGGGGTAGAATACCAGAATCATGTGCTTCGGCATACCACTCCAGCAGATAGGGGGTAAGTAGGTCAGCATAAGCTTTATAAAATTCAATGGTAAGGCCATCAGGCCCAGGTGCTTTTGCATTTGGTAGGGTGTTTATCGCAGCTTTAATGTCCTCAGCACCTATTGTCTGACTCAAGTATTCTCTGTGGGCATCCGACAGCCAAGCACACGCTACATCCCATCCTCAAGATAGCTCTCCATCTCAAGAGATTCAGTCCCCCCCCTAGAAGTGTAAAGATTAGCATAGAAGTCACGGAATTGTTCAATTATGTCAATCGGATTATAGTGTTCTCCCCCCAAGAGAGTCTGTGATCTTATCAATGTGAGGTTGTCCCACACGATTCCTGATTTTGTTGGCCAGATTACGACCCGGTCTCCCACCCTCACCATATCTACGTGCCGTATGTCTGCGCGAAACAAATATTATCTCAGATTCAGCCAGCACATCATATTCCAATATTAACTCATGTATGCGGGATAGAGTGTCGGCCGATGGGGCAGCGATGTAGCTACGTTCAAGATTTTGAAGTGTGGTCTCTATATTAGCCAGTGGGGTTCTGTGATCCTAAAGTATGCCGGCAGTCGTGCCAATGCACACTCCCGAATTGTCACCTTAAGGCTTCCCATAATGTGGAGGCGCTATCCACCGAACCCTTGTTTAGTTCGAAATACTGTTCTATGGCCGTTCGAACAGTGGCTTCATATAGTGGATCCAACAAGGCATCTGAGCGCAGCGGCCATGTAAAAGGGCGACTTGTTTCCATCGGGATTGTGACATCCAGTGTTACAGGGTTGTGATCTGACAGTGTGTGTAGGAGGTTAGCGACCGCTGTTACCCATTCAGCCGCCTCCCCCCCCAGCAGCCAGTCATCTAACCTAGACCAGCTATTGTACATCGGCGTTGCATGCGTACCCTCTCTAACTGAGCCATTGCGCACTCTCCATACATCGTTCAACCCAAATTCTAATATGGCATTGTGGACACTTTGAGCCACTCTAGGGGTGCGGTTTGTCAGTGGATTCGATTAATCCAGGTCAGGGTCCAAGTAAGTGTTTAGGTCACCCCCCCAAATAATGGCTGCCTCGGGCCATGCTCTTAGTTTGGTATACATTCTCAAGAAGCACTCTGGGTCGTCTGCAATA
Source organism: Triturus cristatus (assembly GCF_964204655.1). Classification (NCBI taxonomy): domain Eukaryota; kingdom Metazoa; phylum Chordata; class Amphibia; order Caudata; family Salamandridae; genus Triturus; species Triturus cristatus. The sequence continues at coordinate 604,742,511 of NC_140584.1, forward strand.
GGGCCATATATGTTTACTATGGTTACAATAGAATTCCCCAGTTTACCCTGAACCATTGCACAGCGCCCCTCCTCATCTATGTAGGTAGGCAGAGGAATAAATGCAGTACCTCGCTGAACCAGAATAAGTACACCCCTAGCATATGAGGAGTCGGAAGAGGCAAGCATATATCCGGCCCATTTAAGTGCAATACTACGCTCGTTGTACTTGGTTAAATGCGTTTCCTGCAAGAGGGCAATATGCATACCATGACGGGACAAATAAGCAAACACCTGACGAATTTTCTTTGGAGAGTTCAACCCTCTGACATTCCAAGTTAAAAATCTAAAACTTTCACACATGGCCGATTCCAACATCTGCAGTTGACACAAAACATGAACTGGACTTAAATAAGATTTTTCCAGCAATATCACACAATTCGGACCCACACTGACCTCCATCTCCCAATGTAGACATCAAGACCTGATTAAACAAAACAAAAACCAACACAAATCCAAATTCCCTACACAACCTCCCCCCTCGAGACTGACTCCCCCCCACCCTACTATTCACACAGGCCATCACAGAAGAACTGTGTAATAGGGGAAGGAAAGGCGGCAAACACCCACCTTACGGTGAGGTGGCCAGGCTACAGCAGTAGTTTACGCCCTTGCACCAGAAGACAGAACCGGGAGCAACATCTGGGATCCCCGGCACTCAATAACATTTTAACATTTTTCAAAAAACGCAACCGTACTATATCGGCCTCGTAACCAATCCTGCGCCAAACATATCGTAAGAGACATTCATATTTTCAAACAGATCCATGCAAACATGATAACATCAATTAGTGGTCCCCATCCTCAGGATCCGGCGATGCTGTCGGGCTGTTTGAGCCACCCTGGTAAGATCTATTTGAGCAGATGCAGACGCAGAATCTTTTTTGCCATCACAAATTCTCTACCGCCACCTGTACATCTGGTGTATAGTCTGTAAAGAAGGACAAATTGGTTCCCTTGTGATTTATAGGACTTTTGACTCTGGCTTCTCGTAATATAGCATCTCTATCCGCATAGTTTAGAAGGCCTGCAATGATCGGATGCGGCGGTGCGCCCGGCTTGGGCCGAGGACCCAGAGACCGGTGCGCCCTCTCCACTATCATGACCGCAAACAGCACAGGGGCAAACAGTTCGCGCAACAGATTGTCAATGAAAGGCTCCATTTTTGATATTGATGTCGATTCCGGCAGACCTATTATACGAAGGTTGTTCCGGCGGGAACGCGCTTCCAAATCTTCGTTTTTAGCCTTTATGACCTCCAGCACTTTCTCCATATGCAGTATCTGTGTCCGTGAATCCGCCTGCGAATCCTGCGTGTCCGATAGTCTGTTTTCCAGGACATCGAACCTGAGTTCATGTGCGTTCACTTTCTTTTTTACCACATCTAAGCTTGAAGTGAGTGCATCAATCTTACTGTCTATAGTTTTCAAGCCTGAGCGCAATTCCAGCAGGATGGTTCTCGTGTCGTCCTCCGGACTCTCCACAGTTTACGACGCACCCTGTGTCACAGCAAGCTCCGCCATGGTGTCCGTTGCGCGCGTATTTCGTGTGCTTTCGAATGGAAGTTTCGGCTGCTTGGGGTCAGGTTTTCCCATAGTGACAGAGCTTGCCAACACTCACCCAGACACCAGCTGCGTACCACGCCCTCCTCAGTCTGCAGGAGCGTGGAGCACCACTATCTGTTCCGGAGTCGCGGCCAGCGCAGTGCCTGTGCGCAGTCAGATGACATTCCGGATCACCCCCGATGATTCAGCAAAGGCTCCAAACACGCTGCCCCAGCAATTTGGTAATATGTTAGGGAACAATGTTCTGGCAATCCACACATCAGCCACCTCAGCGCGGACCACACAGCAGAAAAATAAGCCCAAGCCGCCAGTCCGCCACAGATCCAGATCACACCAGTATGAGCTCAATAGGGCAGCAGAGAGACTGTACCATTGCAGATCGTTGCGCTCTACTGTGCACAGCACTGCACGGTGTTCAAATCGGCTCCATAGCCCGCTACAGCACCCTCACCACACGGCCGATCATCCACAGAGATGGAGGTCCAGGGAGCAGCCCCAGCAGCGCACCAGTCCAGTAGCCCGCAAATGTCCCAGGACATAGGGCCCAGAACCAACCCTCAGCCCGGGTCGGAGGCACCAGTGGAGCCCCAGGCATCTCCGGCCCGCCGAGGCAGACCAGACCGTCCCCAGAGTCAAACTGCCGGCGCCACCGCACCCGCAGCAGCACAATTAGTCTATATGCCCCTCTGGCGGGAAAGGAGATGCGACCCCAATACCCCGCCCAGCCCGGCCAGCCCGCCGAGACCCAACGCAGCAAGCAGCCCCCGTCCCACTCACCACAGCATTGCGGGTCCCCCGAACGAACGCTCCGCCCGGCAATAGCTCCCCCCTGCAGCAACTCGATCTCGCTCGCTGAAGGGAACTCTTGCTGCCGTTCATGCTCGTACAGTTTCCACCTAGAGCCAACGTTGAAACCCATCACCCTCAATATGGCCCTGCTTAACTGCAGATCCCTCCCAAAGCATCAAACGGAAATTAATCTGCTCCTGAAAGACTCCGACATCGAAATCCTATTCCTAACGGAAACATGGCTCACAGCAGGATCAGAGCCAGATATCGTTCAGTCACTCCCACCGGAATACCTGATTAAATTCCACAACAGACCCGTAGGCATTGGCGGAGGAATCGCTGTTGTTTAGAGAGACTACCTCGCATGTCAATTCAGAGATAGTCCCATACTGGACTGCGAAAACATCCTCTTCTCAGTGAGTCGCCCACCATCGCTCACACTCTCGGGACTATTAGTTTATCGTCCCCCTGGACCAATTCGTCACTTTTGCGAGTCACTCATTGACTCTGTCTCTTCCCTGGCCTGTAATACGCCGAATTTTACGATACTGGGAGATTTAAATCTCCATCTCGACGACCCCTCCAACAAACCGGCGATGGACCTCAAAGCCGACCTAGGTTCACTCAGCCTCGAATTACTCAATAACCTCCCTACTCACATCAAAGGTCACCTGTTGGATCCCGTGGTCTCCAACCTCCCCCGTCTCACAGCTAGGCCCCCTATCCCTATTCCATGGTCAGACCACTTCTTGGTCCCATTCGAGCTACTGCTATCCACCGAACCTCTGGGTAAACCCCCTCCCCAACCCCCGGATCGCCCGTGGAAAAAACTGGACAACAGCGCCTGGGCTCAGGCTCTATCCTCCACCTCCCCCCTCCTGGACGAAGACCCGTCCATAGCAGAAACTCAGCTACAGGATTGGATCCATCAATCCTTAGATACCATTCTGCCACTCAAACCAATGCCTAGCAGGAACAAATCGACCAACTCTCCCTGGTACACCCAGGAACTCCGTTCCCTAAAAAAGAGCTGCAAAAAACTAGAACGCGCCTAGAGGAAAAACTGGTCCACAGCCTCCAAAAACGAATACAGAAGCGCTATCAAGCTCTATAAAACCGCAATTAAATCTACCCAGGCCACCTTCTTTGAAGGAAAGATTGCGGCAGCAGCTAACTCAGCGAAGGAAACATACCGCATAGTTCGGCTCCTCACCAAAATCCAGGACCCTCCCCCCCCCCTGACCCTGAAGGCATGAGATGCAATCAAATGGCCAACTTCTTCTCCGCAAAAATTGATAAAATACTCACCTCACTTCCCGCACCCTCCTCTTCTCTCCATCCTAATGCATCCCCCCTTCAGCCGGAGGCTCCTTGCCTGCGAGCCTTTGATCAGATCTCCACGGAAACTTTTTTAGAAACCCTGAAAGCTGTAAAAAGTGGCTCACCAGCGGACCCTGCTCCCATCAGTAAGATGAAACTGGTCGCCCCCACCATTGCCCAACCCTTCACCAATCTAATAAACGCCTCCTTCAGGAGTGGCGCCGTGCCAGCCAACTGGAAAAAGGCTACGGTCAAAGCCCTCCTATAGAAACCCCACCTGGACCCTCTAGACCCCTCCAACTTCAGGCCGATTTCACTTCTTCCAGGGATTAGTAAAGTGGCTGAACGAATAGCTAACAAACAGCTATCCTCCTTTTTGGAGTCCAATCACTTACTACGCGACTCCCAGACCGGCTTCAGACCGGGCCAAGGCACCGACACCGCCTTGCTCGCAGTTGTCGAAGAGGCGAGAGCCATCATAGACGCAGGAGGATCAGTGGCAGTGATCCTCCTCGATCTAAGTGCCGCCTTCGACACGGTGGACCACTCCATCTTGGTCCACCGGCTGAGCCAACTGGGAATCACCGACTCAGCCCTCGCATGGATTAAATCCTTCCTCGAGGGAAGATCATTTCAGGTATCAGACGGCTTTTCAGTGTGGGGTCCCTCAGGGCTCTTCCCTTAGCCCCACACTTTTTAATGTCTATATGGCCCCCCTCGAAGACATCATCACTCCCTTCGGTGTCAAGTCAGTGATGTACGCTGACGACACCCAGCTGGTGGTGTCCATTAACCACTCTGACTCTAGCTTAGGAAACCTCGCCAGTTGCCTAGAAGGGATCTCACAATGGATGTCGGACTCTAGACTCAAGCTCAACGGCGACAAATCCGAAATCCTCCTACTGGGCAATCAACACAAACTACCCGTAAACCTTTCCTGGCCAGCCTGCATGGGCACCTACCCTACTCCCAAAACAGAAGTCAAAAGTCTAGGTATCTGGCTTGACCAGGACCTTAATTTCAAAACCCAGGCCAGGAAAACATCAGGGACCTGCGTCGGCCTAATCCGTATGGCCCGTAAGATCTTCCACCTGATCCCTTTCCATTCCATTCCAGGAAGTTACTGATGCAGGGACTGGTCAACTCAAGACTTGATTATGGTAACATCCTATACTTGGGAGCCCCTGCATCAGTCATTCAAAAACTCCAGGTGGCCCAAAACGCCGCAGCTAGAGTCCTCACGGGAACCAAAGCACGGAACTCGGCGAAACCTGCCCTCAAGAGCCTACACTGGCTCCCAGTAAAAGAGCGCATTACGTTCAAAACGCTCTGCATAGCGCACAAAATCCTGCAAGATAAAGGCCCCCCAATACTCAGATTCCTGATGAAACTTCACAAAGCTAGCCGTCACCTAAGATCTGATTCACTTGCACTGGCATCCATCCCGAGAATAAAAAAGGCAAGATCGGGCGGCCGCAGGTTCGCCTATAACGTGCCTAAGCTATGGAACTCCCTCCCACTACCCATGAGGAGTGAGCAGAATTTACTATCATTCCGAAAAAAATTAAAAACCTGGCTCTTTCCCTAAACATTTTCCTGCACCGACCCCACTTGGAATAAACTAGGTCCTCTTAGCGCTGGGATGCCCAAGGGTAGCTATGCGCTCTATAAATCCACATCCAAATCCAAATCCAAATAGCTCGATCATGCTTTGGGCTTCAGGACACAGCCTCTCCCATACGCCGCCGAAGCCAGGCCTCCAGAGCGTTCTCTCGCAAGTCCGCGCCCCGGCTCTCGATGCACCCCGGGTCCGCTGGCAGCAACGCGATCCAGGGCAGCCGCAGCAGTCACAATACGGCCCGCAGCTCGAAGGATCTGCACACTAGACCTTAAGGGCACAATGCTCCGTCCAGTCAGCCCCTCAGGGCCAGACACTCCAGCTTCGCTCGCATCGTGGCAGACATTTCCCTGCAAGCTGGGCCTCTGCGTCACCTCTCGAGCCGAAGGGTTCTCGCTGACCAAATGTCTCCCGAGTACCATCAGTAGTGCCCGGGGCATTCACCAGACAATTTAATAGATTGTTATCGGTGCATGCGCTCTGAAACGCAGGTATTTGCCGGATTGTAAAGCCTGGCCTATGGAGCTCCCTCAACATGTAGGCATTCCGTACCGCGCCCTAGCCCTCTATCAGCATATGAGCAATCTCCCCGACAAGACCCAGATCTCAGAGCGAACTGTAACATTTTTACATTTGTGGCTGACAATCCATGATGGGTCAGTGGCAGACCCCTCTCCCTTCCCTAGCCTGAACTGACTGTAGTGATATATGTGTCATTCCTGCAATTTAGCGGCCATCTGGAGAAGGTGGAGATCAGAGGACTCTTGTCTCCGTCAGAAACTGGACTTCACATAAACTTGTTGGAGCTTTGGGTGATTCGCTTGGCACTGAAGGCCTTTCTACCCTTCATCAAGGAAAGGCTAGTGCAGGTGTGGATTGGGCATGGAGAGTCTGGTATCCCAAGATGGTGAGCATGACCATCAGTCCTCCGGTCAAGCTGCCTCTTCGGGAAGATCTTCTGTCGCAGCAACAGGGGAGGGTCTTGCACCCAAACCTGCACACCCTCCACCTTCATGCAATGAGATGGAGTGACAACAGTTGATGGTCTTTGACCTTCCTCCCGAAGTCTGTGAGTTTATTCTGGTAGCTATGCGTCCCTACATCAAAACGATATATGCCTGCCGCAGGGAAAGGTTGTGGCACGGTGTGTATAGAAAAACACTGATCCTCTATCTGCTCCTCTGCCTCAAGTCTTATTACTTGTTCTTTCTTTGGCCCATCAGGGCTCTGCTTTGGGCACAGGTAGGGGAAAGCTTTCAGCTATTTCTGTATTTTTGCAGTTGCCGGACCAACATTCCTTATTTAAGCCCCCTGTTATGATGAGATTTCTCAAAGGTTTGCAACACATGTTTACCCCACAGTGGGATTTGAACATGGACTTTACCTCCCTGAAATGTGCACCTTTTGAGCTGTTGTACAACTGCCCTCTTCGGTTATTGACCATCAAGACTCTTTTGTGGTGGCAATTACTTCGGCCAGGAGGGTCTGTGAGTTGCAAGCACTCTCGGTGCATTCTCCAAATGCTACTCAAGTGATCATTATTTCTGTTATCACAAAAATCAATTCCATGATATATTTACACTATTTCTAATGCAACACATTCTTTATAAGTCAGACACAAGCTTAGTTCAGTAGTTCAGTGGAAGGCTTCTTTGATACAGTTGAGTGAGCCGGGGATCACGAATACCAAATAGGTTGACCATTCGGCAGGACCTTTGGAGTACTAAGTTGAAGACGCTACGACAACGATAGAGGGACAACCACAGAATTGCGTTATTAATGACAAAGAAGCTGTTGGGGGCGCTTGACACCTGGTGCCCTGGTACTGCGGGAGAAGCTGATCGTGGAATCTTCCTTGATCTCAAGAGGGTGAGAGGCCGCGGAACGGACTACGGCTCCCAAGAGCCTGTGCATTCCTCCCTGACTGCACGCACCTGAGCCGAGGACCGCCCCAAGCTCAAATCCTTTATAACTGCTCGCGGAACCCGCTGGCGCGGGTCCCGCTTCGCTGTTGGGGGCGCTTGACACCTGGTGCCCTGGTACTGCGGGAGAAGCTGATCGTGGAATCTTCCTTGATCTCAAGAGGGTGAGAGGCCGCGGAACGGACTACGGCTCCCAAGAGCCTGTGCATTCCTCCCTGACTGCACGCACCTGAGCCGAGGACCGCCCCAAGCTCAAATCCTTTATAACTGCTCGCGGAACCCGCTGGCGCGGGTCCCGCTTCGCTGTTGGGGGCGCTTGACACCTGGTGCCCTGGTACTGCGGGAGAAGCTGATCGTGGAATCTTCCTTGATCTCAAGAGGGTGAGAGGCCGCGGAACGGACTACGGCTCCCAAGAGCCTGTGCATTCCTCCCTGACTGCACGCACCTGAGCCGAGGACTGCCTCCACGCCCATTGGTCCGCGTTCTACATTTATTTCGTAGGGAGCTGCTGCACGGGACGCGCCGCGGGACGCCCAGGACGAAGCCCGGACAAAGGGCGGACAGTCTGAGACAGTCCGGGACAGGAGGGGGTAGGAGGGGGCAGTAGATTGGGTTATTTATCTCTGTGTTATTATATTCATCGATAGGGGATGGCCTGGCCGGACTACCGGTGTGTTGTTTAATCAATCTATCAGGGTGCTTGTGGGCTGTACGTACTTTTCTAAACGAAATAGATTGGTATATTGTTCCCTGTCTGTGTTAGCAATACTTGTAGTGGGGTGTAGGTCCCGGCTAAAGTTATTATGCCTAAGGCTAAGCCAGTAGTCCCGACCTCAACCATGGACAACTATTTGGTTAAGATGGTCGATAAAATTAATCAAGAACGAAGGAGATCTTTAGGCCGCCCGGGGTCGCAAAGTTCGGTGCCCCCCCTGTCTAACTCGCCGGCACTAGAGATTCCTTCTGATCTGGACCCTAACACATCTCTGTTACCCACTGAATGCATAAATGAGGGAACCTTAACGGATACCTCTAGTTTGGAAGGTGGTATCCCTGAGCCCACAAATGACCCTGAATCAGGCCAAGTTATTATTACAGATACAACAACCCCTAGTCAGCCGGTATCTAGAAGCCAAAGACTAACCCGCACTTGCAGGAACACTAGTAAAACCGCCCAGCCTAAGCGAGGAGGGAATCGACACGTTAAGAAAAACGATCCCGCTCCGCAGAAAAAGTTACCATCTCAATCTGTGCCAATGGAGGGAGCTAAGGTCATCCTTGATAAAGAGCAGTTGGATTTTATAATTAAGACAATAGATGCCAAGTTTGATATTCTGTTTAAACCCTTATTGACTAAACTTACTACTCTCACTGACGAAGTAGTCAGATTGGGAGGCATCTTGGACTCTCTCACCAAGGTTAGACCTACTGCGAACACTGTTGCTAGTATCGTGGTGCCTGATGAGATTTCCTTAATTCCTCCTAACACAGTCTCATTGTTGGGTGGGAGACGTAGCTCCGATTGCAGACCAGGAAATGACACTGGAAAGTCTTCTGTAGTCCCCAAATCATCTTTTCAGCCGCTGGACTCGACTAAACCACCCTATAGCTCAGTTTCAGGGGATTCTACGGGTCACACTGCTAATATCCCTAGACACAGTAATCCTCAACCGGACCTGCCACCCACGTGTGCCCCTTTTGTAGCTGTCCTGATGAATGTCCCACCCGTTAAGAGGCAAGGTGGCAATCCTGTAAACGGTGAATCTCACTCGTCACTAAAGAATAAGACTGTGGACTGGCTCCACCGACAGTGTGATTTCCCCGTAGCCCTATCTAGGGATATTTTAAGTACCAGGAGAACCAATTGGGTTGGCAAATCACGCAAGACCTGTGAAGGCGACTGTATAGTCATTAACTTCCGCAACCCCCAACTTACCTCTACAGTTCTGATTAAAGCCGCATCTCTCCCTGTGAGTGATCAATGCATTTCTTTGCGGCCCCTTGGGTATTTCTATAGGGCCTATGCTACTCAACCTGTTATTCAGTCTGCTGATGAGCACCACTGGTGTAGGCCTAGAGCCCAGAACCTGTGCGCTGCCCCCGCTATCCCTACGTTTAATAGATTCCAACCTTTAAGTGGGCTTGACTCTAATGATTGACTGGAGCCCGCCATAGATGATGCAGGGAACGAGGACTTGAATTTGGGTAAAAAGAGCTCTAATATGGACCCTAAGTTACAAACTAGTATTATTATTGATCCTGGTGTAAGCCATCTAGATCCTACTGTGGTTTGTGGTCACGATAGTCTAGTTAGTCCCGGAAGGGATAGGTCTGTTTTGAATGCCCCAGTCCGCCCAGTTAATTACGGCTTATGTTCTATTGCCTGCTGGAATGTCGCGGGCCTATCACACAAGGATGAATGCTTAGGTTGGTTTGATTTTATCAACCTTTTTCAAATTTTATGTTTTCAGGAAACCTGGAGTCTGGACCCCATCAATTATAATGGCTTTGTTTCATATCAATTACCTGCTGTGGCCTCTAACTCGGGAAGAGCCAAGGGTGGCCTCCTGATATTGATTTCGGTTGATGTGCCACTTACTGTCAAGAAACATGTTCTGGTGGGGGCCCATTCCCAGATACTATGGCTTTGTAAGGAGCAGGATAGAAATATCCTTTTAATTAACTTTTATAATAATGTTTTCGATAATACTAGGCAACAGGTAGCTTATGCCTTGGAGGCTGCTTTGGCTAAAATTGTAACAGATAATAATATTGTCTTTGACTTTATTTGGATGGGGGATTTCAACATTTCTGCCTGTTTATTCTCTGCTCATAGGGTCTGTGGTTTCATAAATGGTCGAGGAGATGGTGCCGCCCATTTCCCACATAACCCATACGGGGACTCATTAAACAAAATCTTGATGACATATGATATGGAGATTTTGGGGAATGGGAGGGGCGTTTTTGGTGAAGTTCTACCCACTTTTAAGGGCAGAAACGCAAACACTGTTATTGATTTCATTTGTACCTCCTCCAGCCTTAACCCATGGTGTTCAGTCCCTATGGTAGTGGACAACTTAATTAGCGACCACAATTGTCTGACCATGGAGATGGTTCTCTAGAAGGCCAACTCAGACCCTAAACCATGTGCCATTGAGAACATTGAACCCCATAGACTCAACGGAACCAGAATCAGGTGGAAGGGGGAGAAGGCAGATCTTTTGTCCAATTCAATTATTGCAAATTGTTTAGAGGAAATTGATGCTATTCTAGCAAGCAATGAGCTAACAGATATAATCCTGCATAAATTTGTTGATATTAATCATTGTATCGAAGCCAAATTTACTAAGCAACACAAGGGCAATTTAAATCAGCAAAAAGGGTGGTTTGATCACGCAAGTACTGCCGCCCTTAAGAGCCTTAAAGTAGCACTGGCTGCTAAACAGAGGGACCCAAACCTTATTAGGCATCTTAGGGTTACTTATCGGGCAGCAGTATCAAAAAGAAAGGCGGAATTGAAGCGTGAGGCCTGGGATAAGCTAGACCAGGCCGCTGAAACCTCTGATTCCTCTCTATTTTGGGCTACTGTCAATAGCCCTTTTTTAAGGAATGAGGATACACCTGTTCTGTCGGCAAATGTCAGTGAGGAAAGTTGGGTCTCTCACTTTTCTTTGATTTTTGATTCTGATAAACATATGGAAATTGGAGGTGGGATCTGGCCAATAATTCCCCTTGATATTTCCCCTACCGAGGTTAAGAAATGTATTAACGCTAGTAAAGGAGGGAAGGCTCAGGGACCGGATGGTGTGCCGGTTGATGTTTATAAAAAAGAACCTGAGATCTGGGGCCCGCTACTGACCAAAGTATTTAATGCTGCTGTAAGTCTCGGTGCCCCGCTTACTTGGAAGGAATCCACTATTATTCCTATCTACAAGAAGGGGGAGAAGGGGAATGCTAAGAACTACCGCCCTATATCCCTCTTAGATTCCTCCGTGAAAATTATGAGCCGGGTTCTTCTTCTTAGATTAGAAGAATGGGCAGAAACAAATAACATCCTGGCTAATTCCCAATACGGATTTAGGAAGGGTAGAGGCACAGTAGAACAGTGTCTCAACCTAGAACTACTTATTGGGAAATACACTATGGCCAAGAAAGGTTCCCTCTTTCTCTGCTTTGCAGACCTTAGTAGTGCCTTCGATATGGTTAACCATAAGATTCTTTGGGAGACACTACTTGAAATGGGGGCACCGGAGGGTATCGTCTATTTCCTGGCCAGGCTTTATGCTAATCTCAGTTCTAGCGTACGATTTGGCCCAGGTGGGGAGTGTACTCCGAAGTTTTCTGTTAAGCGTGGTATCAGGCAGGGGTGTGTATTGGCTCCTTTGCTTTTCACACTTTTTATTAACGAGGTTGACTCTGCTTTAAGGACTGTGGGGGCCGATGCCCCATTTATACTTGATGCCCATATCCCAGTGTTACTATATGCAGACGACGCTGTTCTCCTCTCTAGGACCCCTGTCGGCCTTCAACGGCTCATGGACAGGTTTTCCATGTTTATTGGGGAAAGGAAGCTGGTTATCAACAAATCAAAGACATTTGTCATGGAATGTGGCCAGGGCCATAAAAAACCCCATCCCTTCTTTATAGAGGGGTATAGGGTTCAGACGGTCGATACTTTTAACTATCTGGGTATCTCCTTCTCCAAGACAGGTAGTTGGTCCAGCGAAATCACCCACGTTAGAGCAAGAATGGCGAAATGCGCTCACGGGGTTTTTACGTTTGCTTCTAAGATAGGGGACAGACGGATTGGGGATATGCTGAAAATCTACCAGATGAGGTGTCTTTCAACCGCCCTTTATGGGGCAGGTGTATGGGGGCATGTTTCGGCTGGAAATTTACAAGTAGAGGAAAACCTGTTTTTAAAGCGGCTACTCTGCCTGCCAATTTCAGTATCCACTCACCTGGTGCATAGGGAACTTGGAATTCACTATCTTTCGGATACCGTCACCCATAGACCTCTATTGCTGTGGCGTGCCATTTGGGCAAAGGAGGAGACCTCCTTGAATAAAGCCATCATCAAGGACTGTCTGTCCCTTGATAATCATTTAAAGATCCCTTGGGTAAATTATGTTTTGAACAAATTCAAGGATATATATGGTCTTAATTTATTTGAGGACTGTTATGCTGCCAACAGTCTGACCAAAAGCGAATTGAAATCTGTTTGGTTGTCTTTAAAGTACGAGCAACGTTTGAGGGTCAGTAGTAATTTATCCACCTGTATGCTCTATGACAGCTGTTGTGAGCTGTCGGGTTATCAACCTTATTTGAGCTTTGTTACTAGACCCTCCCACAGGTTCGTTCTTACAAGACTGCGCTTTGGGATTGTTCACCACTTAGTGGCGTTTCCTACTATCAAAAAACACCCTAGTGGTCCTTGCCCCTGTGATGGCACTACAGCACAAAGCACTATGCACTTTTTATTGTTCTGTCCACTATATGGTAACTATCGCACTGATCTCTTAAAGCCTATCTTCAAGAAATTCGGTGTCAGAACCGTAAAAGATGCTTTGAAACTGATATTTAATCCTCCACCCGATGTTTGCTTCTTTACTGCTACATTTCTTCTTAGAGCTATCAAGGCAAGGCCTAGTATTATTTTTTAAATAGATATTGTGCTGTTTTTTATACTGTCTGTTTTAAACTGTATTGATGTAGCTTTTATGACTTATGATTGTTAATAGTCTATGTATATTAATGATGTTTTATGTATGATCTGCTTTTATGGACTTTTTGTCAAGCTCCGAATAAAGCTTTATGAAATTGAATTGAATTGATACAGTTCATATTTCTAAACAGACAATCCTGTAACATTCACAAGGGCAGGTCTCATTGCCCTGTCCATTAGGATTTCATGTGGTGATAGTCCTGTCTTCCTGTCTGGGATACTTTGAATGCTCATTAAAACCAAGGGTAAAGCATCTGACCCCTTTAGGGAGGTTGAATCACACACTTTTGCCAATTTGGACTTGATGGTACCATTCATTCACTCCAAGATACCTGATGCTTTTGGTCTGTAACTGCAATATAATTTTTGCTCAATCGTTAAGGCTCTATGGATCATCTGCATCACTTCATTATTGAAGTGTGTTCCTCTATCTTACGCAAGAGAAATCGGCATGCTGTACCTATGGATCAGTTCCCACAATAACAGCTTTGCTACAGTCAGACTTTCGTTTCTTCTCGTTTGGTAGGCTTCCAACCATCTTGAGAAAATACAGACAGTCACCAAGATATATTTTAACCTGTTATGTACAGGCATCTTGCTAAAATCCACTTGCATCCTCTTAAAAGAACTACATGATCTCCCTGTGTATGTCAAGGTGGCATGTCCTTTTCCCAACATTAAGTTGCTGACATATTACAAACCTGTGAGTGATTTTGTCTGTAAACATTTTCGACCTGGGGTTGCACCAACTCTGCTTGACTAGTCTCACCATTGTATCTCTTCCCAAATGTCTGTACTTGTGATAAGAGTGTGTCCTTGGAAACAACAACCTATCAGGCAACACTGGCTTCCCATCAGCTGACATCCAAATGTAATTTGCGTCTTTCTCACATCCTTCTCATACCCATCCATTCTGCTCTGCCTCTGACACATTTTTGCTGTACCCATTTCAGTTCATCCCATGTGTCAGTGACTTTCATCAACATGGCGAAAGAACTCTCTTCCTCAGATTCACATGTGAAAGCTCCATTAACAGAACAAGCCAGTAGTGAGTAATACCTTGCTACTGAGTCAGCGTATCGGTTGCCCATGGCAACGTTTCCGCTTCCATTTTGACCTGACATTAAACAACAGCAATTTTTCCGGAAAATTTGTAGTGCTTCTAACAAGTTCTAAACATGGATCCCATTCTGTATTGGCGTTCCTGCAGAAGTAAGAAACCTGAGACCATAACTGCCCAAAATCATGGACCACACCAAACCCATATTGGCTGTCAGTAAATATAGGGACTCTAAATTTCGCAGTTAAATTGCTGGCTCTGGTAAGGGCAAAGCATTTTTGCTGTTAAACTGCAGACTCTGGTAAGGGCGAGTAGCTCTGCAACTTGCTCGGTGAACACTGTTTGAAGCCATGATGCTTCTATAACATCATTTATGGTGTACACAGCATATGCTTCTCTCAATTTGCCATTGTTTCCTCTTAGGCATGGACCATCCACAAATAACACATGGTCAGGCTCATTTAGTGGTTCATCTTTAATGTCAGGACAGGGTTTGGTGCACACTTCCATGACATCTAGGCAATTATAGTCATATTCATCACATTTATTATCAGTTTCATTTATAGGCAATAAGATTGAAGGATTCAGAATTGTACAATGTTTTAGTGTGATATTGTCTGCAGACAAAATATTCTGTTTATTATGGGTCAATCTGTTATGAGTCATAAACAGTCGCACTGGGTTCTGCTGCATTTGTTGCTGCACCCCGTGAGGATTAATCAAAGGTTGAAACTTGGAATTTGGACCTTCTGCCACTAAAAGAAACAAATAAGTTTGCCGGCTCTGGAATAAGAATTTTATTTTGAGGGATGGACATGGGACTGTTGGCATATGTTAAGAAATAAATAGCACTCTCAACTTTGGACCAAGGATCAATTTGGCAATCTTGATAACCTACTTGTTCTGACGTACACGTACACAGTGACTCCATCCAGGCAAGGAGGAGTGCCTTACATTATCTCTTTGGCTGTCTACGTGGCTTAGATCTGGCCTGGGGAAGACCCAACGTGATGCCTAATCATTAACACACATGCATATTAAGTATTGAGTATGTCTTTTGTGTGGTGCATTTTGACTCACATTTCTGGTTTGCAAAATGATTGACCAAATATAGTTGTGGCAAACATTTAATGATTTTGATTAAATCGCCATTTGTGCCAAGCAATTGGATGACCCAACAGAACACATTGTAGACTTAACTACATGTCTTGATTCTTGTCATCAATAGGTCCACAGAGTGTGAGACCATAACAGTTGAAGAGTATCCCATCACTATGTTCTCCATACTAATACTTACTGAGGCTACCACTTTCAGGCACCCTGAAGACCTGCCGCTACAGTGTAAGTGTAGTGGAAAAATAGGCTATAGACTTTCTAACTCCTCCACGCACTTGTGTCGATACTGAGAGAGCGCACCCATCTCTCTTGCTGCAAAATAAAATGAATTATTTCATACAATCAGGCATGCCTAGTGGTGGGGCATGGCACCATTTTTCCTTCATTTCTAGGAATGCTTTTGTACATTAGTTGTCCCGTGGAATCGGATCTGACGCATCTCTGTATGTCAACCTCCGTAGAGGTTTTGCCATTTAGGAAAAGTTTGGTATGCACTGCCTGCAGTAGCCAACTATTCCCAAAAACGTTCTGACTTCCTTTTGAGTTTGGGGTGGTTTCATCTGTAAGATGCCCTCCACACTTTCTGGAGACACCTGTCTAGCTCCCTTCACAATCATATGTCCCTGATATTTAACTTCTTTTTAACAGTACTGCAGTTTACCTGGAGACGCTTTGTGTCCATTCGCAGCCAGGTGATTCAAGAGTGTGATGGTTTCATGTTTACATGCATCATGTGTTTATGATGCCACAAGCAGGTAGTCTATTTACTAAATGAGTGTAGACTTACATTGCATCTGTAGGGTTTCAAGATTTATTTTCAAAATCTGATTAAAAATGGATTGACTCTCTGTATACTACACCATGTTAATACCTTCTGCTGGAACACAAAGGAGAAAATATACTGGCTTTCTTCATTCAATAGCACTGAGAAGAAGGCTTGACATAAATCAATAACAGTAAACCTGGAGTACATGGTATTTGAAATAATACAGTGGCTGGATTCTGCACCACAGGAAAAAAGGGCACTACTATATCATATCTTAAATCATGAACTATCCTGTGCTTTCCATTGGGCTTCTGTGAGCCCATAAGTGGGGAATTACATGGACTATCAATTATTTGCTTCAGGAGTCTTTTCTGTAACAAATACTCAATCACTGGTTTTATACCTGCAATTGTTTCTGGAGTCACATGATATGGGGGAGTTCTGGGGTAGACAGCATTTGGCTTCACATTTATTCAGACTGGTTCTACACCTTTGATAATTTCGATGTATTTTCCTGTGAAATATCAAACTTCTGCATTCACGGTTTCTCTCAAGTCTTCTGGTAATGCATAAATGGTCAATGAAGGGAACATCCTTACTTCAATTTTCTGTTTAATTAATTTGAAATCTACATCCTCATTATGTGTTTGAAACTCAACATCATCTGGTGTAAAATAAATGGTGCAATTTAACTTGCACAGTAGATTTCTTCCTAACAGGTTTACAGGACTTGTGTCGCACACAACAAATTGATGCTTTTCTCTGAACTTGCCTATTTTTACTGAGACTTTCAATTCATTCTCATGTTGTTCATCCTGTCCTCCTCCACCAGCTGCTTCCTTCTTTTTCTTTTCATGCATCTTTACCTGATTTTTAATTTTTTCCACATCCTTCCACCTGCGAATGCATTTGATTAATTCCACAATATGCAAGTGCATTCCTGTACTTCTCATATTTGCTCTGGCCGGTTCATCTAACTCTGGGGCATATCAGCAACAAGGCGATAAAAATTATCGCCGCTTTTGCGTCCGTTTTTGGGCGAAAAGCGGCGATAATTTTATCGCCTAATCAGCAAGGTCACGCTTTCGCGTGAAACCTTGCATTAGCGCCTGAATTCTTAACGCCCAGCTGTGCATCTCTAATGAGATGCAAAGTGGGCGTTCCTGCCCTGACATGACTGGAGAAATGTCGCTAAGCGACATTTCTTCTATCATCAAGCCCCACGCTATGAAGCATAGCGGCAAGAAAAGTAGCGATAACCCCTGTTATCGCTACTTTTCTTACGCCTGCTTCAAGACTGACTTAGCCATGATATCCTATGGAAGGTGGATATCATGGCTAAGTTTGCCTTGCCCTACCATCAAGCTAGCGCCAAACTTCGTGAGATTATCGCTGGGTTTCCAGCGATAATCTCACGTTTGGCAGTTAGCGCTAGGATTTTTATCACTTTTGAGATAAGCGTTGCTAATAGCACGCTATCTCAGCGATATAAATCCACGTTAGCCGGCGATAATTATCCTAGCGCTAAGCGCGCTTAGTGATAATTATCGCCGGTCCTTGATGATATGCCCCTCTGTTCTTTAACTTCGGTGCAAATGTATGTTACTGATTAGAGCTACCTCGTATTTCTTGGCTATTTCTGTCAATCAATCATGCACAAAGGCAGCCCTTCATGGAACTTTCTTACACTGGTAAAATAATTATTTCCTCTGGTATCTATTTCAATGTTCCAATTCCAAACATCCCCTTATCATCTTTTCAAGCTCTACCTTTAAATTCAGTATTTCTAAAGCACTCTCTTTTTCTGTCTCTAGATTCTCTGGTGATTCCAAAGCTTCTATTTTTTTCTCTCCTATAGCCTCCTCAAGCCATGCAGGTATGTCCCCTTCAGTTGTGACATTTAAATCAATTCAAGCCATAGGGGTTATAAAGACCAACGTCCCTCATTCATCCACCAAGACTTGCAGAGTTTGTGGGGGCTTCCACAAAACTATCCGTGAATTATGAGATGTTGGAACAAATCCGGACATAGCAGCAGGCTGTATTTCTGCCCTCACTTCTGCTGATACAGGAGCACTTGCAACTACTCGGGGTGCAATCAGGGCATCAAGAATAGGTACTGAGGCTTTGGTAGGCACAGCAACTGCAGTTGTCGTAGCAGGAACTACAGCTGGTGGTCGAACCACAACTGATGGAACAATTTGCAAGACTTGTAACGGCCATTTAATTGGTGTTAAACATGGATCCACAGAGGCAGTAGCCACTGTTTGACTAGTAATGGCACTCAAATCTCCTTGCTCGGCAAGGGTAGTATGTGGTGGTGGGGGGTTGGAATAAAACATCTGTTCCAACAACTCATCTCCTGAATCAGTATCTGACTCATCCCCTTCTTGCTTGATGGCAGAGTTATTCTTTTCCTTATTTGCAGCTTCCGAGGTAAGTACTGGATACAACCTAGTTCCCTCAATAATAGTTTTCCTCCATCTACGCTGTCCCTCAACCCATGAAGCATTTGCATAATTCTGTACTGCTCGCCCAGTTCTCCTCTGGTACTTTGCCTTCTCATTTCTCCTTACAACTTTCTCCCAAACATTAAATACCTCATATTGAATGGGTCGAGATGGTGGCTTCATTTCTTGCAATTTTCCCCTCAATCATTTCATACAAGTTTCCTTTCAAATGATCCAGGATTCTGGTGTTAAATGTCCCATAGCTAGGAAAACTCAATTTACGCTCAGTAATTCTACTCCACGTAGAAGCTGAAGACATGTGTTCTAACCATGTTCAGTAGTCTCATTTTTATTTATTTATTAACTGTACAATTAATTAAAATCATTACAGTAAAAACCAATCGATATATTACAGCTAAAACAATGAAAACACTTCAGTTTGTAGTAGAAATTAAAATGTTTTTGCTAAGGAATTTGCCACCCATACCCAGTTCCACCACGATCAGACCTTCCCCAGGATTTGTGACTATGGACTTGACAGGTGTCAGCGCTCAATCAAGACCACCTCAACTGTCTTCCGCTGGGTTTATAGTGCTCTTCTCCAGAGTGTTATTTCGTTTGTTTAGGCAGACCTAATGTAGTGGATACATTTACCCAGTCTTGCAAGGATCGTCGTGCTGGAATTAGAAAAGCACATAGCTGATGCTTCACTGCAGGATTTTATTCCATTGGTGGTACAGATTGGGCGAAGTAGTCGTCGGCGTTCGTCGATGAGATTGGGGCAACAGCATAAGAGGTGCAGCCACGATTCCCTCTTGTAGGGGCACAGTCTACAGTTTGTGGCTTCCCACCTTCTGGCCCATGCAGGGTTGACATCTGCAATTCCTAAGGTGATTAATCTCATTGACAGAATTTTACTTCGGGCCAATGGGGTGAGAGCTTCCCTTAGATAAGGCTGAGCTTTGCCTGCCATAGAGGAGCTGTTCAGCGGATCTAAGTGTGAACTTGAACGGCGAGTTTTGCGGTCGAGATCAAATGAGATTTCACACACTTGTTTGTTTATGGCTCTTTTCCACCCATTCATGGGGATTTCCGGCCGCAAAATGCTCTCTTCCACTATCTTCAATGTTTCGATCACTTTGTCAGGGCTGGTGTGCCAGGTCGTGCTTGGCTCTTCGAAGATAGATCTCAGTTGATGTTTTAGTGTTTTGGGTGGGGCCCTTAAAATCCTGAGCTAGAGCTTTATAATGTCCCCCTGGAACATCAAGTCCGCCCTCGCCACACCTAGTTCCAGCCTTAGCCTTGCTTTCCTTGCTGACCTCGGTATATGGAACACTGTTTTGTGTGCTTTAGATTGTGCTGAATTGAGGCAGGCATGCTGTGAGCCGGGGAAGGCCATATGGCCATAGCTTATTGCTGATAAAAGTTTCGTTTGTGAGACTTTCAATATTGGACAAGCAGTTGGACTGATCAGGTGGTGGCTTAGTTGCTTAAGTAGATGATTGACCTTGTTGACCTTGATGCTCTGATGTTTCAAGTGGGCGTTCACCTTAGCCTGTTCCGTAAGTCAGACCCCTAGATAATTGTATGACGCCGCCGTCTTAAGTTGCAAGTTGCCCATTGGCCATTGTGCTTTCTTTTTCTGTTGGCAAGTCCCAAAAATGACGACCTTGGTCTTTCCTTGATTTACTGACAAGTTGATGATGTTGTTGGAGCGATTTAGTGCATTTAGGGCTCTGTGTAGGGCTGTAGGCCCACCTTCGTATGATCCATTATGGCTGTGTCGTCGGCGTAGTGCAGCACCGGCAGCCTCCTGTTTTCTAGCCTTGGTACTACTAAGCAAGCTCCTTTTAGGGCATCCCCCAGATCCGCCGTGTATAGGTTAAAGAGGATGGGTGCCAGCATACAGCCTTGCTTCATCCCGTTCTCCGTGGGTTTTTCCGAGGGCACTGTGCTGGTGCTGGTTTTGATCCTTACCCAGGTGTCTTCATAAAGCGATCCTATTGCCTTCAGTAGGTTTGGTGGAATACCCCAGTTTTCTACCTTCCACCATAATCTTCTTCGAATGACTTTGTCGAAGGCTGTGCTATAATCCACGAAGCAGCAGAAAAGTGGTGGGTGGTTCTTCAGGGTTGCCTGGGCTGATAAGTGTGCGAGCGCCAATACGTTGTCCATGGTGGATGCCTGTGACCTGGAGCCAGTCTAGTAAAAGGGTATGATGCTGTTCTCTTCCGCCCACATCTCCAAATCCTCTAGAAGTAGGTGGGCGTAGGCCTTGGCTTCAAGGTCAAGTAGGGCAATGAGCCTGTAATTTGATGGCTTTGAACTATCTCCTTTTTTGAAAATAGGGACCAGGATGGAGCCCCTCCAAGAGTCGAGAGTTGTGGCTGTCTGGAAAGTATGGTTGTATAACGGGGTTAGCATTGCTGCCCAGAAATCGGGGGCCTTTTTGAAGAATGGCGCTGGAATCCCATTAGGCCCAGGAGCCCCATCGTTCTTCATGTTCCTGATGGTCTTGATGACCATTTGGGGAGTAAGCTGGGCTGGTGGTGTACAGTGTGTTTCACCCGGAGTTCTGTTACCCACAGACCAGTTACATTGACTGGCGATCGTGTGTCCTGGCTTGATTTTTGGTTGCCAGACACGGCCCGCGCCACCACTGGCCCCTTCTGAACTATCTTTGTGTTATTGGGCTATTGCGTAGAGCTGTTTGACATGAATCAGCCAGTCCTTTTCTGCTACTCCGTTCTCTCTTGATATATCTCTATTGCTCAGCTGGTTTATAAGTCTCCACAGATGCGCTGGGTTCTTCTGCTTAATCAGGGAGAAGACTTTGAGCCATTCCCTTTCCATGGTGGCATTTTTATGTTCCCATATTTTCTTCCTTAGTGCTACCCTCAGTGAAGCAACCAAAGGTCCCTCAGTTGGTCCGCCCCCTCGTGCGTGAGTTGAAATCAGCTTGTGGTCGATGATGAAGTTGGACAAGGGTGCTGCCCTGGCGGATCCCCGGGGGTGGGGGGGTAGGGGGGGGGGGGGTTTGGTTGTATCCAGATCCTTCAGATTGAAGTCCCCTGCTAGGAGGACCTGGTGAGATTTATATTTACACAAGAGGTCTTCTAGTTTCCCCAGCAGTCCCTCCAACTTCTCAGTGTGCAGCGCCGGATTAATGTAGCAGTTGATTATTAGAAGGGGCATTGGGTGTGAGTTAAGGTTCAGGCCTCTGATGTGTAGTGCTTGCAGTCCGGTTGAGTTTAGATTAATAACTGCAGCTTCGAGGGCACTTTCGTGTCTTATAAAGACGTATAGACCACCGGCCGGTCGGCCAAATAGATGATTTTTTGTGGCTGGTATAAAGTGTTCGTAGTACCCTGCCAGTGGAGTACTGGACAAAGCCCAGGTCTCTTGGAAGCAGAGTATATCGCCGGTTTCCAAAAACTGATTCAGATTTTCATTTCCACTGATTTTGCTAATCCCTGCTATATTCCAGGAGATTAAGGTTAGTTGCTGTTTGTGGAATATTTCTCGCCTGGCCCCTCCCCTGGCTGATTGGAATTCTCTGCGGTTAGGAATACTGATGCTCCCCACTTGAGATTCTGGGTGGGTTTGATGGAAAGGGGTCTGCACAAATGTCCCACTGGTTGTTTTGGCATGAGATCCTGATGTCCATTGAGACTCTGGGGGCTATCCGAGTTTTGCCCGGGGAGCCGGAACTGTTTGTCCCATGCAGGATCAACCAAGGGGCCTTTCCCTTGTTATCTGGTGCCAGAACATGTGGGTATCTTGGGTACGGCACCGTCTGGACGTCGATACCCCACTCAGCGAGTTGTGTAGAGTTGTTCATAATGGCTTGTTGTATTTTTATGTGATTTAAACCCACCACTGTTGAGTCGCCGTGTGTGTCCCCCTTCGTGCTCAGGAATTTCACTGATACTATGTCACCCAGTTGTATTTGTTTAGTGTGTTTGAGGGGGCTGAGTATATTACTTTCTGTTCAAGATGTCGTGCTGTCCCGTACTGTGATACCTTGGGGTGAGGATTACCTATTGAACCACTCTTGGTGAACCCGGGGTTGTGGCCACTTTGCGCCTGTGTGGGGAGGGCAGTGCCGGAGTTGATCCTGAGCCTTGGCTTCCTTGTTTGGTCATAGAATGACCTGCTTGGGGCCGCTTATTGGGGCTTTAAGTGACCCCAGCACCGGACTCTTGACCAAGTTCTAGTTGAAGTGGGGATGGATCCGGCAGTTGCAGTGCTATTGTGGCCGTCGCTGGTTGGAGTCTTGCCTCACGTGGTGCCAAGCTTGATCTAACTGTTGAAACATTGCCAATAGGCTGGTCTGGCCTTGCTGAGGGTTTTCGGTCCGTCGAGGTTGGAGTGCTCAGTGGGAGGGATTGTGTTTGCTCTTCTGCTGGAAGATGAACAGCCTGAGGGACTTTTTTGCCCCAGTTTTTTGCAATGAAAATTGGGCAGGGCTGAGGTAGATTAGTAACCACTTGCGGGGGTGGGAGGTTGCTCTTTGTCAGCTGCAGTTGTCTCCCTCTTGGCTTTGTTTTTTTCAGTTGTTTCCTCAACTTCTTTTTTGCTCGCCTTTATAAAGTAGAATCTTTTGCATACGTTGTACTGAGGGTATGTTCCTGCGGGTCTAGTGGCGGGGCTTCACACCTCCCGCTGTGCCCCTGGTTCATGCTAGATGTTCAATGGGCCCTTTTAGTGCTGCCCTATCCGGCTGGAGACTTTGATTCCAAACCCAGTCGAGGTCCTGCTGACTGTCTTGCCTCCTGGCGATTGGGGTTGGCCAATGCTCTGTCGTCTGTAGTGTTAGTGCTTGGTGCCTCCCTACCTCCTTTGGCTATTTCTACTATGTCCGTTAGGACCTCGGGGAGGGAGGCCCATTTCTCCATGAGGATTGAGCAGCAGCAAGAACAATCCCCTGAGTTGGAAACCAGGTACTGGGAAAACCTGTTGTCTAATTCGTCCACCCTGGAGCTTATATTAACTAGACCGGCTGCAATGGCTTGTAGGAGGTCTATTTGGACTTCCATTTTGGATCACTGCCACAAAAGAGCTTTGTTGGTGATACAGTTTGTCTCTGTCAGGGGAGAAATCTCCGCATCTGCATCTGTGCTGGCGTTGCAGAGTTTGCGGTCTGCTTTTGGATTGATGCCCCATGGGGGCGTTGATGGCAGCAACAGATTTGGGGTTAATTCTAGAGCTCTTTCGATCTTTTGGCCAAGATTGTGAAGGAATGAGGCTGTAAGGTCCCCTCCCGCAGGGTAGTCTGGTCCCTCGGTAACTGAGTGGGACCACAAGCCTTTGGATTTTACTTCAGACTCCGTGCTCTGGGTGTCTGAACCGTGGGCATTGACTTGATGAATTTGCGCTTTTGTCACTATAGTTGATACGTCCTTAGTTAGAGTTGTTTCGTGTGACTTAGTGAGTGTAACATCTCGCCCCGTATCTAAGATTTTAAGATGGGTTTGGCACGTGGCTGGGCCACTGAGCAGCGTTGGGTCGGATTGCCCATGGGCTGCACCTTCCTTTTCCTTCTGTTTTCTGGATTCCTCACTCGGGAGTAGACCCTCCCCGCAATTGTGGGTGTACTCAGGGGGTGATCTGCCCAGGCCCTTTGGGACTACTGTCTTGGGCCAGGGTCAAGTCATGAGATAGAGTGCCGTTGGTTATCCCATGGTCAATGTTGGTGGTATCCCTTTTCCTGAAAAAGTGCCTTATCGAGCCCCTTTGTGCTGCGTCTTGCGATGTTTCCTTTCGGTTGTCAGTGAGTGATTTGCTCCTTGTAGTCCTTGTAATCTCTTTTTTTGGGGAGTGAGCTTTTAGAGTTTCCTCTGGGGTCATGTGCGCTCGAACTTTTCTTTTGGGGCCCATTGCTAGGTGGACCACTAGGGGTGCTCCTCCTGCTGTTTGTTCCAAGTGGTTCGCTTACAGCTTTTACCAGACTGCGCACCCACGAATGCTGAGGAGGGTGAGTGCTCCGTTCGTTGGTGCTGGAGAATTGCGAAAATACTGAGAGTGAGGGATCTTTAAAAGTGTCTTGGCGTAACCGTGGTTATGCACAATGATCCCCCAGTAAAACGTTGCCCGCTCTCAGGTGATATGTGGTGGGAGGAAGGACAGGGCAGGGTGGCAGGAAAGCAGGGAGCAAACGCATCAGTGGGGCAGCAGGGCAACGGGGCTGATGGTGGAAGGCAGTGCTCGCAGCGTGGGTCAAAGCTGCCCCTAGCTCCGTGGGCCGCAGGGGTACCCCCTCGCTATTGCCTTGTAGCGACCTCGCTCACCTGTGCCTTGCTGCGCCCCTTGCAAAGCACTCCCTGCTGGTGAAGTTGAAATTGGGGCAACACAGATCTCCGGGACTCCTACTCGCTCAGCTGCCTCTTGACCGCGCTCTCTGTGCTCTCAGCTGCTTGTTCATCCGTGAGCCACAGGCGCCGTGCAGGACCCCCCTTGATCCCTGTGACCCAGGGCTCAGTGCTGGGCCCGGTCGGCCCGCTCCTCAATTTAGCGGGGGCCGGTAATCCACTCGGCGACAAGCCGGCCTTGACAAAAGTTGCAGGGAGCCGTGGGAGGCGGCTGGCTGGAAGGCTGCTGTGCGGCGTCCTCCTCGCACAGTGAAATTTAGAGGGCGCTGAGATCGCCTTGATCAGAAAGCAGCGGGAGGCAGCAAGCAGCAAGCAGCGGGCCGAGAAACAGCGTAGCGTCCTTGCGGCATCCTCTTTGCGGCCTCCTCACACTGAAACTGCGATTCGTTGTTTGGCGGTTAAGCGTGAAGACCGGACTGGATCAGAAACTCAGTTCAGTAGTCATAATGTATGCAGGAGTACCCTCAGGGGGGGCCTCCTCTCACTTATGTACTGGAATAGGTACGTTCCCTCTCACAATTTTCTTAAAATCCTTGAAACATTTCATGATAACAATTTGGTTTTGGCAATTTCAGGCAAAAACACATTTTATGATTGTATTCTGTATACGGCAATTTCCAGCAGCCCAATAACATTTCAGCTATTATTTCTCATGAAACCAACTACCAAATCCAAAGACAGTATTCACTTTTTAAAGATCCAATCCCAGCATGGTACCGTGACGTTAACAACCACTCCCACCGTGAAAGCACACCAACCAACCAATCCCAGTGTGAAACAGATAACATACAATCTTACTCCTCAAAAAGCTCACCCTCCTTTGTAATTTTCTCCACATTCACACAACTCTGTTAAATAACTTCTTAAATAACTTGTTGTTTCCTCTTCTGAAAGAATCGAAGTATTACAAGCACTCAAGAGTTCTTGACTAGCGGGAAATCACCCAAATCAATGCAGTTTCCCCCGTTTGTGCAATTATGTTCCACTAACATCAATTAAGCACAAACAAATCTCAAATAGCTATATTACCGATATAGGGGATGGTACCACAGACACTTAACCTAAATCCTGCAAACAGGTTTCCATTTTTCATTATCCGGGGTTTTTCGGCTATGACAAGCCTGAAATCTTCAGCTTCTTTATACAACCCACTCATAACCACAACATTTGCCCTATTAATTCTCACACATACTAAACTGCAATTGCCTTCAAGTGCTACCTTGTCAGATCTTCAAGTTCTGGACATTGGAATTGTGACTTTTAAGCACGTTTTGGGATTTGTTTTATAGCTCCATTCAGGGCGAAAAACTGTCTCTCTGTTACCACATCTGTCAACACCTAAAATTTGGGGGACCAATTGATGACCAGTGCAAACCCAAAGCCCTTACATAAGCTGCCTCCTATTTTGGCGCAACTCCGTCTCCAGGCAAATGAATCTTTTCCACTGTATTAGAATGGAGCTGTAATCAAGTGCATTTTAAATAAAATCATCAACTTTTAGTATCTTATGAGAGATTTGGAATCTTTTGAAGCTTTATTTCTTGTTAAGAAAGTAGTAACTGATGTTGTCGTCTTTATTCCGATTAGTCAAATTACAGAAATATAAAGAGAGGTTTTTTTAGAGTCAGCATAAAATAGACAGCATGTTCCATAAAAGAAATAGTCCCTATTTTAATCTGAGAGTTCCAACCTAAATAAGAACCTATAAAGAGTTGTTTCGGAAAACAACAAGATTCTGGAGCTTCCAGTTAATCAAAAGAATGAAATATCCATAAAAAGCAGTTCCGGTAAACTCAGCCGAGTTTCCCAACTTGTTGCAGTAGCAAACATTAATAAATCACAATAAATTAACCACCACAGTAGCTATGATCAACTTGAAGAGAAACCTACCCAGCAAAAGGGTCAACGTAAAAGGAAATTGCCGTTAGCAGTAGCACATAGCAATTTGGGCAAGAATAGGGAAAATAATGCATGAAGCATCGAGGGTAGGATGACATTAAGGCAAAAGGTATTACGGCATTCATTCCCTCTGACTAGGAACATGTATATATATGAAAACATAAAACATTATTCCAACATTCAGCACTGTTAAGTCATTCTTGTTGTTGGAAAACCACTCCCACACTAGAAGGGGTGGTGGTGGTCTTCCGGACACACTGTGGTAGCTTGGCTCGAGTGGTCAGGAAACAGGCGCAGTGCTAAGCATACAATATACCCATACAAGAACCATGCGTGCATCCGTTCCAAAAACGACTCTACACCGTAAAAATTATGAAAATATTCTTTCTTTATCTTTTACTCTTAGTTGCTGATTGGAAAAATAAATAGGTCAATCACAATATACAAGTTTCAATTAGTGCAGGTCAAATAAATATTGGCTGTTTGATGAAATAAATAGGGGTGATCATAAATAACAGGGCATAAATACAAGTGCAATATATACAGACCATTAAATACTTTGAGGCAGTAAATACTGTACCAATAAATATTGTACACCAACAAGTCCTGTGGACCTATAAATATAGTGCAGCAATAAATAGGTAAAAACTCAATAAATACAGTATCCCCAATAAATAATTAAAAGTATACAGCAACCCTCATATAATCAGATGACACTTCAATTCTTATGGGCTGATTTGGCCCAGGCACAGCTTGTAGGGTTGTGGAAGGCTTGAGGGGGGCTACTCCCTGGCTGGGACAAGGCTGAGGCCTAATCTGAGGTAGATCCAAGGGGGGTATACCAGTGCCCTGGCTTTCTCTCTCCACACAACCTCTCTAGGTTAGTCCCAGTTCACCCCAGGCACAGTCAGGTTGGTTTCAGCACCTCCCTAGCCCCTTAGAGCAGTCTCTCAGGTCTCCACAGGGCCTTAGGCGCCCTCTACTCCACTTACTGCCCTTTTTCTGATGTTCCGACGCCGCTGGAGTCGTGTCGACGCCGTGAGGCGGTTCCGGTTCGGTCTCGGCGGCCTCGGCACAATGTCAGTTCTTTGACGACGCCGGCAGGCGGTTCCGGTCCGATGTCGGTGGCCTCGGTTCGATCTCGACCTCCGATTCGACGGCGTCGGGCAGTCTCTTCACGATGTCGACTTCGGGCGGCTCCGGTCCGATGGCGCTCTCGGCTCCGATGACGTCGGCCGGCCTGGCCTCGATGTCGACTTCCGGCGACTCCGGGGTGCGATCCTCACCCCCGACCTCCGGTGCTCCTCCTCACAGGCTCCGGGCGACTCCGGAGTGCGATCCTCACTCCCGACCTCCGGTGCTCCTCTACCTCGGTCTCCGACGACTCCGGAGGGCGGACTTCACTCCTCCGATGACGCCGCTCGCTCGACCTCGGTTCACTTCCTCCTCGACCTCTGGTATTCCTCACGACCTCCGTCGGCGCCCTCTCACGACCTCAGGCGGCTCCGGGTACGACGTCTGCTACTTCAGTCAACGCCGCTTCTCCACCTCGGGCTCCAGGTCTTCAGGCTACTCGACGCCGGACTCCAGGGAAACCAGTTTCCAGGTCAGGATCTTGCTGCTTTCTGCTTCTAAGGCCTGTTCCTGCTGTCCAGGTCCTTAGGTTGAGTTTTTCTGTCTTCTTCCCACACAGGGCTATAGGCTGGGATCCATCAGTAGGGACAAGTATCAAGGGTGGGTTTATGGACCCCACTCCAGGCACAAGTTTCCACCCCTGCTGCTTCACTCCTTCCTCCTTCACTCTTGTGCTCCTCTCTCTTCACCAGTCAGGTGCCAACTGCCAGCTCCAACTGCCAACTCTCTGTCTTAGCTTCCCAACATTCTAAACCGCCGCCAACTGTCACAGGGTTCTGGAATGTTCTGGAAGGTGCTGGTAGGTTCCAGTGGATGCTGGTGATGTCACAGGTGGCCACCATTTTGTGCTCCAGGCCCTCAGACAGAAGTTTCAGGGGTAGCTAAAATGGCTCCCTGAATCTGCAGCAACACGAAAAAGTCTGGTGGTTCCCAAAAAGGAAAAATTCAAACAGGGTTTGAGGCAAAAGTGGGACAAAATAAATAATGATGAGGAGGGACCACCCAAAGGGCTGACAGGTCTAACACGCGTCCCCCCCAGCTGAAAGAGGGGAGAGCTACCCAACCCCTTGGGAGTTCTCATCACTAAGGCGGAAATACCTTGAGAGACCATCTGCATTGGCGTGGTCCACTCCAGGCCGATGTTCCACCTGAAAGTCCATTCCCTGTAGGGAAATAGACCACCTCAACAACTTGGGATTCTCCCCCTTCATCTGCATCAGCCAACGAAGGGGTCTGTGGTCGGTCTGAACCAGGAAGTGCGAGCCAAACAAGTATGGCCGCAACTTCTTCAGAGCCCATACCACTGCAAAGGCTTCACGCTCTATTGCACTCCACTTCTGTTCCCTGGGAAGTAGTCTCCGGGATAGGAAGACCACGGGTTGATCCAGACCCTCTTCGTTGAGTTGCGATAACACTGCCCCAATGCCATTTTCTGATGCATCTGTCTGGACAATGAACTTCTTGGAAAAGTCTGGGGCCCTTAAGACCGGGGCCTCGCACATGGCTTTCTTCAATTTCTCAAAGGCTTGCTGACAAGCCTCCGTCCAGACTACCCGTCGAGGTTGTTTCTTGGACGTGAGCTCCGTGAGAGGGGCTACGATGGTACCGTACCCCTTCACGAAGCGGCGATAGTATCCCGTGAGGCCCAAAAATGCTCGGACCTCAGTCTGTGTCTTGGGGGGTTCCCAGGCCATGATGGCCTCGATCTTCGCCTGGAGGGGTTGCACCGTTCCCCTACCCACCAAGTGTCCAAGGTACACTACCGACCCCTGCCCGATCTGGCACTTGCTGGCCTTGATCGTCAATCCAGCTTGTCTCAGGGCCTGGAGAACAGCTTGCAGGTGACGCAAGTGATCCTCCCAGCTGTTACTGAAGACGGCTATGTCATCCAGATAAGCAGCAGAGAAACTCTCCATTCCGGTGAGGATCTGGTTTACCAGGCGCTGAAACGTGGCAGGTGCGTTCTTGAGCCCAAAGGGCATCACACAGAACTGGTAGTGGCCATTGGGCGTGGAGAAGGCTGACCTTTCCCTTGCTCCATCAGTCAAAGAGATCTGCCAGTACCCCGAAGTAAGGTCAAAGGTACTTAGATATTGGGCAGCTCCCAGCCGGTCAATCAATTCATCCGCCCTAGGGATCGGATGAGCATCAGTTTTTGTCACTGAATTCAGTCCCCGGTAGTCCACACAGAACCTCAGTTCTGGTTGGGCACCCGGTGGTGCAGCTTTCGGTACTAACACCACCGGACTGGACCAGGGGCTGCTAGAAGGTTCAATCACTCCTAGCTCCAGCATCTTAGTGACTTCACTATGAATGCTGGCCTTCACCTTGTCTGACATCCGGTAGATCTTGGACTTCACAGGTGGGCTGTCTCCTGTGTCCACGTCATGGACGCACAGGTGAGTCCTACCCGGGACAAGGGAGAACAACGAAGAGTACTGCCCCAGGACCTGGCGACAGTCCTCCTGCTGTTCAGGAGTTAGAGATGGGGAGAGAATCACTCCCTCCACCGACCCATCCTTTTCTTGAGACGCAAACAGATCAGGGAGAGGCTCGCTTTCCACGTCCTCTCCTCCGTCAGTCACCATCATCAAGATGACTTCGGGCCTCTCGTGGTGGGGTTTGAGGCGGTTGGCATGCAGCACCCGCAGGGGCTGACGAGGGGTCTTCAGGTCCACCAAGTAGGTAGCCTTACCCTTCTTCTCCAACACCTCAAAGGGTCCTGACCAGCGATCCTGGAGGGCACTAAGCTCTCCTGGTTCGATCACCCACACCTTCTGGCCAGGCTCCAACTCCACCGGGTGAGCGTTGTGGTCATACCACGCCTTCATCACTGCTTGGCTGGCTTCCAAGTTGTCAGAAGCTTGCTTCCACAACTTAGCCATTTGGCTCCGGAAGGCCAGCATGTAGCTCACCACATCCTGGGGGAGCTTTCTGGGAGTTCTTTCCCATCCGTCTCTTACCAGGTTAAGAGGTCCACGTACAGGGTGCCCATACAGAAGCTCGAAGGGGCTGAAGCCCACTCCCTTCTGTGGCACTTCCCTGTAGGAAAAAAGTAAACAGGGTAGGAGGACGTCCCATTTCCTCCGCAGGCTTTCAGGCAGACTTCTGATCATGCCTTTTAAGGTTTTGTTAAACCTTTCCACCAGACCATTGGTCTGGGGGTGGTAAGGAGTCGTGAACCGGTAGGTCACTCCACACTCCTTCCACATTGCCCGCATATACGCTGACATGAAGTTGGTCCCCCTGTCGGACACAACTTCCTTGGGAAAACCCACTCGGGTAAAGATTCCCATCAGGGCCCTTGCCACAACAGGTGCTGTTATGGTCCTCAGAGGTATTGCCTCTGGGTACCGTGTGGCATGATCCACCAGAACCAGGATAAACCTGTGACCAGCTGTAGTCGGTGGATCTAATGGACCCACAATGTCGATGCCCACCCTTTCAAAGGGGGTGCTAACGACAGGAAGTGGTTCCAGGGGAGCTTTCAGCTTCACCCCTGTTTTCCCACTGGCTTGGCAAGACACACATGTCCGGCAGTAGGTATCGGACGACACTTTCATCTGAGGCCAATAAAAGTGTGGGACAAGACGGGCGAAGGTCTTGTCTTGCCCCAGGTGTCCTGCCAATGGTATCTCGTGAGCCAACTCCAAAAGGAAGGCTCGATAACGTTGAGGAACTACCAAGGCTCGTGACGATCCATGTAGGGGTGCCTTGGGTTCACTGTAGAGGAGGCCATCCTCCCAGTAAACACTGTAGTTCCCTTCAACGTTCCCTGCTGCCTGGGCTTCGGCCTGCCGCCTCAGCCCCTCAAGGGTAGGGCACTCCCTCTGGCCCTGGCAGAATTCCTCCCTGGACGGGCCTCCCTCCACGTGCCACTCGGCCGGGATGGGCAGGTCCTCCAGGTTGGTAACGTCCCCCTCCGCAGACTCCTGGTCCACCACCTCCGGTGGCCTATCCGTCCTACGGGGTGGAGACGCCGAGGCAGGCTCCTCCTGTCCTCGGTTCTTCCCTTGACTGGCAGCTGGCTGGGCCTTTGTTCCAGGCTCCAGCCGGAATGAACTCCCTCTTCGGGTAGTCGCGGACCTTGTGCTAACACAGGCCCAGTCAGGTGTACCCAGCATCTCGGTGTGAGTCCGGTATTCCACCTCCTTCCAAGCGTTGTGCTCCATGTCATTGCCCAGCAGACAATCGACTGGCACGGCAGGGCTTACGGCAACTCGAAGTGAACCTGCAACCCCCCCCCATTCAAAGGGAACCTCGGCCACTGGATAGTGACCTGTTCTGCCGTCAGCCATCGCGGCTGGGTGGAGTACATCGGGAATTACCTGCTCTGGAGACACCAGCTGGCTACGCACCATAGTCATACTGGCTCCTGTGTCTCTCAGAGCCTCCCCTCTTTGGCCGTTGATGGTGATCCACTGCCCATACTTTGCGGTATTTGCGGGCACCTGGATCTTAGGAACCATCTCCCGTTCTCCCAGGGACACTAGAGTGACACCCGCCCACTCCCTTCCCTTAGTTAAGGGCCTCTCCTCCCCGAGCACTACACTAGCTACTCCGGGGGGCTTTCCTCCAGTGGGAGGGGGTGATCGTTTCTGACACTTCGGATCTCCTTTATAGTGTCCAACGCCACCGCACTCATAGCAATGGACAACCCTTGGCTGCTGACTCTGGCCAGGATTAGGGTTTCTGGGTGGGTTAGCCTTAGAGGTGAATCCTGTTCCCTTCCCTTGGAAGTTATTTTGGGGGCCTTTGGAGAACTCCTTTTTCTTTTCCCCTCCCTCTTTCTTCTGGGGGGCGCCCTGTCCGGCCTTTTGAGTATCCCCTCCAGTCCCCCTTGTGGACACCCGGGTACTAGCCCAAATGTCCGCCTCCTCAGCAAGCTTCCGGGGTCTGGTCAGCTTGCTATCCACCAGGTGTTGCCGCAGTTCAGGGAAACATTTCTCGAGTAGGTGTTCCTTCAGTACTAGGTCAAACAGCTCCTCGTAGTTCCTTACTTCACTGCCCTGAATCCAACCTTCCAGTGCCTTCTTTGCATAGTCCAGGAAGTCCACCCAATTCTGTGTGCCCAGTTTGTGACTACCCCTGAACTTCTGTCTGTACTTTTCAGGTGTTAGTCCAAACTTTCTGATGAGCGCCAGTTTCATGGTGGGGTAGTGGGTCTGCTCATCCTCTTCGAGGGCCAATAAAGCATCCCTACCAGCTGGAGGCATGTACCTATACAATCCTCCTCCCCAATACTTCACTGGAACCCCATGGGCCCTCAACGAGACCTCATAGGCTGCTAGCCACTTGGCGATGTCGTCACCCGCCCCATAGCTAGCTACTATGTCCTTTGGCAGGTAAGGTTTGGATTCCCTGGTGATTTCTTGGTCTTTGCTGCCACCATTAGGAACAGTTGGTGCCCCAATTCTTAAGATCTGAAGCTCTATCTCTTTCAGTCTTATCTCATGAGCCATCCTCTCTTTCTCCGTCTCATGAGCCAACCTCTGTTCCTCCTTCTCCTTCTCCAGCTTTGCTAAGTCCCATGTGAGCTGTCTTTTCTCCCTCCGATCTGCTAACTCCACTTCGGATAAGCCCCCACTAGAGACAGTGCTGCCCTTCCTAGAAAGTGTCCTGGGCCCTGCTGACAGGTTCCCCACCTCAGGTTGGTACATCTCAGCCCCCTCGGGGTCAGGCTCTCCATCCCTGTCTTCCTCCTCAGCCTTGCTTTCTCGGCGTGCCTCCCCCCAAGCCCTTAAGCTGGTTTGGAGTGCACCCTTCTTTGCTCCTGGGGGACAGTACACCCCCTCCCGCTGGCAAAACTCCCTGAGTTGGGCCACAGTGTACGTTTCTAGATTTTCTAGTACAAACTCCATCTTGCCCACTCAGGTTAGAGGACAGGTTTTGTGCAGTAACAATGTAGGGTGGTACCTTTAATAATACCTCCTCCCACCACCAGAGTAAATTTGGAAAAAAAACAAAAACCCACAATTAGGAAGGCCGCTTTGAGAAAACTCCCGGTGTAGGCCTATGGACTACCCACAGTTATTGTTGAGTATATGTAGGCACAGCTCTATCCCACCACTGAACACCAATTATGTTGGAAAACCACTCCCACACTAGAAGGGGTGGTGGTGGTCTTCCGGACACACTGTGGTAGCTTGGCTCGAGTGGTCAGGAAACAGGCGCAGTGCTAAGCATACAATATACCCATACAAGAACCATGCGTGCATCCGTTCCAAAAACGACTCTACACCGTAAAAATTATGAAAATATTCTTTCTTTATCTTTTACTCTTAGTTGCTGATTGGAAAAATAAATAGGTCAATCACAATATACAAGTTTCAATTAGTGCAGGTCAAATAAATATTGGCTGTTTGATGAAATAAATAGGGGTGATCATAAATAACAGGGCATAAATACAAGTGCAATATATACAGACCATTAAATACTTTGAGGCAGTAAATACTGTACCAATAAATATTGTACACCAACAAGTCCTGTGGACCTATAAATATAGTGCAGCAATAAATAGGTAAAAACTCAATAAATACAGTATCCCCAATAAATAATTAAAAGTATACAGCAACCCTCATATAATCAGATGACACTTCAATTCTTATGGGCTGATTTGGCCCAGGCACAGCTTGTAGGGTTGTGGAAGGCTTGAGGGGGGCTACTCCCTGGCTGGGACAAGGCTGAGGCCTAATCTGAGGTAGATCCAAGGGGGGTATACCAGTGCCCTGGCTTTCTCTCTCCACACAACCTCTCTAGGTTAGTCCCAGTTCACCCCAGGCACAGTCAGGTTGGTTTCAGCACCTCCCTAGCCCCTTAGAGCAGTCTCTCAGGTCTCCACAGGGCCTTAGGCGCCCTCTACTCCACTTACTGCCCTTTTTCTGATGTTCCGACGCCGCTGGAGTCGTGTCGACGCCGTGAGGCGGTTCCGGTTCGGTCTCGGCGGCCTCGGCACAATGTCAGTTCTTTGACGACGCCGGCAGGCGGTTCCGGTCCGATGTCGGTGGCCTCGGTTCGATCTCGACCTCCGATTCGACGGCGTCGGGCAGTCTCTTCACGATGTCGACTTCGGGCGGCTCCGGTCCGATGGCGCTCTCGGCTCCGATGACGTCGGCCGGCCTGGCCTCGATGTCGACTTCCGGCGACTCCGGGGTGCGATCCTCACCCCCGACCTCCGGTGCTCCTCCTCACAGGCTCCGGGCGACTCCGGAGTGCGATCCTCACTCCCGACCTCCGGTGCTCCTCTACCTCGGTCTCCGACGACTCCGGAGGGCGGACTTCACTCCTCCGATGACGCCGCTCGCTCGACCTCGGTTCACTTCCTCCTCGACCTCTGGTATTCCTCACGACCTCCGTCGGCGCCCTCTCACGACCTCAGGCGGCTCCGGGTACGACGTCTGCTACTTCAGTCAACGCCGCTTCTCCACCTCGGGCTCCAGGTCTTCAGGCTACTCGACGCCGGACTCCAGGGAAACCAGTTTCCAGGTCAGGATCTTGCTGCTTTCTGCTTCTAAGGCCTGTTCCTGCTGTCCAGGTCCTTAGGTTGAGTTTTTCTGTCTTCTTCCCACACAGGGCTATAGGCTGGGATCCATCAGTAGGGACAAGTATCAAGGGTGGGTTTATGGACCCCACTCCAGGCACAAGTTTCCACCCCTGCTGCTTCACTCCTTCCTCCTTCACTCTTGTGCTCCTCTCTCTTCACCAGTCAGGTGCCAACTGCCAGCTCCAACTGCCAACTCTCTGTCTTAGCTTCCCAACATTCTAAACCGCCGCCAACTGTCACAGGGTTCTGGAATGTTCTGGAAGGTGCTGGTAGGTTCCAGTGGATGCTGGTGATGTCACAGGTGGCCACCATTTTGTGCTCCAGGCCCTCAGACAGAAGTTTCAGGGGTAGCTAAAATGGCTCCCTGAATCTGCAGCAACACGAAAAAGTCTGGTGGTTCCCAAAAAGGAAAAATTCAAACAGGGTTTGAGGCAAAAGTGGGACAAAATAAATAATGATGAGGAGGGACCACCCAAAGGGCTGACAGGTCTAACACTTGTCCAATGGAAATGGGTCTTCTGTTGGTCTGTCGTCTCTCCTTCCATTTCCCAGGGTAAGCATCCACACCAATGGGCAGTTATCTAAGAGTTTCTAAATGTCTTGTACTAGATACATGAGGGAAGTTACTCATGAGAACCTTTGCAGGCCTATTCTGTTAGCTGTTGTCAGTGTCCCATTGTGTGGACAAAGGGCTAGTTTAAAGCAACAAAACATTTCTATCAGTAAAGTCTTGATTAAACCATGCAAAACAATATCTTCAATAAGCTTAACATTACTAATACTCTAGCTATTTGAAAATATAGTGAAATACATTGCTTAGAGAAATAAGGAAATCATATGGTGTGAGCAAGCACAGAAATACATTTCTCTTAGAGCAGCACATTCTAAAGTGATGAATGATTTTGCAGTCAGATGATTAGGTCAACATTTTCTAAGAGCCATTGTATTTAGAGGCATTGTATTTAAATGTCAACCAGAAGTCGAAATACATTTTCAGGCCTAGTCGTAGAAGCACATTAAGTATTAGGGCCTACTACTTTATTTAAGCTGCACGTTTGTTCCACACGTTCAAGAAAGCATCCTCTCCTATGATTTAAAGCTGCATATTTTATTTTTCACATTTAAAGAATAAAAATTCTATGGATTTATCTATAGTCATGACAAAGTTAAACACATTTTCTAATGTCAGAAACATTTTCCTCAATGTTAACCAAGGTACATTTTTCAGAACAAATGTAGATTTTAACAAAAGTCAGTCTCTGCTTTAAGGGAAGAAATATGGTACCCATGTTGGAGAAAGACATGGAAGTGCTATTCCAGATACCTTCTTATTACAAAGGGAAGAAATCTGTATTTAATATTACAGTACCTTCCCTAGAAAAAAAAGCTTAAGGAAGAAATTAACAATACAACACATTATCACAAGATCTGCAAAAGGGGACATTTCAATAGTCCATTTAGGACCTGGTACAAAAAGTCCTTTGATTTGTGGCAGGTCAATAGCTTTCAATTTGCAGTCTTCACTTTCGTATTCGGATTGGCTCCCAGAGTTTTTATAAAGATGATGACACCACTCCACATCCTCACAACTTACAATTTATAATGACCCTTTGGCCCAATATTGGGTGTCAGGGGTAGGCATATCTATAGCGCATACTAACTGATGATAGCTTTACATTGGAATTTACATCTTCAGAGAAAACAATTTTTGGGCCAGCTGTTGAACGTGATCTTTTATCAACCAGGCCTGACTTCAGTGTGCCAACTATGGAGCACCCCCTTCAACATGCCAACAAAACTGGTAGGAGTAGGTTTAAAGGAACCTTTTGAGTCATAGATGAAAAAAATCAAATAGTTCTAAACCTTGTAGGAACAGGATTGGTTGTTCTCACTGGACCTCCAAGAAGGCATATATCAGTATTCCAATCAGAAACTGTCACAAAAAAATCCTATGATTTGTGGCAGGGCAAGATCTTTCAACTTGTTGCCCTCACTTATGCATTTGGTGTGGCTGTTTTTTTAAAAGACGTTGCCAGTTTATGCATCCTTTGACAGCTGCATCCTCACAACTTACAATCTATAATGATCTTTTGGTCCAATATGGGGTTTCAGAGGCATACCTATCTATATGGGTGTATTTTATACTCAAACCACTGAATGAGGTGGGGTAATTTCCCTTGCCTGCACCAAGGCCAATAGCACCTTTGCTACTTCTACTGCCAATGAGAATTTCTTTTTCGCTGATATAATAATAGAGATTGCAATTTGTTGGAGCAAACAGAGATTGCAATTCATTGCAGTAATCCCAGACACACATTTTCAAAGCGGTCCTATTTGTGAGATGGTATGCTTCTTTTTAAGAATTCATTCCAGACCACCAGATTCATTCAGTTGCTAATGTGACTGATAACTTCCAGCATCTTCCTGGTGCCTCAGGCATACTCACAGATGAAGCCTTTACATTGGGATTTAAGCCTTCAGAGGAAACATTTTTTGATCGGCTGTTGTACCTGATCTGTTATCAACCAAGCCTGACTTTAGTGTGTCAACTATGGAGGATCCCCTTCAACATCCCAAAAAATAGGGAGTAGTAGTTTCAAGACCAGTCTGCAAAGGAACATTTTGGGTCGTAACTCTCTTAATCAAAGAAATTAGTCTATAAATAGCTTATCTTGGTGGGACTAGGAACTGATTGGTTGTGAGTAACCAATCAAGGGAGTTGCTTCATAAAGTAGAAGATCAAATTTTTCAGAGACAGGCAAGAAATTGTACTACCAGCATTACCAGCGGTTCCATTGGTTCAGGAAGCATTTAAGAATATAAGATGAGGAGTTATGGCTGAGATGCCGACCTTCATGGCCACATATCACCAAACATTCACTAAATTGTCTTGCTTTCACAGTGTATTGAGTACAGACAGAAAGGAAATTGTGTTCTCTTCTGCTGCGGGACACCACAAGTCCATACCCTTGTTCTTTTTGCATGAAGGGAGCTGACGGCCTGTGTCAACATTTGCAGCAGAATATGGTGGAGGGCAGTCTTGGAAGCATGGCAGTAACTGTGGCTCTGGTGAGCCTGAGACTGCACCTGACCCCATTCTGGCAAGTCAGGCGAGCAGTCACTGAAGCCAAATTGGAAAAAATGCAGTGTATCAAACTTCTCTATTAGTCTCTGTTGGAAATGGCCCTTTTTGCAGGGTTATCCCCAAACTTTTTGCTTTTTCCGCCTATTTTTCCTGACCTGTTTGTGTTGGTTTTAGGACTCTAGGCACTTTACCACTGGTGATCAGTGCTAAAGTGCATATGCTCTCCGTATAAATTGTGTTATAGATTGGTGTTTTCATGACTGGATATTTGATTTACATGTTAGCCCCTAGTAAAGTGCACTGGGTGTGCCAGGGCCGGTGAATTAAATGCTACATGGGGACCTGCAGCACTGGTTGTGCCACCCCTGTGAGTAGCCCTGAAAACGGTAACTCAGTCCTGCCATTGCAGAGTCTGCGTGCAGTTTGTAACTGCCATGTTCACTTGGCCAGTGCACACACTGGCCGGACCCTAATCTTCCTTTTTCTTACATGTCAGAAATCCCTCAGGTAGGCCCAAGGTACCCCTGTGGGCAGGGTGCAATGTATGTAAAAGGTAGGACATGCCCTGGTGTGTGTGGCATGTCCTAATAGTGAATTACAATCAATTTCGTTTTTCACTAGTGCAAGGCTACCAGTTCCCCATGGGATAGAATGGGAGGTTTGTTTATAACATCTTATAAACATAACTGGCCCAGGGAATTCGGTAAGAAAATA
This sequence comes from Triturus cristatus, assembly GCF_964204655.1. Lineage (NCBI taxonomy): Eukaryota > Metazoa > Chordata > Amphibia > Caudata > Salamandridae > Triturus > Triturus cristatus. The sequence continues at coordinate 604,781,627 of NC_140584.1, forward strand.
GAATTTAGTATGCCTGAACTCAGAATCTAAAGATGCATCTTTTAGTGAAGGTGATTTTTACGTTCTGTGTTTGAAAACGCCACTTTTAGAAAGTGGGTATTATTTTGCTCGGTCATCCCGTGTGCCTCTTTTGGAATGTGGATTGCCTGTCTGGATTTTGGACGACAGATGGCTAGGAAGCAGGGTGGCTCCAGATAGTCTAGGTAGGTCAGGAAAGGGCTAAATAGACCTGGGCTGCAATGGGGGGAAGAGGGAGGAAATTTCCCCGCACCTCAAAGGGCCTGGTCTGCCTCTGACAAAGCCGTCTCCACCTCCTGCCAGGAATTCACGCCAGAGAAGGCCCAACTTGTTCTGGCCGGACACAGACACCTCCTGCCTGGAAGATCCAAGGATTTTTAGATACAAATACTGGGTCCCAGACCCCTGAACTTTGGAAGTCATCTGGAACAAGAAGACTGCCAAGAAGAAGAGCAGGGGAAGCTGCGAAAAGGAACGACTGCTTTGCTGCGTGCTTTGCTTGGCTGACCTGCAGTGGCTGCTTCTGTCTTGGGCAGTGAAAGGCCTAGACTGGACTTTCTGCAACCTAATTTGTGAGTCTCTCCAAGGGCTTGAGGTAGAGCTTGCCCCCTGTTCACGAAGTCTCAGGACCAGCAAAGACTTCAAGTTCTTTGACCCGCAGCACTGTGGACTGTGTGTTTTGTGCTGCAACCCGAAGAACACCACCTACGACGACCCTGCCAACCCCGTGTCCTGAAGACACAGCAAAGGGCACCGCCGCAACGCTGAACCACAATCTTGGTCTCACCGACGCCTATTGACGCTGCCACCGAACCGCTGCTTGCACCGCGACCTGTGGGCACCGCACTCTGCACCCCTTGCTTCACGCAGAAGTTTTGGCACCGCAGAGGGCACCGCCGCAATGCTGCCCCACAACCTTGGTCTCACCGGCGACGCCTGTTGATGCCGCCACCGAGCCGCTGCTTGCACCACGACCTGTGGGCACCACACTCCGCACTGCCTTGCTTCACGCCAATGTTTTGGCACTGAAGAGGGCACCGCCGCAACGCCGCACCGTGACTCTGGTCTCACGATGACCCCTGCTGATGCCATCACTGAGCCGCTGCTCTCACCGCGACCTGTGGGCACCGCACTCTGCACCGCCTTGCTTCAAGACGAAGCTTTGGCACCACAGAGGGCACCGCCGCAATGCCGTACCGTGACCCTGGTCTCACCCATGACACGTGTTGACGCCATCACCGAGCTGCTGATCGCACCGCAACCTGTGGGCACTGCACTCTGCTCCGCCTCACTACACGACAACGCCGTGGCCTTCCTGACGCAGCCACTTCCCAGCGAAATCGATGCCGCTGCTTGCACCGTGGTTCAGGGGCAACGCTCGTAAGTCACACGACGTACCACCCTCATCCCACACCGCAGCCTTGGCTCACCGATGCCGGTGTCATCGACTCCAGTTCGTCAGCCGACAACAGTGCTTCAGCAACGACGACACCGCTGCTTGCATCGTGACCTGCTAGCACCGTGACGAGCACCGCCTCCATCTCGCACCGCAACCCTGGTCTCACCAATGACACCATCAGACAACGCCACTGAACCGCTGCTCGCACCGCAACCTGGGGGCACCGCACACCACACCGCTGCGCTTCGCACCACAGCACCCGACGCCTGTTGGCACCAGCGCTCCTGATCCCATCAGAAAGGAGCTCGACCTGCAACGCAAGTGACTTCAAGGGCCCCAACGCCCTGCATCTCTGAAAGGTACTGTTTGCGGGTCTTCCCGACACCGTAGCTGGCCAGCGACCTCGCGTCAGCCAGAACTGTTTGTGGATTTGTGTGTTCACAACACTGTGGTAGCCCGGGTTCACAACACTGTGGTAGCCCGGACGGAGCTATCCACACAAGGAACTCTTTTTAATCAACGTATTTTTGAACTGTGATCTTTGAAATATAGTATTGGGGATTTTTTTATCGTTTTTGGTCTTGTTTTAATTATATAAAAATATTGGATATTTTTCTAAACTGGTGCGGTGTTTTTTTATAGTGCGTACACTGTATTACTGTTGTTTATGTGCAAATGCTTTACACACTGCCTCTAAGATAAGCCTGGCTGCTCATGCCAAGCTACCAAGGGGGGTGAGCAGGGTTTATTTTAGACGTGCAACTCTCTTATCCTGACTAGAGTGGTGATTTTTGCCTGGCTTGGGCCCACGCCTTAGCCTACCAAAAATCCAATTTCCAACAGTCTCGAAATTCAAGGCGCTCCAATTGGGTTGAGTGGTCGGAATGGAGCCTTCACGTCTTGGAAGGCCATTTAGTGGAAGCCTCAATGCACTGTAGTCGGTCAATACTGTGTTGGCTTTGCGGTGCTCCTGGCTTTGCTCGTGGTGAAAATAAGGTACAACCTCCCTCATTCTTAGTGAAAACTGCAGTGACTTCAAGTGAGAAATTTGTAGCCTATATATTTTTTGTGTTCAATGTTATCATGGGCAAGTGGGACCAGATATTGAGCAAACCAACAAAAGCTTTCTAAGGTGAATGCTGACAACCCTGCTTCACGTAATAATGAGGTAGACTCTAGAGCATCCTTAAGCAACAATATCAATATGAGGTCCATTTTGTTGGACATGAGAGGAAGTCTTAATACAATTGATGACAAAATGAACACTTGCACTGCGAGATTCGAGCAGATGACACAAAGTCTTGATGAACAAAACACTAGAATTGACTTTGCAAAGTGGTCTATCTCTGATGTCAGAGACATCTTATTTAAATCTAAAGAAAAGCTCCTGCATGTGGAAAACAAAACACAGGCCCTGAAGTGTGATAGAATGATTGCCTTGCTGTAATGTGCTGAAATGGAGAAGCTTGAATAATAAGTTGAGCTGGTGTTACCTGCTGACTTGGTGGGGCGTCAAATGTCTCTGATATGTATGTAGTGGAAAGTGTGCCCAATTCCAAGCCCATTGCTTGAAAAAAACCTTCTGCGTACCCTAGCATCCTCTCTAATTTCAGATCTATTTTTCTCCTCAAATTAATTGTCAGACTATTTGGAGACTAATAAACTGCTGCATCGCAGCCAATCGGGATTTCACCTTAAGCACAGTACTGAGACAGCACTGCTTGAAGGTTTGAATTCACTAAGTCAACGTGGACCAGAGAGGGAAAGCAGTGTTCATTTTACCTGATCTTCCTGCAGTGTTTGAAACTGAGTCACATGTACTACTTCTATAATGCGTTGAAATTCTTGGGTTGATGTTCTAGCCCTTGATTGAATTAAAAATTTCCTGGAGATATAGAGGACAATCTTTTTGGCACTCCCCCTTATCCTGTGGGCCGAAGTCCCTTTCACATGGAGTGCCTCAGGGCTCTTCTCTTAGTCCTACTCTTTTCCATGTCTATTTGGTTCCACTAGCTCCTCTGGTTGAATCATTTGGCTTTAAGGTGGTGGCATGTGCAGATGACACTCAGATTCTACTCTCCGTTGAGAAAGAGGCAGATACTGGTAGTGGCCCCCTCAAGTCCTGGCTCTCTGCTGTTTTTGAATGGCGTCATGTCTGCCACCTGTTCTGTAATATGGATAACACTGAGATCCTTCTATTTGCGGTGTTTCAAGCTGACTGGTGTCCAAATTGCTGGCCCGATAGGACTCCGCCTCTTCCTCTCTTTCAGCAGTTGCTAAAAACCTTGGGGTGAGGCTTGACAACCTCTTAGCTTTCCAATCAAAGGTGTCCGTGGTGGTGGGAGCCTGATTTTGCATTGCTTCACTCTTTAAAAAAAATTATCTTTCTTCTTCCTGTGACATCTAGGAAGATGGTGGTCCATGCTCTCATTACAGCTAGATTGGAGTTTGCTAATATGTTGTATTTGGGTCTTCCTGAATTTCTGATTAAGAGACTCCAGGATTGTTCAAAATGCTCATTCTTAGGTTAACTTGTGTCTTGATTTCTCTTCAGAACACCTGAGCAAGACTTCAAAACACCAGGATACAACATGATTACTCTTCAAACAAGCATTTGCAATGCAATCGGTCTTGCAATACTGATAGTTTCAGGTATTGGCATTGCAAATAATAATGCAATGCCAATAGCTCATACTTTCAGTAATGTGAGACCTAGTGCATTGGAAATGGTTGCCAGGAACCAGCATTTTATGTCTCAGTGCAGTACTTCAATCTGCACCTAGAGCACCCTAGTGAGAAAAGCACCAACACTGCATGTCCAGGTGCAGTACCGTAAGCTGCTCCTAGAGGTACCTGGTGAGCAAGGCACCAGCACTGCTTGTCTAGGTGCAGTACCGCAAGCTGCTCCTAGAGGTCCCTAGTGAGCAAAGCACCAGCACTGCATGTCTAGGTGCAGTACCGCAAGCTGCTCCTAGAGGTCCCTAGTGAGCATAATAAACTTTGAAGATATGGTAAATCCACCCTACCCATAATGCATTGCATGCAAGACAGTACCACGAGTACATTCAAATAGCTATGTCCAAATATGCAATTAGTAGCTTTGAAATGTGACAAACAAATTAATATATTAATTCTGGGTTAGGTTGTATGGCAGGTGCAGTACCGCAGGCTGCTTCTAGAGGTCCCTAGAGAGCATCATAATCTTTGAAGATATGGTAAATCCACCCTACCAAGGTCAATGGGATAGTTTGCGCACTTGTTGCCAAGTTTGTTACCAACAACTGACGAATAAGTAGTGTTGTAGAAGGTGCCGATTAATAAATGTGAACTAGAAACGACGCCCTGACAAGAGGGAAAAAAAATAATCCACCCTACCCATAATGCATTGCATGCAAGTCAGTACCACAAGTACATTCAAATTGGTATGTCCATATAAACCATTAGTAGCTTTGGAATGTGACAAAATAATTATTATATTAATTCCGAATTAGGTTGTACTCTATGTGGAGCTGATGAAGGGAAATTTATAGAAGATCTAATATAAATTTAATATGTGCTAGCAAGTAAAGTAACCACTGCCAATCTAGTTTAGGACCAAGTGGGTGTCCTGCCTGAAGGCATTTAAGAAAATAGTGACTTCAGGCTGTAATTAAAACCTGTGGCTTAAAAACACATGTAACAGGTTTTGAGGTTACAAGAAGAGACAAGACGGTATTAAGGAGGGACTACAAAGCCTAATGACCAATGAAAAGCCAGCATTTACAAAGAGCAGGGACAGGAGCCAATTAAGAAGAGGGTCAGGAAGTAGGCCGAGCTTTATGTACATTTCCTGAATACAGCATTCCTCGAAGAGGCAGTGCAAGCGCTGCCTAGGCAAGACCTAAAAAGGACTTTAAACTCTTCAGAATACCAAAAATACATCATAAACAGAGCTCAGCACTCACTTGTCAAATAAAGGGAAATATTTATTGCAGCAAGTTCCTAGATGTCAAATATCAATAATGCACATGCAAAATAAATGCATATAATGAATGTAGATACACTAGAATAAATGCATAGAAAGATAACTGCATGTACACAAGAAAGAGTAATTAAATCTTGGAAAACGTCACCCTCTGTCTGTCTTGCATCATCCTGCCAGCACGACTAGGGAACCTGTTAACAGTCTCAGCAGGAGCCCTTCAGCCTGGCAAGGGCTTTAGCCAGTGTGTCCACTCCCAAAGAGAGTTCCTGTCAAATCGCCAAGAGGTCTCTGTCTTTTTACTCTTAGTAACACAGAGAGAGGCTTCTAGAAGCTCCCCCTCCCTATTTCTGCACTGAAGGTGCTGGCTGCACTCTCTGCGTCGAGGTCACTCAACGGATTTGGCCAGTTTCCGATGAGAGCTGGAGCAGATTTCTTCACTTTCTCATCCTTGGGCAATGTACGCAGCTCACACTTGTCTGTTATAGCAGCTTATCTTTCCCGCTCGGTGAAGTGAAAAACGTAAACATTTCTGTGTGGGCACAAGTAACCTGGGTCCTTCCTGAGTTTGCAGGTGAAAGGCAGGTACAGACAGACATAAGATGAAACGTACTCACAAAATGTAATTAAAGAAACATGGAGTCAATGGTCAACACATGATCTCGCAATATATATAAATGCCTGTAGAGTAACACCGCGTTGGACATTTATGTCCCCTTATTTGAGATCATTGCACTGGCTGTCTGTAAAGAAGATAATTCTTTAAAAATCACTAGTTTTGACTCAAAGGGCCCTTTTTGGCTGGCCCTAATTTTTGGGAAGCTGGACCGCAGCACTATTCTCCGGCAACAGTTTTGCGCTCCTCTCAGTCCTCTCTTTCTGTGGTTCTGAGGATGAGGCAGGCCAGAAGGGGTGGCCATTCCTTCTCTTATTGGATCATGCATGCATGGAATCAGCTTACCTTACACTGCATCTGGGGGGTGTTGCAGTGGGTTTTCCCATGCAATACCAATGTATTTTAACATATTCCCAGATTTACCTTGATCTGTAAACCTGGAAATGTGTCAAAACTGCACACCTCCCAAGAGATACGTAACAAGGAGAATCTTTATTTCTCCTCATTTTTTTTCCTCCTTCTATGTGTGCTGCATGATGCAAGGGTGCCTGTATTGGCACTAGGCACCAAATTGTGTGCCGGCGCTGGCTGAAAGGACAGGTGTCTTGTGGTTATGGTGCATTCCTGCCCTTTCAAATTGGCGTAGGGCAGTGCAGCAAAAATACTTGAGGTGCTGCCCTACGCCAATTCATTGGAAATGTGGCCCTATGTCTGGTTATTCCTATTTCTACTCTAAGCTCGCTGGATATAATGTGATAATTTTCTTTAGTCTACATAGGCTGTAGCCTCCTGTGCATAGGATAAGGTATTATTTGATTTCATATCTTTGTGGGTGGTTGGATTGCTTTTATGTCATAATATCTACAACAAAAATAATGCAATACCAAATATCACCAAAAATAATATTGTGGACACAAATATCGACTTTACATACCTTCTCTGTAGAGTGCAACAAGCATTTGCAATGCAATAGGTCTCGCATTTGCGAGAGTTTAAGCTATTGGCATTGTAAATGACAATGCCTTTTATTTATCTGTTTTGATAATTAACACATAAGCAAAAGGCATTGTCATTTACAATGCCAATAGCTCAAACTCTTGTAAATGCGAGACGTATTGCATTTTTAAGAAGCGCCTGCCAATGTCCTGGTCTGCTTGGAAAGTGAAAGTTAAATATGTAAGTATATATTAAATGTAAAATAAACGTACAATTCAATGAAATGGAACATCCACCATTTACAAGTGGTGAGTAGGATAAGCAACTGTAGTAGAGAAAGCATTACCTGTTTTCCTCATTAAAAAGATATCCACAATGGGTGATGTAATCTTTGAATTCATGTGCTTAATCAGATATTCTCTTTGTGAATCATTTTATATGAATTCATACAAATATCAAAGTACCAAAAAAACATGAAATGGTGAACCATACCATGAGGTGTAATTTAGAAGCACCAATATTGAAAAGACATCTTTAAATTAGGGCTATTGAAGTAAAATTAACACTAAACAAGAAGCATGTCAACATTAAATAAATAATAAAAAAAATAACATAAAACAAGGAGTAAAGAAGTAAATTAACACATTTCAGTTAATGACCAGCCTTCATCTAAAATCATGTGGATTAATATTCCCAACCGTGAATGTCAGACAATGATTCAGTGTTCATGTAAGGGAAAAGGAGTGAAATTCATTGAAACGTTAAACATTATGTAGCCCTCATACTATTTATCAGTGAAAATCATCATGAGCTACTGAAGGCCAAGCAACTTGTGCATTGTTACCAGTCGCTCCCACGCCCGGTTTGATTGGCTTTAAGCTTAACGTCCAAAGAGCCAGATGCTATGGTTTGAACAAAATACTTTGACTAGGGGCACTATGACAGGGCTGACAAGTATGTCAGTGAGAGCGTGGTCTTTGGGGGATATATGAAATGTGTGCCAATTAATGGGATATATGTGTACGGGTGACAGAGAGACTGTGTCATATGTACTTGTGGCACAGGACATACCTTTCGCCACTGATAGGTATAACACAAATGGGAGAAATTAAGATTGCAGAAAAATATTCTGCAAAAATGTTCAGAGTATGGTAAATTTTTCTTCACCTTAAATTTCTCATTCAAAATAATGCCTGTATTTTTCATAAATATGTCACTGTATCCAGAAAATTAAACTGAAGAGTTAACTTTGTTTATGTGGATTCCATAAAACTCACTATTTACATTTTCTCCCATTTCCGTGTGTCACATTTACAAATACCAAGCATCTTGCTCCCAGTGAACTGTAGAGATGGTGCCATATATATAACAGAAAAATAAAAAAAATTAAATGAGAGAAATGTTAAGTGAATAAACATACTTCATAAAACATTAATCAGTATTTTGCTTAATTGAAAGGGGAAAAAGACATTAATACTTAGGGCCTCATTACGATGTTGGGAGGACGCACCAGTGCAGAAATAACTGCCCAACCATAGGTCCGTAGATCTGACCACATAAATGCCCAGAGCAAAACCAAAGGGAATGATGGGCGGAGTGTTGAACATTGCAAGCACTCACCCCCAGTCAACTGATCTGGGTTTAATCCATCACCGTTCTTTAGCCTACTCTGCCACCCCAGTTCAGACATGGCCATATGCAAATCAGTCTGACCCTGTGCCTCATGGGAACAGTCCAGCCCGAACTGCCAAGCCATGTCTTCCCTGGACCGGAAACAAGCTTCCTAGGACCGGTTTCTGACATTTCAGCCGTCTTCAGCCAGGCTTGCTTGAATCCAGTGGCAAAGTGAGCAAGGGACTCACGTCTGAGCATACCCTGCCAACTTATGGCGAACAAAGCAAAACCAAAGGGAATGATGGACGGAGTGTTGAACATTGAAAGCACTCACCCCCAGTCAACTGATCTGGGTTTAATCCATCACCGTTCTTTAGCCCACTCTGCCACCCCAGTTCAGACATGGCCATATGCAAATCAGTCAGACCCTGTGCCTCATGGGAACAGTCCAGCCCGAACTGCCAAGCCATGTCTTCCCTGGACCGGAAACAAGCTTCCTAGGACCGGTTTCTGGCATTTCGGTCGTCTTCAGCCAGGCTTGCTTGAATCCAGTGGCAAAGTGAGCAAGGGACTCACGTCTGAGCGTACCCTGCCAACTTATGGCGAACAAAGCAAAACCAAAGGGATGTTGGGAGGATGCACCAGTGCAGAAATAACTGCCCAACCATAGGTCCGCAGTTCTGACTACATAAATGCCCAACCATAGGGCGGTCCGAAAACATCCATTCTACAAATGCCACTAGTGCGGTTGGCGGTATAGGCCCGCAGTACAAGCTGCCATTGTAAAATCGATGTTTTGAAACATTACGGCACCTTGCGGTGCCTGCCACACAGTTCGGGGATGTTTAGGGGGGGCCAGACCCCATAGTGGTGTGCTAGGTGGGAAGGGGGCCCTGCTAGGTGCCTCAAAGTCACTTTCCAATAGCCTTTCCATGTCAGAAAGACCAACATAGAAAGGCTGTCGGAAAGTGACATTGGAATCCCGACGGAGGAGTCGAAACTGGCTCCGCCATTATTCATGGGATTACAATTCCGCTCCTCTTCCGACAGGCTCTGGGAGCCCATCGGCAGAGGAGTGGAATCCCCTCATGGGTTAATCATTAAGGTAACTTTTCATTTTATTTTTCTACCATTTAAAAGCATTCAGAAACATAATTTGGTTCTCACACTCCAATATTGAACAATATTGAGTCCACAAGGACTTGTATTTAAGAGGTAAATAATTCACTGATTCAGTTATTTACCTCTTTGACCCAGCCTGGCCCATTAACCCCTTCAGTGCCCATGACGAGCTGGACTCGTCATGGGCCGCGGTGGCGCTGTGCCCATGACGAGTCCAGTTCGTCATAGACCCCGCCCGCTAATTCAACGGCCGGCACAGGGCGGGGAAAGGGGCGGGCACTGAAGGGGTTAATCTGACATAGCACTGCTCATTATCAAGCCCTGCTATCTGCAGCCTGATGATAATAATGTAAAGTAAACACAGTCTTCCCTTGACCTTAACAGATAAATGTAACCCTGTGCCTATTTAAAAATACATTTGAGGCTGCAAGCTACTTTGAAGGTGTCTGGGAGTTACTGGTAGCTCACAATAGACTGGTTGGAGACACCTGGTGTAGCGGCTCAAGTGGTGGGGACTGGGGGCATGACAACACCAGAGGAAGATCTCAAGCTGGAAAAGGATTTTTAGCCTTGCGGCGTAACTCACCAAACACTCTAGAGCCTGGAAGCCAATTAATTAATGGTGGATAGGTCACCTGAGGGCCTCCAAAAAGACCTAATAGCTGCCCATTGTAGTTTTAGAGTGACTAAAGATAGAGCATCTCAAATCCTTTGTGCAAAACTTTTAATATCTCAGGAACTGACGCCAAAGTCAGTGAAATAGACCTATATGGATATCAGGAATTTAAGGGCACTCAATTGTGATTATAATTCCTGTTTGTTATCATCCTTCTAGAATCCTGCAAGGTCTTAGCAAATGCGATTGAGAGGTCCTTACACATAAACTCCTCCTCCTCATCTTCAAGACTGACAGTCTAAGGTGGGAGAGCATCTCTACTGAAAGAGGAGGATGGCTCAGGGGAGGAGGAGGCAGAGGAAGAATCCAAGCCTGCTCCTCTGCTAGGCGATGAAGCATAGGAAAACACACACTACTTGTTCTAAATGGGAAGATGACCACCATTGCTGCCTATTCCCTCTGAAGCCCTGCAAGGACACAGCAGATAATGATAATTGAAATTGGTGGAATTGCATAAAGAAGGCTCGTTGGTCATGTACTGGATAGGGCATATAGCCGTGCTGTCTGAGGTTCCTGGAATTTTGAGAGAAACTCCAGGAATTGGGTATTGTGCTGACTTGCAAACAGATCTATAAGTGGAACCCCCCCCCCCACCCCTCCCCCATCTGTGACATATCTCCTGAAAAATTAATGGGTTCAGAACAAACTCCTGTGAACATAGTAGTTCAAGTAATGTGCTTGTGAATTTTGGGTTCCCTTGATATGGACTGCCCTTAGGTTTAATACATTGTGCTCTCTCCACAGACAAATCCAATGAGCCAACTGTTCAGAGAAAAATAACCTTTCCCAAACTGGTGATTTAGGTAGGACATCTTGGAAAACGACAAAGAGCAATCCAATAACCCCTTGTGAGCTTGGGAATAGTGTTACTGAGGCCATCAAGGGGATCATTTACAAAGTGTGCAGTTCAGGTGTTTCCTATTGTTACTTAGAGCTCTTGTTTAAATATATATTAGAATCAATTAATAAATGAATCAAAGAAACAAAAATGACAGCAAAACAAATTAATAAAAAAGAAGAAACAATTAAAAAATAATCTGCACTCAGCCTAATGAATACTATTGAGCCTCAGATAGTTATGAACGCTGAACAATATTTAGTATGTTTCCCTGCACTTATAACCATTGTCTCACTGGAGCCTGCGACCTGGTTAACAACTCTGCTAACCGACGCTGGAGTCTCGTTCGTCTGACCTCTGGTGTAGAGCCCATCCCTCCTGAAGTGTTGAAGACTGATCCTCGGTATTCCAAGTTATGACATGGTGACAAAAGAGAGTTTTCAGTGTTCACGAGGAATTCTAAGCTCTAGAGCAAATGGATCCTACCTTGTTTATCCCTCAAAGTCTGTTCTTGAGTTGGAGCCTCAATCAAAAGGTCATCCAGGTAAGGGTGGACCATAATCCATTGGGAATGTAACATCCCCAGGATTGGAGCCAGGATTTTTTTAAACATCTGGGGGAAGTCTTGGGGTGAATGGAAAGACACGAAACTGCCAGTATTGACTGTCCGATGCTAATCTGAGATATTTCTGGTTGGAAATGGCAATGGAGATGTGTAGGTATGCATCCTAGAGGACTATTTTGGTCTGGAGGTCCCCCACAGAAATCAGTGGAATCACCAGCTGGAGATTTTTCAATATGAAGCATATTCTGGGAATAAAATTGTAGAGGAGCCTGAGGCCCTTATCCTGAAGTTCCACGACACATTCCTCATTAGAAATACTCATGAAGAACATCCCAAATTCTTCTCCTGTAAGGGGGCTGAAATTATAGGCGTCTTCTGTGTTCACAAAGAAATTCTGTTGTAAAGGGATTTCCTCATGCCGCTGTCCAGAGGCCATGTTATCCTCACTAAATGGTGTTCGGAAAATTGGGGATGTCAGGAATCCCCTCCCGCACATGGATTCCCTCCCACGATGCCACTTCCGTGAACCTGGTGCGCTTGGAGGAGAGCGGACTACAACTCCCAGAATGCCCTCCGGCAACAATTGCCTTATGCAACTCAAGAGTTCTGGTTACATAACACCAAGGGTAACGCCTAGTTTTCATGTTATGCAACTCAAGAGTTCTGGTTGCATAACACCAAGGGTAACGCCTAGTTTTCATGTTATGCAACTCAAGAGTTCTGGTTACATAACACCAAGGGTAGCGCCTAGTTTTCATGTTATGCAACTCAAGAGTCATGGTTATACAACGCCGAGACTACTACTTAAGGAGAAGATCACTGGGACTCGGCGTCGGATATTCTGATCTTTGCAGGAGTACCTGGTTGAGGTACACGGACCCGTTGGTGAGTTGAGCGGCGGAAGGAACATTCTAAGGAGCGGAGGAGAGGTGCTGGCGTGTGCTTCCTGCCCGTGTCCTGTCCCGTTCTGAGAGCCGTATTCAACGTCATTGGGCACAAGTCCCGTTGGTAGAGCCGAAGCTCCCAACGGCCTGACAATTTGGAGAAAACGAGGTTGGTGCGAGCCGAAGCTCCCAACCCTCGTTCCTTGGGTAAACACACGCTTAGAGCTAAGACGCTATCCAGGAGGTGTTTCCGCGTCTTAGCCATCGACACTCGTAGGAGAACTGGGATAGGTAGAGCGGCTGCTCCCATCCATTCTCTGCGCCACCTTGGGTATCATCACTTAAACCCGGATACAAGAGACGCACACTAGGAGGTGTTCCCAGCGTCTTTGTGTTGTGGCAGGACTCTGGGGGATACTGGTAGAGCGGCTGTTCCCAGGTGGTAGAGAGCCCGGCCGGGTGACTCCCACGTGCCCCCCCGTATATTCCACAACCTTGGAACTACCCTTCACAGCGGTCGAGTGGCATTGTCGGCCACTGCTTAGCACTGTGCCCTCCGTTGGAGCATACCGGGCCCGGTGTGCATGCGGAGGACGGTTAGAAGAGCTGTGAATGGGTATCGTACTTTAACTGGTGATTCCAGTACCGGTATTCTTTGTTGTCTGTAGTTGTTTATCTGTTTATTAAATCATCCTTAAACTTCCATTTCTCTGGTCCGTCGTCTGTTTGTCCCAACCCCGAGAAAGCCAGGACGTTACATAATATCCGACCACTTCCATAACCATCTCCTGGTTGGGCGAACGACATGGCCACGATTGAGGATGTGATGGCCGTCTTAGCCGCGATGCGAATCGAGCTCACCGCTTCCAGACAGGAAACAGCAGACATTAAGGCTAGAATGGACGCTCTGCAGAACGATCCGCTACAGGCGGGTGCCTCTCACACGGCCACGGCTCCTGCGGTTGTGGTAGAGATGCCCGTAGCCATTCCTTTGGCGACACCAGAGAGGTACAGCGGAAACCCCAACACAGTGCAGGTATTCCTCACTCAAGTAGCACTGCATCTGTCCTGCAAACCAAAGGCCTTTCCTACCAGCCAAGCCAGAGTGGCCTTTCTGATCTCGTATCTTGCTGGCAACGCGGCGTACTGGGCAGTCCCACTGGTGAGCAGGGACGACCCTATCCTATGTGATTGGGGAGCCTTCCGCAAGGAATTCTTGAAGGTGTTTGATCGAAGGGCAGACTCGTATACTGCCGATCGAGAGATGTTGGAGCTGAGGCAAGGCAACAATGATCTGGTGCAGTACCTTAATGCTTTTCGAAGGGTAGTGGCAGAAACCAAGTGGCCCATAGCCAAACAAACCGCGCTGTTTCACCAGGGCTTGAGCGAAGAGCTCAAAGATGTGGTAGCACAAATCGACCCCCAACCCAAGACATGTGAGGGCTTGATCAACCTGGTGCTACGGCTGGACCATAGATTGAACGAAAGAAAGGGCGATCACAAGAGGAAAGGGAAAGCGCTGCCATCGTATGTTTCGATGGGTGGCCCTGAGACCAACTCCTCCACCAGGACGGAACCCATGGACATAGGAGCTATAAGGGCGAGCCTTACAGCCACTGAAAAAGAATCACGACGCAAGCAAGGCCTTTGCCTTTACTGCGGAAAAAAGGGGCACTATGTACGCGAGTGTCCAGCCAAGCCAAAAACCTCACGATACCGAGCGAACAAAACGGTGACAGCAGTGGTGGACGCACCGGCGGAAAACTGAGGGACTCCGGGTCTAGGGAAGGGGCATCTTGGAGTCACACCCACATCCCTTCCATGTTGAGCCCGAATCAAGAAGGGCGAAGACATTTGTTTATTACCTTACACATAGGAGTGCAGGACCAGTGGATACCTGTGGTAGCCATGATTGATTCAGGAGCCACGGGCATGTTCATGGACTACAATAAAGCACGGAGACTGGGTCTCACTCTCCTTCCCAAACAGATACCAGAGGAGGTGTATGCAGTGGATGGGAGAAGTCTGGTGACCGGACCTATCGGACAGCACACAGGAGAAATACCGGTGAGGTTCGGAAAACTACATAACGAACGTATCGATTTTAGCATAATCAGAGCCCCGCAGTACGGGGTCATATTGGGTCTACCCTGGCTCCAAAAACATAACCCAACGGTGGATTGGCCTACGCATCACATTGAGATGACTTCCCCGTTTTGTGAACAATGGTGCGGCATGCGGCAGGACCCCCACGAAGGTGAGGTAGGCGAAGGTCACACGGTCGCCACGGCAGCAGAAAAGGACGTAAAGCTGCCCAGAGTGTATCACAGTTTCGGGGACGTCTTCGATGAAATCCGAGCGGAGGTGCTCCCTCCACATAGACCGTTCGACTGCCAAATCGACCTGGTTCCGGGGGGTAGCGTTCCCAGCGGCAGACTGTATGCGCTCACAGAACCCAAAAACGTACATCTACGGGGATATTTGGATAAGTTACTAGGGCTGGGGTTCATCAGGCCGTCGAAATCCCCTGCCGCATCGCCTCTCTTTTTCATTCCGAAAGCGAATGGCGAATTGAGGGCCTGCGTGGACTTTAGGGCCTTGAACGCGATAACCATAAAAAACTGGTACCCCCTGCCTCTCATAAGCGTTCTCCTGGAACAGGTAAAAAAGGCCCAAATATACACAAAGCTTGATCTCAAGGGGGCATACCATCTTGTGCGCATGAGGGACGGCGACGAATGGAAAACCGCCTTTAAGACCAGGTTCGGGCTCTTTGAGTACCTCGTCATGCCGTTCGGACTATGCAATGCCCCTGCCACCTTCCAATACTTCCTCAATGAGGTGTTCTGGGAGGTATTGGATATCTACGTGGTCGTTTACATAGACGACATACTCATCTACTCCAACTCAGTGGAAGAACACGTACAGCACGTATCCGCGGTTCTCAAAAAACTGAGGGAAAACATGCTATACTGCAAACTCAGCAAATGTGACTTCCACGTCACGTCAGTGGAATTCCTTGAGGTGATGCTGAGCCCCAACGGACAGGAGATGGCGGAACGCAAGATCAGAGTGGTGGAGGAGTGGCCGGTGCCCCGAGGAGTAAAGGAAGTCCAGAGCTTCATAGGCTTCGCCAACTTTTATAGGCGTTTTATTGAGGGGTTTTCTGGCTTGGTTACCCCGATCACGCAACTACTAAGGAAGTCACAGGAGTTCGTGTGGGGACCGGAAGCACAAAAAGCATTTGTGGCCCTCAAGAAGGCCTTCAGCACTGCCCCGGTGCTAGCTCACTCGAATCCGGAATTTCCCTATGTGGTAGAAGTGAACGCCTCTGATGTGGCGCTGGGTGCCATTCTATCTCAGAGGAATGAGGTGTCGGGTTTGCTCCATCCTGTGACGTACATGTCTCGTAAATTGAACGACGCGGAACGCAATTACCATATTGCGGAGAAGGAACTACTCGCAATAAAGGACGCATTTGCTGAGTGGAGGCATTTGTTAATGGGGCCAGACGCGTGGTTACAGTGTATACGGACCACAGAAACCTCCAGTTTCTGACGGCGGCGCTGCATTTGTCTCCCCGTCAAATGAGGTGGATGATCTTTTTCTCCGGTTTCAATTTCCACATCACATACCGACCCGGTACGGAGAACAGGAAAGCGGATGCGCTTTTGAGGCAATCGAACGCCAGGGATCCGCAGCCGGTTGCCGAACATTCCATCATCCCTCCAGGAGTTGTGATAGGGGTGATTCAACCACAGACATTCCTCAGGGGGGTCCAGAAAGGGACCCATACCTTCATGTGGCGGAGGTGGCTTCACAGTCACAAGGAGTGGCAAATGAAGGACGGGATTCCGGTGAAAGGACGATGTATGTTGTTACCCACGCCTAGGCTTCGAAAACAGGCCTTCACCTGGTGCCACGTGTCTCCCTGTGCCGGCCATCTGGGTGTCGAAAAGACGGTAGCGAGCCTAGGACGGCAGTTCTGGTGGCCTGCCATGAGAACAGACGTTCGGAATTGGTGTTCATCATGTACCGTTTGCGCATCCATGAAATCGGACCACAGAATATCGCAAGGACTCCTCCAACCCCTTCCTACACCGACCAAACCCTGGGAAAACATATCCTTAGACTTCATTGTCGGGCTACCAAAGGATCAAGGAAAGACGGCCATACTGGTGGTGGTGGACTATCTCACGAAGATGGGGCACTTCCTCGCTTGCAAACAGGTACCTTCGGCAGGAGAGCTGGCGTCGTTGTTATTGAAGAATGTAGTGAGACTACATGGCCTACCCAACGTGATCGTGTCGACCAGGGGGTCTCAGTTCACGTCGCACTTCTGGAAAACATGGTGTTCGGCGTTACACGTCAAGTCTGCCATGTCCACGAGTTATCACCCGCAGACGGACGACCAGACGGAGAGCCTGAACCAGTCGCTCAAACAATATCTACGTTGTTTTGTAGAGCAAGGGAAGGATGAGTGGGTGGACCTACTTTGGATCGCGGAAATCGCGTACAACAACGCCACACATTGTTCCACCAAGGCCTCCCCTTTTTATAGTAACTACGGCCATCATCCCCGGTTCTTGCCGTTTCTGCACCCGGTCAGGGAAGACAGTTTGCCGACAACAGCCAAGAGGGTGGCCCGCATCAAGGAGGCCTTGATGAATTCTCGAGTTGCCCTGGAGGGGGCTAAAGCCACGTATAAAGCCTTTTCTGATAGGAGGAGAAGGCCTGGACCAGTCTACAAACCTGGAGATTACGTCTGGGTCTCTACACGGCACATGAGATTCAAGAAAAGTAGCGTGTTCCATCCCAGCTTCATGGGCCCATATAGGATCCTTCGATGCATCAGCCCGGTGAACGTGAAAGTGTGCCTGCCCCAGTCCCTGCGGATCCATCCCGTGTTCCACGTTTCCCTCTTGAAACCCGCGAACGCGGTGAGGCCTCGTACGCCGGTGTCGGTGACTGTGGATTCGGAGGTGGAGTACAAGGTGGCCGGTATCTTGGATTCCAAGTGGCGCAGGTGCAAACTATGGTATCTGGTGGCATGGAAGGGGTACGGACCCGAGGAGCAGTCATGGGAACCTGCGGCGGGGGTTCACGCTCCTCGTCTGGTATCGTCGTTCCATCGTCGATATCCTTCCTGTGCTATTCCTGATGGGGGGCGCTGATGGGGGGCGCTGATGGGAGGGGGATGTACTGTCAGGAATCCCCTCCTGCACATGGATTCCCTCCCACGATGCCACTTCCGTGAACCTGGTGCGCTTGGAGGAGAGCGGACTACAACTCCCAGAATGCCCTCCGGCAACAATTGCCTTATGAAACTCAAGAGTTCTGGTTACATAACACCAAGGGTAACGCCTAGTTTTCATGTTATGCAACTCAAGAGTTCTGGTTGCATAACACCAAGGGTAACGCCTAGTTTTCATGTTATGCAACTCAAGAGTTCTGGTTACATAACACCTAGGGTAACGCCTAGTTTTCATGTTATGCAACTCAAGAGTCATGGTTATACAACGTCGAGAGTACTACTTAAGGAGAAGATCACTGGGACTCGGCGTCGGATATTCTGATCTTTGCAGAAGTACCTGGTTGAGGTACACGGACCCGTTGGTGAGTTGAGCGGCGGAAGGAACATTCTAAGGAGCGGAGGAGAGGTGCTGGCGTGTGCTTCCTGCCCGTGTCCTGTCCCGTTCTGAGAGCCGTATTCAACGTCATTGGGCACAAGTCCCGTTGGTAGAGCCGAAGCTCCCAACGGCCTGACAATTTGGAGAAAACGAGGTTGGTGCGAGCCGAAGCTCCCAACCCTCGTTCCTTGGGTAAACACACGCTTAGAGCTAAGACGCTATCCAGGAGGTGTTTCCGCGTCTTAGCCATCGACACTCGTAGGAGAACTGGGATAGGTAGAGCGGCTGCTCCCATCCATTCTCTGCGCCACCTTGGGTATCATCACTTAAACCCGGATACAAGAGACGCACACTGGGAGGTGTTCCCAGCGTCTTTGTGTTGTGGCAGGACTCTGGGGGATACTGGGAGAGCGGCTGTTCCCAGGTGGTAGAGAGCCCGGCCGGGTGACTCCCACGTTCCCCCCGTAGATTCCACAACCTTGGAACTACCCTTCACAGCGGTCGAGTGGCATTGTCGGCCACTGCTTAGCACTGTGCCCTCCGTTGGAGCATACCGGGCCCGGTGTGCATGCGGAGGACGGTTAGAAGAGCTGTGAATGGGTATCGTACTTTAACTGGTGATTCCAGTACCGGTATTCTTTGTTGTCTGTAGTTGTTTATCTGTTTATTAAATCATCCTTAAACTTCCATTTCTCTGGTCCGTCGTCTGTTTGTCCCAACCCCGAGAAAGCCAGGACGTTACAGGGGACATATTTCTATGGAGTAACTTTATGAAATAATTTGGTAACTGAGTTACTTGAGACCAAACCCTCTCATCCGTGTTAAAATTTTAAAAACACGACGTTCAACAGGAATCTCTGGATTTTCAGGATAGTCCACCTTTACCTCCTGATTATCGAGGAGAGTTGTTAGAATGGGCACCCCTGGGCTGAATTCTTGATCTGTTGTGGCAGAAATTAGGCATTTTCTTCCTATAATTATCATAATTCTTTCTTCCATCCTCATTTGGCTTTTGTTAGTAGTGGAAAGGTTGATTTCACTTTTGTCATTTAAATGAATTTGGCAGCACGTCCTCTACTAACCACCCCCCCCCCCACTAATTTGGTGCCAGAATAAAGCATGCACAGGAGACAGCTCTTCTGTGCAGCATCAGCGTTACAGCTTCAAAGATAATAGATGAAGCCTGGCTCCCTCAGCTCCTGCTGATGCCATTCCTGACACTCTTTAATTGTCAAACATTAGACCAGACACATATTTTGCCTGAAATTCCATCCTTCCTAGAAGCTGGGAAAAATCATTTCCCTCTTGGATACGCGAGAATAGTGACTAGGAGTCTTCGACAAGAGACTGGTAAGAATAGTCTCCATATTCCTCCAATCTCATTGCGAGAGCGAGCCCAGTGTGAGATCTTTTCAAGGCATTCTCTACCTTTTTATCAATTGGAGCCAACAATATCACATCCTTTGAAATTAGTGAAGGCTTCCCTATGCCAATAGCTAAGAGAGGGTCTATTGTCAGATCCGGATAGAGCTCAGTTTCTCCTTTGGCCAAACGACATGTTCTCTCAATAAATCGTGGTACAGAGACCCTATCAGGGTCCATCCGCTCCTTTTTCAACAGGTTCATCACTGCAGATATAATCGGAACTCTGGGAAGGATTGGTCTGTGAAACTGACGGAACCATTCAGTACCCCGGCACTAGGCTGCTTCTCTTCTACTGGTAACTGAGGATTGGAGGAGAGGTAAGCAAATGTAGACTTGATATCCTCTTTATAAATGCATTTCCCTCCAGGAGTGGTATAATGTGTCCCAAAACTAGCCTCCTCTACATCTTATTCAGGAGATGCCCAAGAGGAAATAGAGGCTGGAGAAGACAGCGTAAAATTAGATTTCCCTGAAGGAGAAGACGAAGGAGGATCTACGTCTCTGGTGATTACAAGCCTTAGAGAGAGGCTTAACCATCTTCTGGAGATTCAATTCAGAAATCAGAGGAGTCTTGGATCTCCTACCCGTGGAATCAACTTTGCAAAAGTCCTTATTGCCAGGCAGCAAGGGTGAGTTAGGGTGGTTCTTCTGCAAATGTTTCCCCGTGGTGAGCAACACAAGCACAAACACACGGGAAGATAGGACCCCTTATATAGTGCTTGGGTCCTTAGGATTAGGCTTTCAAGAAAAATGTCCTTATGAAATAATACTTTCCTCACCACAAAAAAGTTCGTTATATATTATTCCCCCTTTTGGTCAAAGAATTTGAGTAATGGAAGCATGCCATTATGAGCAGTAGGAGGACAAGGCGTATCAGCTGAAAACAAAACAACTCCTGAAGGGGTTGCCTACCTGCTATAAATATAGTGCCCCGCAGAGCGTCTGTAAGATGGTGTCTGAGAGACCTGGGGTCATATGTTGAATACATTTTGTCTAATATAGAAAAGCGACGGCCTGCACACATGGTCGTCGATTAACTAAAATACCGAAGGTAGCAGAAGTGACATCACATTCCCTTCGACCGTATACATCACAGGAAGTGACACCCTTTGACCCCTGATGTCATTGCAGAAAGTGACATCACAGGACCTCTGACCCTTTTGTTACAACGAAAGTGACATCTTGAAATCACTTCACAGTTGAACCACAGTCGAGCATCGGGAATGACATCACTGAAGTGGATAAAAAAATATTAGATTAGAAAGTACACTCAAAAAAATACCATGAACCCAATCCTACTCGAAGTGTTCCCATGTAATTTCAAGATCGGTGTTTGAGGATGTATTACTAGGATAAATATTGAACACAAAACCAGGTAAAATCATGACTGGGAGAGTGGAATGGACTACAGGCAGAGGCACAATTCGGCCTCATGGCCCCTTCTGCCTCCCCCAGCACTAAAGACAGTGCTCCCACCAGAGAGACCACAGCTTCCTGATTCCGCAAAGATCATTTCCACTGCCTGCCCAAACCCCCTCAATCTACACAGACCCTCTGATCCCCCAGAGACCCTCTCTCCACTGCCTGCCCAAACCCCCTCAATCTACACAGACCCTCTTATCCCCCAAAGTCCCTCTTTCTCCACTGCCTGCCCAAACCCCCTCAATCTACACAGACCCTCTGATCCCCCAAAGATCGTCTCTCTCCACTGCCTGCCCAAACCCCCTCAATCTACACAGACCCTCTGATCCCCCAAAGATCCTCTCTCTCCACTGCCTGCCCAAACCCCCTCAATCTACACAGACCCCCTGATCCCCCAAAGACACTCTCTCCACTGCCTGCCCAAACCCCCTCAATCTACACAGACCCTCTGATCCCCCAAAGACCCTTTCTCTCCACTGCCTGCCCAAACCCCCTCAATCTACACGGACCCTCTGATCCCCCAAAGACCCTCTCTCCACTGCCTGCCCAAACCCCCTCAATCTACACGGACCCTCTGATCCCCCAAAGTCCCTCTCTCTCCACTGCCTGCCCAAACCCCCAAGCGGTCTTCCGTGACTTTATTTATACCTCGAGGCGAGCCCGCCTCGAGCGGTGTGGAATGCATGCGTGTCTTGTATACATTGTTTGGTAGAGGCCGAATGGCTCTCTACACCTTCTATCAGAAATGACCACCTACCGCGCCCTCACTTGTAGATCAATAGAGAACAAGCTGGCTCCTTTTCTTTGAAAAACATGCAGCCTTCCAGGTTTTTTTCAAAATGCACATTCTTTGCCGCTGCTGTGAGTATCGTGAGTGGGTTGCAACAGTACCTGTTGTTGCCATCCTCTGTTATTTATACATCAGCTAAACGCGTGCTTTCTGAGGCTGCTGGTTATTTACAAGCATGGTTCATTATATTTTTACTGCCTCTCTGAAATAGTTACACACAACTGTAATTGTGTTGTGATTCTTCAACTCTTTCATAAATTGGAGCAGCAGTGGGGCGCTCCTGATGGATATGGGGATGTTGGTTCAGATCTTGGGTGCATAGATGGAAAAGGTTTGCTACCTTATGTAAGAAAGGTGTCTCATTTTGTGTTGTCACCCCCCAAAAGTTTTGGACTGATGCTGCTGGTATTTCCACCCTCTCTTCTGACCCAGTGCATGTGCTCTGACCCCGCAATATGTATGTGCAAGCAGCTCATCCTTGATTGGTATATTTAACTTACCTGTAAGTCCGTAATATTTGGTACACAATGTACCCAGGGCTATTAAGTTAGATGTCACCAGTGGACTGCAGCACTTCCTGTGCCACCACCACAGTAAAAAAGTGAAAACATGTCTCCAGGTCTGCCATGTAGCCTTGTTGGCCAGCTTTTTATCTGCCCTGTGAGGGCAAAATAAACCTGACATGGTAAAATACACCCTTTTGTCAAGTGAAAACTGTGAAAAACCTTCTTTTTTTAAAATTTATAAGCTACCCCTAAGGAAGTCCTTAGTAGCCCATAATGCAGGGTGCTAATTAAGAACAAGCATTTGCAATGAATAGGTCTTGCATTTCTGAAAGTTAGAACTAATAGCATTGTAAACGACAATGTATTTTAGTTATGTTAAAGGAGTGGATGTATGTAGCGTGGAGTTGAATTATGTGGGTTGGATTGAAATTGCTAGTTGTGGAATTGTGTGGCATGGAATAGTGTGGTGTGGAGTGGATTTGTGTAGTGGAAATATGTGTCATGGTGTGCAGTTGAAGTATGTGGATAGTAATTTTGTTGTACTGAGTGCACTGGAATTATGTAGAGTTGGATTGGTTATCAAGGAGTGTAAATATGTGGATTGCTATTTTGTGTTGTGGGGTGGTAGTAGTGGAGTTTAATTACGTGGCGTGCTGTTGAATTTTGTGGCATGATGTGGAATTTTGTGGTGTGGATTGGATGCATGTGTTGTGTAATTGTGTTGTTGATCTGTTCAGGCTATCTTGAATGTATTTTCTTAGGCTTTAAAAATAGAAGTTAAAAACAGCTGCAGTTGTTGGAGGCAAAGTTACTGTTTGGCCCGTTGCGTGGACAAAATCAGAATGTTTTTATTTATGCTGCAAAAACAAAGCACTGCTTTGTTAATTCGGACAAGCACAGTGGCACAAAATAATGTATGCAGGCTGCAAATAAACATTGTACCTGGACCATGGTTGCAAAATGCCGCACATTTAGTTCCGAATCCCACTGTGACACAAGAGTTAAATAAAAAAACACTGTTTTCTAATCTCCGTATTTATTGTCAAACAGTTTGCCTTATCAGATGACCGGTGCTTATGTCACTTTAGGAATACGAAATGGCGTCAGTGTATCAGGCCTAAGTTATACACAGTGCGGGTGCCGTATACGCAAAATATACCTTAACCCTGCGTTGACAGATCTGTGCTCTATGCTTTCTTTTAAAGGTACAAATGAACAGACCTGGACAGCTACATAATGTGAGAAGTGCGGGTGCTAGCACCCCCGGGAACAGCCACAACCACCTTGAGACCCTCTGGTAACCAACCTCCAGTTCCATTTTACCTTAAGGAGAAGTGCTGTACTTTTTAAGCTAAAGGTGCTTGTGCTCAATTAAAGGGTGTCCTCATACAAGAGGCGGAAGTGGCTGCCATGAGAGAAGTTTTGCAGTAGGTCTAGTTGAAATAATGTACAGCGGTGCAGGAAGGACAGCAGCAATGAAGGCGCAGGAAGGGGAAGCCAGTGAGGAGGCATTGGGAGGGAGGGGGGCAAGCCAAATCGAGACCAAATTTGTGTGTGTAAAAGGCCTCTTTATTTAAACAGGTACATATCACATTAAAAAACACTGGCAAATGCCTTACAAAACTAAAACCTCACTATACATCAAATAACTGACCACCTGGTCCCCCCCGCCCCTACGATCCCCTGAGCAGTTCCCTCACCCCGTCGTTAACATAACAACAACTTTACAACCTTACACAGTATTGCAGAGAAAATTCATGCCCTCCAATGAAACCCAAATCTCCTACCTGCCTTTCTGCAACTGTAACTAACCAACGTATACTCTAAAACTTAGCCTACCTGCCTACCCTTTTACTGCTGATTAGCCAGAAACCGGTCCCAGGATGCTTGTTTCCGGTCCAGGGAAGACATGGCCTGGCAGTTCAGGCTGGACTGTTCCCATGAGGCACAGGGTCAGACTGATTTGCCTATGGCCATGTCTGAACTGGGGTGGAGGAGTGAGCTAAAGAATGATGATGGTTGAAACCCAGATCAGTTGACTGGGGGTGAGTGCTTGCAATGTCCAACACTCTGTTCATCATCCCCTTTGGTTTTGCTACCCTTTTCCTGCCCCTGCTCACAAACTTCCAAGACTTAACCAAAAAACTTCTGCCAACCCTAGCCAACTTTTAACAACCCCGCCAGCGCCTGTTCCAAGCGACAGATTGAACAAAAGGCTTCCCCTATGCACCTGAGTTCAACAAACCTAGCCGAAGATTTAATATATAAATCCCCAAAAGCAAAACCCCAGCCAAAATCCCCAGGAAGAGGATGGGAGGGTGGGCAAAAACTGCACTATGCTACTCTGCTCCCAGCCACCAGGTCACCAAACCTAAAATGGTAGCTGGGAGCGGCGTGAGCACCCCTTTTATCTATTGGGCTCTATTGGTCTATTTTCCAAAGAAGCCCAAAATGCAAACAACATGGCCGCTAATCGGCCAGCCCCACTCCCTCCCAATGTGCCCAGGGGGGCAGACCTCGCAGGCTTCGGCTGCTCCCCAGATCCCCCTTTGCGCGGCTGCCATTGTTGAAAATTAAATGCAGCTTGCCGCGCTACTGTAAGCAATGCTTAATACTAATTTTTAAAAACTATTATAGAACAGGCACAGCAATGACGGCGTGGAAGGGGGAAGCCAGGGAGGAGGCATTTGCGCTGCCACCGTTGTTGAAATTAGGTGCATACTAATTAAAAATAAACAATCATGAAAGCGGGTGCAGCAATGGCGGCCCGGAAGGGGGAAGCCAGCGAGAAGGCATTTGCGCTGCTGCCATTGTTGAAATAAGCAGTGCTCAATGCTCATCTGAAGAGCTTCCTCCATATACAATGGATAAAGTGGCCTCCACCAAAATGCTGATCCCATTTTGCCTGTGATCCTGTGATTAGCACGGGAGGAGGGATCAGGCAGAACAGGGCAGTGAAGAGGATCTGATGTAATGGGTGGAGCAGGCGACTTTGATGCTGGGGAACCAGGTTCGAGCCAGCGCACTGATACCTTTGGAGTGCCGGTACAATAGTTTTAAAACAATGAAAAATTTAAAACAGACAATGCGTAAAACATGAAAGAAACAGGCAATTAATGAAATCTATGCAAAAACGCTTTTCCCGTATCTGTTTCCCCACATCGTGATGTAATCCGAACAGAGCTTGCTTTTCAAATATCAATGAAATTGCCATGGGATGGTTTGTTAACATCAAGGTATATTTTTGGGCGACCGGCGCGCAACAAGAAAGGTGCCCGCAATGATTGATTGTTAGAAAAAAAGATTCCTACTCCGACCACAGTTAAACTCATTAACGTGAAACTGCCGAAAGCCAACGTGATACTGCCCTAAGCCAGTCACATCAAAGTCACGCTCTCATCTTAAAGTTGAAATCCACATGCTGTCCATAGCGCACAACCAGAGAAAGCGGTGCAGAGCGCGGTGTCCGTGAAGTGGGCGCCGCGCTCATCATTAAAGTAAAAAAAAAGAAAGAGCGCAGTGTCCCTGAAGTGGGCGCTGCGCTCATTACTAAAGATAAAACAAAAAAATTAAACCGAGCGCAGTGTCCCTGAAGCGGGTGCAGTGCTCCGAATTAAAGTAAAAAAATAAATAAACAAACAGAGGGCAGTGTCCCTGAAGTGGGCGCCGCGCTCCGAATTAAAGTAAAAAAAATAAATAAAAAATAAACAGAGTGCAGTGTCCCTGAAGCGAGCGATGTTCTCAACTTCAAACTTTTAAAATTAAAATTTAAACTGAGCGCGGTGTCCCCAAGCGGACGTCGCACTCAGCATGCAAATACTACAAATAAAAAAAGCAGCCGCCATTGTTAATAAACTAAATAGTGCTCACCCACTAGGTAAAGCATGACCTGTAATGAGCCAAGTAAAAGGTCCAATCCTTACGGGCGGTAACAAATGGAGACAAGGTGGTACCCAGGAGGGACTAACAAGCCTCATAATGAATCGGAAGCCAGCATTCACAAAAGACAATGACTCAAGCCAATTGAAAATATGGGCAGAGAGTGGGCGGGGCTTCCACAGCATACTCTATTACAGCATGCCTCGCAGAGTGAGCAGTGCATGCGGGCTGCCGCTAGGCTCGACCTAAAAAAACCCGTCCCTTTTATGTTTTACATGTCCCGACACTGAAAACTCAAAATTGTGTCTTTCGCTGTAGCAAGGCCGGTAGTCCTATTGGCTAACATGGGGTTGCACGAGCCCACGCTCTGAGTGCTAACTTCCATTTGAGCCCACCAAATATAGTACTCCGAGGTATCAGATTAATTAAACCTGACTTATTGCAGAAGTCAGACTTAAAGTAACTTTTAATGCAAAGGTGACTTTAAAAAGTCACCACTTTCTTGCCCCAAAGTGCTGTTTCTAATTAACTACAGCAATTGTCAACTAAGACAACCTGCTGCCCTCTTGCTAGGAGGTGTGAAGCGCTCCCGGGAGCAGGGAGCAAAATGACTAGTGGTGGTAGGAGGTGTGACTTCCTCCAGCAGGATCGCCATAGGGCTGTTGCCACAGATGGCTCAGCTTCAAAAAGGGCTACAGCCTCTGAGAGGCAAATGCAGGTCACACCTTAGCTTGCCCACTCGTTTGTGTAGGTAGACAGGCTGGCATTTACCTCAGATGGAGAAACCCATTGCAGAACCAATTTTCTAGGAGGGGTGACTAATTATAATAGACACACATCAAAGGTGTGCCCAAAGCTCTGACCCGGGGAAGAAGGGTCCTGGCATTTTAGATTTGGGCCGAGTGTAGCAATGTGGGATTATTTAATGACAAACCCACAGGAAATGGTGAAGAAGGGGGATGGTTGCCCCATGCGAATTGTACCTCCATTCGCTAGTGAGTCCTCTCCACCTATAAACTCGAAATTGGCATAAATGTGGCACCCTTGGTTTCCAGCTTCAGAAAACTGTTAGACTCAGAAAGGACAGAAGATGAACTGCACCTGCTGAACCTGTGTACCTCAGAAGGAAAAACTGCATCAAGTAAGACTGCATTTGCTGAACCAAGGCGCAACCTCAAAAATAGAAGGGCAGCTTCTACTTTGGACTTTGTGGCGAGAGACCGTAAGGGCAGACCTGCTCAAGCTCATGCCAAGGACCTTTGAGTGGACTCCAAGGGCTAGCTGACTAGACTTCTGTTAAGCTTCAGGGACATAAAAGCTACGGAATCCTGCACCTGGAAAGTGCCCAGCTAACCAGTTCCCACTGGAATTGCCCTGGCTGGACTCCACTGGTGAAGCCTGTGAGATTGAGTACTACGCCCCAAGAGCTGGTTCCCAGGTCCTTGACCCTTGGCTGCTGCCAGAGTTTACTCTTTCTGATCATAGAAATGCAACATGTAAGCAAAAAATAAAAATATATTAGGGCTAATTTGCAAGCCCCTTGCGCCACGTTGTGTTGTGGTTATACCACAGCATTGCATGATGATCGCTATGTGTACGTGGTTTTGTTTGAATCTTGTAAACTAATAAAAACATTTAAACCATAAAATGGGAAAAAGTACACACCAGCGGCATAAGGATCTTGTAATTAAGCCCAATTGTTTTTTCGGCACAGAGTCCAAGGCTCATAAACTACTGCTACTTGCCTATTCATAGGTAACCTTCAATGCTGTTGAGAGAACCAAGGCTCTCATCAGACAGCTGCTCTTCGCCTGTTCATTGATGTCAAACCAAACGCCGGCCTTAAACTGAAAAGGACCCCGCTGACATGACTGAGGTCGAGGAACAGGACCAGAAAAGTTTCTAAGTGCAAAGGTAAAATCTTGACAGGGGCCATATCAGTGCCTGCTTCCGACACTGAGTTCCATCGCAGCAGGCTTGAACCTTTGACTTTACCCCAGACCCTCATGTTCGAGGCTCATAGACTACCACTATGAGTGAAAAGCAGTGATTTATGAAAACCTTGCTGTTTAGCTGCCTATTCAAAGATAAAAATATATAGTATTTTTATAAATTGGAGTGGAAGTTTTACTGTCTCATATTTCTTTCTTATTAACTCTTTTGGTACTGAAAAAAGCTTTAACATTGTTTTCCTTTGAGGTAAGCCTGACTGCTCTGTGCCACAGCTTCTCAGGGCTGAGTTAAGGTTTGATTACAAGAAAATTAACTGGATCTGATACATAATAGTGACATTATCACTTGGTGAGGTATCACAACCATTTCAACTAATCATCCACTTTCTCACACCTTGGTTTTCTTATTTTTAAACGTCTTAGTCTGCAGTTTGATTCAATTCTGAAAGTGGGTGTGGAGAGAACCACTAGAGACGGTGAGCTTGTCTCTATGATAAGCGGGGGTGCTCATCGTGATGGCTTTCTAAATGATGCATCTGGTTTTGAAATAGTACAGGCCATCAAAGGGGGATCCAACAGATCTTTCATGAGGATAGGGGTTATGTTGTCATATTTCTTCAGGCCCTGGACAAGACGTGCTGTGGTCGATAGGATGATCTTAAGGGGTGCCAATGTGGGTTCCGGAAAGGCCATGCATCTAGCACCACCATCCAGATGCGAGAATACGAGGGTTTGAACAGCAGGTCTGCAATCAGTTTCTGTAGGAAACAGTTTTATTTTTTTATGAGGAGAGAGCTGGTAGTAAGCTCTCTTTGCTTTTTGGCTATGTGTTCCTTAAGTGTGAGACACTGGAGTAACAAAACCTTAGGGAGCCCCCGGCACGCAATGGTGAGTGGGTCCTTCACAACGCACATACCCTTGCAGTTGCTAACCGCCCTGTAGAAGTACTTCACCTTTGCCACCTGTATCCACATGATGTTTGAAGGAGTTTCCGTGATATGTTTAGCCTCAAAGAGAAAAAAAGTTCACCCTGTGGAATGTTCATCCTCTACATACATGCACACTAAAAACTGAGTTGTGTTCGGAATTTTTATTATAATATAATTATTATTTTTATTAACAAATTTGAACTTTAGGAACTGGGCATTTTTTCCCCTCCCTGTGCTAAAATAAGGAAGTAGGTTTATATGGAATGTACAGATGCAAATTAAAATCCTGCCACCAAAAGGTGAACATTAAGCAGGTAATTTATTATGCAATCAATCAGGATAATCACCAGAGATGGTATCCAGGTGCTTGCAGGCCCTGGAGGCTTATTCGAACAGCCAGGTCTTGAGGGCCATTCAGAATTCTGGAAGTAAAGTGAAGATCTGGAGGTGCATGGGAAGTCTGTTCCAGGTCTTTGCTAGGAGCGTCCTCCACTTCTGCTTTGGTAGATGCTGGGAGTATGGGCAAGTGAAAGGGAAGCAGAGCATAGTATTCTTGATTGTTAGTGGATGTTCAGGTGGTGGTTAATGTAGGCAGGTCCTTGGCTTTGTACAGCCTTGTTTGCATGAGCCAGCAGCTTGATTTGGCATCTTTTCTGTACCGGGAGCCAGTGGCGTTTCCTGAGGTGGGGTGTGATGTGGGTTAGTTGGGAAAGGCCAAGAATGAGTCTAGCCGTGGCGTTCTGTATGACCTGAAGTGTCTGTAGGAGGTGTGTGATGATTCCTACGTAGAGGGCATTGCTGTAGTCCAGTCATCTGGTGATGAGGGCTTGTGTCACGGTGCGTCTCATGTGTAGAGGTAGCCACTTGAAGATCTTACATAGTATGGCAGAGTGAGGAAGCAGGGGGATAAGACAGCGTTGATTTGGGATTTCATGGAGAGCATACTGTCAATGATGATTCCAAGGTTTCTGGCATGGTTGGAGGGAGTGGGTGCAGGTCCTAGCCCACCAGGAGTAATTTCATGTGTTGCTGCTGTTGCCAAAGATCAATACTTCCGTCTTGTCTGTGTTCAGCTGCAGGCAGTTGTTCTTCATCCAGTCGGCGACGTTTGTCATGTATCTGTGGAAGCTGGTTCTGGTAGTGGTGAGTCGTCAGTGAGTGAGAGGATGAGTTGGGTGTCATCTGCGTAGGAAATTATTTTGAGACCGTGGGATCGGACGATGTTGGCTAGAGAGGTCATATATGCGCTGAAGAGCATGGGTCTGGGGGATGAGCCCTGGGGAAACCATAGGTGATCTCCTTGGATTCAGAGGTGAAAGGTGGGAGGTGGATCCTCTGGGTTCTTCCGGTGAAAAAGAGGGTCTGAGTGCGCCCTTGGAAGCCGATGTGGTAGAGTCTTTCAATCAGAGTGTGGTGGGATGCGATGTAAAAGGCTGCTAGGATAACATTTATGGAGGATCAAATGTATGTGTTAGCAGAGTGACTTAATCCATCATAAATGTTAGGAGCTCACATTCTATGAGACTGCCAGTCCCATTTCCATTTAATGCCTTATTCTAAGTGCCCGGGTGTAGCACCTGGTTGTTCCAGTAAACCAACATCCCGGATTTGCTATTATGAGTCTTACCAGTATTCTGGATGGTGAAGTTAATAAAGTATTAAAAGTTGAGCACCAGTCTGCCAGCAGTCTATCGTAGGTAATGGTCGATCCACCATACAGCCTCTGCTATTACTACATCAGGGAGCTCTGCCCTATTTCAGTTGGGTTTCCTGATGCAGACCCCTGCCAGGGTCTGCCATGCCAGACAGGGAAAATCAACATTGCCTGCTAATTACAGGGAAGATGCTCCCTTTGTGTGGAGGACATTGCTTTTTTTTCCAGAAACAAGTGGATGTATTTTTTTGTCATCGAAGAGAAGTCATTATTTATGACTGATCTAGAACTATCAAAGTCCTCTTCTTTGGCGAGGAGATAAGAGGAACAGACCAGACAGCTTGTGGCTGTGATGCGGGGGCAAGAATTACACCATCTCATTTCATCTATTACATTTTCTATTGTTCTGCTTTTACCTAACTGTTTGTTTATTTTTTACATCAGGAAAGGAGAGCAAACAATTAATTCTGAGTAAGTATTACTGGCAGCCACAGCTATTCTCACTGCCTTCAATAGGAATCTGTAAAAAGATGGTAAGAGAATAGGCTTCTGAGGTGCAGTTATGAGGGTTGTAGTGCAATTACAATCTAACATGTGGGCATTTACTAGCAATATCATTTTGTTATCGCCAAGATAGTGGCCTTTGTGGCAATTCATTTATTTATCCTGCCTACTCGCACTTATCCTCCTAGGATTCTAAAGTCATTGATTATGCACAGAGGACACCGTTATATTGTCACTCACAAATGAGGTATGATTTAAGAGTTTAGCATCACTAGTCTGTAGATCTGGGGTAATGATGAAGAAAGTATTAGCAAGTCTTATGTTCACATTCCTAAACATACTTAAGAATAAGTGTGAATCCCACGAAGTTTAGAGGTACATATGCTGTCTGTACTTGAATAGTGTCTATACATTGTCTTGTAGTGCCAACAGTGACTTTTAAATATGTTTTGAGGACACTGGCAGGTTTGGTGCTTCTAAAATGCTGGTAGAGCTGGAGCAGAATGAATTATATGTAGGAAGCATCTACTAGACACAACTGACTAAACTCCACCCCTGTTGGACTTTCAGAGATACCAGCATGTTGTGAAAAAACTGTGTATTTCCATAAAGGTCAGTCCACCTCGAATGAAAGTGACATCCCTGCTACTGACTCCAAGGACTTCCCTTGTTGCGTATTCCAAGTTTTCTGATTTCTTTTCCCCTAAGGCTGCTTGATGGTGAGTTTTTTGGTAACTTGAGAAAGAGAAACAAAATAAGTGGTTATTTTGTTTCACTTCAGTCCAATGTCAGCACGGTGTCAATTCAATGCATGCTGCTCACTGTAGCTGTTTTAGAGTGACATACAGCACTGCGCAGACAAGCTGAGGGGGCCCCTTTACATATAGATAAGAGGACCCCTCCACACTGCAGAGTATTTGGGGTTTATATTACACACCTGGGGTGAGACTGGTTTTGAGAGTGAATCCAAGTGACTTGTTATTCGGTGTAAGTTGGGGTTCGAAGCCATCAAGATTCATGACATTGAGCCAGGTTTTTTATTGTTTCTTGTTTGCTGTTCTTCACAAATATAAGGAATTGTGCCTTGGTCTGGTTGAGCTTCAGGTAGGCGCTGGTCATCCAGGTATGGATGATGTGCAATCAGTGTTTGATGTGTTGGTTGCCTGAATCAGAGGAAGCTTTCAAGTAGAGTTGTGGATAATCAGCATACTTGTAAATCTTGATGCTGTTATTGGTGAGTAGAGCACCAAGTGGCTCCATATAAAGGTTAAAGATAACAGGAATCACTATGGAACTTTGGGGGGGGGGCTGCAGGTAATAGGGTTATTTTGGGACCTGGAGGTGCCCAGTGAACAACCTGGCATTAATTGGAAAAGTAGGAAGAGAATCAGTGAAGAGAATTGCTGGTGATTCTCATTCAAGACTCCAGATAGAGTATGAGGGTGGAGTGGTCAACTCTGTTGAAGGCATCTGAAAGGTCCAGCAACATCAGGAGGGGGTCACTTTCATCTGTGGTCAGAGGGCATTGTCTATGATGTGTACGGTAGCACTCTCCATGATGTAGTGTGATCTGAATCTAGACTGGTAGTCGAGCAAGAGATGGTTATCAGTGATGTAATCTTGAAGCTGACCAGAGACTGCTTTTTCAATGGTCTTGCTGATGAATGGTTGGAAATTGACAGGCCTGTAGTTGGTAAGGTCATCAGGGTCTAGTTTACAGTTATGTAGGAGTGGGAGAATATGGCTTGCCCTGAGAGCTTCCGGGAAGATGCCTTGTGTCAGGGACGTATTGATAATGGTGAGTAGGGGTGGGAGAGCTTCCCCAGAGAGAGAGAGGGTTATGATGAAGGGCAGAGGGTAATACATCTTCATAAGTTGCTTTGAGGAAGTTGAGTACATCGGTGAGATCTGCGAGAGATAGGGCTTTGAAGGGAGACCATTGTGAGATTCTATTGGAAGGATTGAGCGTGGAACCTGAAGCAGGCTTGGTATTGATGTTGTGCTGTTGGATCTTCTGTATTCTTTTCACTGAAAATGAGATTCATGGCACTTCACTTTTCTGTGGGTGAGGAGCAAGTAGGTCTAGAAGGGGGTTGCTGCAGTGCATAATTGTCTCAAAAATTGTTCTGTTTCTGTTGGTAGCATCATTGATGGGGTTGGTGAAGTACTTTTCTGTCTGTAACTGGATCATTTATAGTCAGCAGGGTGTTTATATTTCCAGTCCAGGGGTATGGGTTGTTTGGACTGGATTGTTTGTGATCTTGAGAAGACAAGGTAGAGGGCGAGGGCTTTGGAGTGTGCTCCTAGTGTCACTTGCTGTACCACGTTGAGTGTGTCAATGACGTTTAAGAAAGTGTCTTTTGATTCTTACACGCTAATGCTGGCTAGGAGGCTATAAATCACCCAAGAGGGTGGTGTGGGCATGTTGGTTGGATGAGGCGATGAGGAGATCTGAGAATTCATCGATGAAGTCCTTGTTCTGCTCAGGAGGCAAGTAGATGACAAATAAAATGGTAGTCTGAGTTGCAGAGAGTGGGAAATGGCATCTCTGCAGCGCCATGAAGTTTAGTGTTATTTGCTTGCTCAGTGTGGAGGACCAGGAGGACTTATGGATGACAGCGGAGCCTCCTCTCAGCTCGTGTATGCGGTCCATAAGATGTCTGCTATAGAATATAGAAAGAAGGAACACTCTGCTCTCCCTATTCTTGTTAGTGTGAGGCTTTGTGATAAACACTTATTTCCTATTTGGACTTTTACTGGAGTTTGATGACACCTTCTGCTTCTATGCTCTCTAATCAGAGACCTTTAATAGATGATCCTAGACTCGACCGATGTTAGAATAGTGAAGGGCAGCTTTTTATGGAACACCAGTTTGCTTTTATATGCTGTTATATAACTGTGGCTAACATAATTCTGTATATTATTCTATGGCATCTCATCCAACAGAGATATTTTACTTTGCCTATTGTGCTAATGTACTTATTGAACTTGCATATGATTTGCTTATTGACTGTATTGATTGGTAATCCAAATAAAACTGTTTAATCATATCCATTGATTTCTGGTTGTCATTATGGAGTCACAGGGACTTCACAAGTTAAATTGTATTGTTGATATTTTCTCCCTTTCAATGCTTCATGTCAACTATAAAGGTCTATCCAATCGGTGAGTACAATCTTCGACAACTTGGCTATGAGAGCAAGTAGTGCACGGCCCAGGATGCTCCAGCATGCATGAGGTTGGGTGTATTTGTTGTTGGAATGTTTTGTGAGTGTTTGGGCCATCCATGTCTGGGTGTGATTGTGGGATTTGGCAGTGCGGGCGCTGGGTAATGCACATGATTTTATCTTATTTTGTAAGTTTCAGTGGAGAGAAGAAGTGCTAGAAATCACACTGCTTATTTCCCCACGTGGGTATTTTAAATCAAAATGCTATTCCTGAAGCACATGGATGGAGGTCCTCCTGACATCAGCAGACCCCTGTCTTTGTGCCCATGTGAGTCATGCATTTTAAAGTGTTGGCTGCGCACCAGCTAATTTAGCATTGATGATGAAACCATGAGTTGCAGGTAGATACAGTGGTTGGCGGGTTCCTTTCTTTTCTGAGTCTGCCTGCGGTCTTTGCAGTGGTCCTCACCTTTGCAGCTTTCCCCAGAGTACATCCCTGAAGAGGACCAGAAGACTTTGTGATTTTTAAAAATAGTACAAGCAGAGTGAGCACAAAAGAAGTTTGAAATGAGCTGAGAGGTTCAAGAGAGAAGAGTATTCATTTCCAAAAGAGGCAGGCTTCTGTCGACATAAACATTTCCTTTTGAAAAGGGTCACTGGCAAAGCCATGAGACCATCTGCTTCAAAGACAAAGCCTAAATCATTGCAATTCAGGTTATTAGAGGCTGCACAAAAACGACTGCGCTATGTGATCAGCGATGAAATCAGAATTAATCCCGCACCAATTACAAGCCCTGGGACCGCCAAGTGGAAATAGAAGCTGGCAGAGGGACGCGAATCTCGCTGCGAGCCCACAGAGATGGGTTCTGCCACCGGTGCATCAGGCCAAACGCTGATCACAGATGCTTTCTGTCCTCTGATGAGAGCACACATTGGACGCAAACGAGGAAGGTCTTCTAATGAGAGCTTTTGGCATATCTAAGAGAGTAAGGAACATGCGGCTTCACCATCATCAGAGGTACTCTCTAGAAATTATTTTACTGCCTGTCACTTGGTTAAACTGAGCATCAGAAAGGAATTTGTTGCAATAATATTAAACATATTTTGGGAGTTTTGTAATGCTCTATGAAACCTTTCTTTTTAATTCAGAGTACACAAAGGGAAAAGAAAAGCTGCCTCATCTGAGGAAAAAAGTGATGCAGGAATAAAATGTGTCAAGTCAGGTAGGACTGCTGCGGATGTTCTGCGGTCGCGGCCCTGGCAGGTTGAAAGAGATTGAAATGAATTGTTAAGTGTTCAGGATTTTCCTGAAACACATGTAATTGGGTTCAGGTCTCACAGAGGGGTTGAGGGTAAGCAGTCTGCACTGCAGTCTTTGAAATTATATCCCCAGGGATGTGACTTTATGTTTCACCTGCTTGAAAGAACATTGCTGGATCAGGTTAGGAGCCAATGAGGCGAGGATTTCAGCGGGGGTGCAGCAGGGAGCTAACTTCTGCAGGTGTTATGGCCGCTTGTCCCAAGAGGCTTTGCAGACAGTGGCGAGAGCCTTATATCTGATAGTGGCTTCAAAATGTAGCCAGTGGAGTGCTTTCGGAGAAGCATTTATGTATTCCTGCTTGCATAGACTAGGGGACATTTGGACTGCCTGATCTTGTACCCTTTTGCACTCTTTGTATCCTGGCAACGAGTGTTTGAGGAGGCCAGAATAGTTCATGTCAGTTCCATCCAGTGGCTGGTTTGGCGCATAATGGGAGCATTGCACAGAGCATGGAGAATTGCAGCTTGATCTTTGTGACCACCACATTGACTTGTGAAACAAATGGCAGTTCTGAATCAACCAGTATTCCCAGGCTGCTAATGTGTGAGGTGGTGGGAGAGTGGCCCCCCTACCTCACGATCAAGTGATGAGTAGAGAGTCAGGCTCACTTTCTCCCATTACCATGAACCTCTTCCGTTCAGGCAGAGGAAACAGCCCTTCGTTCACAGAAGGAAGTGTCCCAAGCACAAACTAATTTTAGTAGGTTGAAGTGGGTGCTTGTCCAGCCAGAAATAGATGTTAGTGTCATCTGTGTACATTTGAAAATCTACTTCAGAAGCAATGCCAGCAAGCATACATACACTTTGAATAAGAGACAGGAAAGGGAAGATCCTTGGAGGATATCACATGATACTGGATGCTTGGAAGATTCAGCGCTTTCGAACTTGATCTTTTGATAGTGACTGGGGAGAGAAGTTTGAATCCAAGACACCAACCATTCTTGCACATTTTTGTAGCATAGTCGACCAAAATTGTGTGGTCAACAGTGTCATATGCAGTGACAAGTCAAGAAGTGTTTTGGCTACTGTCTTCTCTTTATCCACAGAGAGGAGCAGGCCCTCCCTGATATTGACTATTGCTTCAAGAGCGTCTAAACAAAGACTGATGATCATGGAGACGATGGGTTACTCTTGGAGCTGTCTCATCACCTTGTTAACAGCCAACTATTCTACGCATTCTAATGGATAGTATTCTCTTTGCTGCTTATTTATCTTTGAAATACCTGCCTTGTCATCTTGCAATCAGGAAAACTTTTTTCAGCATATTGTGCCATCAAGGAGCACCACTTATGCTGTGAAATGTCCCAATTGCTCCACCTTTTGCTGAACAAATGTAAAGGTTCCATAAGGCAGAAATTCCACCATTATGGCATTAGGTTTTCTCTTCTATTCAACAGATGCTGACGCTCAGGAAGCTGCAAAATGGCTCAAACAGCCATTGCACAGCTGGGCCTGAAGGCAATTGAATTCTTATGATTGCTACATGTGGTTATCGACAGTTTGATGTAACTACTTTAATTTGGAAGCCTCTTTTGAGTAAGACCTTAGAGGCGAGCCACTCTCAGGAATAAGAGAAAAGTTTGAATAGCTGAGTCTAAAGGTCAAGTTTGACCCAGAGTGATCACTTTCTCTTCCTTCTAATCACCTGATTTCGGAACAGCCTTATTCTCTTGATTCTTGGAACACTGACTCCCATAGCAATCATTGATTGGACAGGTGCTGAAAAAGCAGAAGAAGAAATACTTGAGAACCCCGAGGTCTGGTGATCTGGTAGTTACGCCCTTTGTATCATGGAAAGAGGTAACCGCAGATAATATTTTTGGAGAAAAGGATGGGTCATGGATTATGCACTTGAGGGGGAGCAGGGTGCGAGGAGATTTAATGTGATCTCTGGGGGAGTGGGAGGACGGGAAGGCAGATGCCACTCCTGATGGGAAATGTATTTTGGGCAGAAATGTTTGAATCAAAATAGTCTCATTGGTTCAACCAAAGGGGAAGCAATATGTCGCGAGGGCATTGAGCCCAGTGAATAAACTATGCTCTTTGGTAAGGAAAGAGACCACAGAATTTGGATATATCTTGAAAATAGGGAAATGTGGGGGGGATGTCACTAAATGTGGCGCAAGATTCCTCTTCTGAATCCAATGCAAGACAGAAGCCACCTTTGGAGAAAACTGGAGTCAAGGTGAAGGACCACCCCAATGTCCAGAAAAGACAAGAAGGGAGCATAGCATAACAGAACACCCGGCGCCCCAATCCTGCATGCAGAAGTGATGGCCAACAAGAAAGCCACCTTCATAAACTGCAGTTCTGCCAAACGGTGCAAAATGATGACCCTGCACGGTAAAACCAGTCGCAAATCCCAATGACTGGCAAGGGGATGGATCATAGACTGGGAGAAATATAATCTCCTTTAGAGCCAACAAAGCTTTCCCATCTCCCAGGTTGCCCCAGGGCTCTCGGAAACACTGAATAGCAGCCCATTGAGCTAGAAGGGTAAAAATGAATAGATTAAGCTCAAACTCATTACTCAGAAAATGAGTCACTGATAGTATATCACAGCACAAAGGAGATATAGAGTGGCAGCACACCACCTCCAAATGACCATCTATAGTGAACATAAGACTTCAAGGTGAGGAACTTGCGAATTGCCTTAGCTAAATGAAAGGGAGATCCTTGGTCTGCACCACTTCCTTTCAAATTCCAAGCCAAAAGGGACAACCTAACTTATAGGGCAAAGGGGAAAATGAAACCAGAGGCAACTGCCAACAAAGGAGGACAGAAAGAGGCCAAAGTAAGGGAACAAAACCATTATAGGACAACAGGGGACCACCGCTACACTACTCCTCCTCCTGCCATATCCGATCCAGCAACCTTAGAATTAATGGGAATTGTGGAAATGCATACATTTCCGTCTCAGGAAAGCATAAAGGGGTAGCTGATTGTTGGGTGGGGAAACAAAACGGTTCAAAACAGATTTCCAACCTCCTGCACACTTCAGAAAAAATGTCTGAGACAGGGAAAGATCATGAGAGGAAGGGAAGAGCCTGATCAGATGGTCTGATGGGCTTTAGTCATACCCCTCAAAAGAGAGACCGCCAGAAACAGGAGATGGTGTTCTGCCTGAATGCCCGTTAGAATGGCCACGAGACTCAGAGACTTGGAGTGTGTTTTACCAGCTGATTGATGGAAGCCACTCTCACCATATTGCCTGTCTTCAACAGAACATGTTGCCCCACAATATGAAAAAACAACAATTGATGGACAGAATGCAGAACAATGTCACACATTCACCCCAGTACAGAGATCTGGGCCTAAATCCATCGTTTTTTTGCTCACCATGCCATTCCAGTTTAAACCCAGCCATATGCAAATCAGTCTTGACCCTGTGCCCCATGGGAACAGTCCAGCCCGAACTGCCAAGCCAGGTCCTCCCTGGACTGGAAACAAGCATCCTAGGACCAGTTTCGGGCTTTCAGCCCTCGTCAGCCAGGATAGCCTGATTCCAGTGGCATGGAGAGCAAGGGACTCACGTCTGAGCATACCCTTCCCACTCGGGGTGACAAATGCAAAAACAACAATTGATGGACAGAATGCAGAACAATGTCATACATTCACCCCAGTACAGAGATCTGGGCCTAAATCCATCGTTTTTTTGCTCACCATGCCATTCCAGTTTAAACCCAGCCATATGCAAATCAGTCTTGACCCTGTGCCCCATGGGAACAGTCCAGCCCGAACTGCCAAGCCAGGTCCTCCCTGGACTGGAAACAAGCATCCAAGGACCGGTTTCGGGCTTTCAGCCCTTGTCAGCCAGGATAGCCTGATTCCAGTGGCATGGAGAGCAAGGGACTCACGTCTGAGCATACCCTTCCCACTCGGGGTGACAAATGCAAAACAAGCATTTGCAATGCAATAGGTCTCGCATTTATAAGAGTTTGAGCTATTGGCATTGTAAAATTACAATGCCTTTTATTTATGTTTTGGTTTTAAAACAAACAAAAGCCATTGTCATTTACAATGTCAGTAGCATAAACTCACATAAAAGCAGTGTGTGGAGTGCAGCAGTGTGCGGCGTGCAGCAGTGTGCGGCGTGCAGCAGTGTGCGGCGTGCAGCAGTGTGCGGCGTGCAGCAGTGTGCGGCGTGCAGCAGTGTGAGGCATGCAGCACTGTGTGGCGTGTAGCGGCACGCAGCAGTGTGCGGCGTGCAGCAGTGTGCGGCGTGCAGCAGTGTAATGCAGCAGTGTGCGGTGTGCAGCAGTGTGTGGCGTGCAGCAGTGTGTGGCATGCAGCAGTGTTTCATGTAGCATTGTGCGGCGTGCAGCAGTGTGTGGCGTGCAGCAGTGTGGCGTGCAGCAGTGTGTGGCGTGCAGCAGTGTGTGGCGTGCAGCAGTGTGTGGCGTGCAGCAGTGTTTCGTGTAGCAGTGTGCGGCGTGCAGCAGTGTGCGGCGTGCAGAAGTGTGAGGCGTGCAGCAGTGTGAGGCGTGCAGCAGTGTGAGGCGTGCAGCAGTGTGTGGCGTGCAGCAGTGTGTGGCGTGCAGCAGTGTGTGGCGTGCAGCAGTGTGTGGCGTGCAGCAGTGTGTGGCGTGCAGCGGCGTGCAGCAGTGTGCGGCATGCAGCAGTGTGCTGCGTGCAGCAGTGTGCTGCGTGCAGCAGTGTGCTGTGTGCAGCAGTGTCGTGCAGCATGCAGCAGTGAGTAATGCAGCAGTGTGCAGCAGTGTGTGGCATGCAGCAGTTTGCGGCGTGCAGCAGTGTGTGCCGTGCAGCAGTGTGTGGCGTGCAGCAGTGTTTCTTGTAGCATTGTGCGGCGTGCAGCAGTGTGCGGCGTGCAGCAGTGTGTGGCGTGCAGCAGTGTTTCGTGTAACAGTGTGCGGCGTGCAGCAGTGTGCAGCGTGCAGCAGTGTGCTGCGTGCAGCAGTGTGTGGCGTGCAGCAGTGTGTGTTTAGAAACGAGAATTCAGTTAAAAGTAAACTTACGTTTCATCATTGTCATCTAATGACTTCGTTATGAGAGCTGATGTACCCTGTCTTACTTTGAATACTTCAAAAATAATCATCTACATAGCAAAAATCTTTCAGAGAATCAGAATGTGTACCCATTTCTATTAGTTTAATGTTTTGGCCCCAATTACCCAGGCAGGGACAAAGCAATAATTAAAACGAGAGAAAGCCTCAATCACGCAATGAGCCTCAAGCACGCAATGAGCTTGTGGCGCACTTCCAACAATCAAAAGTATGTGTTGCAAGTTATACTCAGTCAACGCGAGAGCAACATGGTGGTCACACACAACTTACATTAACATCTTCTTGTGTAAAACATCTTCTTGTTAACTGTTCAATTGTACTATATATTTTTATTGATGGACAGTATGTTTCCTAAAACTCAATGCTAATGCTTCCGTACTAGACTTGATCGATAACACACATCACAAATGTATCTCGCGTAGTGATATCTAAAGAGCATTAAAAGTTGCAAAGGTAAAACTGGAGTGTGGTGGAG
This sequence comes from Triturus cristatus, assembly GCF_964204655.1. Lineage (NCBI taxonomy): Eukaryota > Metazoa > Chordata > Amphibia > Caudata > Salamandridae > Triturus > Triturus cristatus. The sequence goes on from NC_140584.1 coordinate 604,822,933, forward strand.
AGACAGTGGAGGTTTAAAGAGTGTCTAGAGAGGTATAAAAGATGTAACGGTAAGACTAGAGAGTAGTGAGAGAGTTGAGGTTTACAGAGTGTCTAGAGGGGTTTAAAAGATGTAAAGGTAAGACTAGAGAGTGGCAGAGAGTGGCAGAGAGAGTAGATGGCCAGCAACATTACAATACATCGTTATAAATCACCAGAATGTGCTTAGTTCTGGTGCTTTTGGGAAAACGCAGATTTTGTGAATGCTACATGAGAGATCAGTGTGCTACATGAAATGCCCTCTGTAACCTGCCATATTGTATTGTGTGCAGAAGTGAAAGATCTGCCTGAAAATTGATTTATTGACTATAGTCCTTTGTTTATTGAGCTATACATTTCTAATTGCACATAACGTCTCCGAGTAAACCTTGGGGTGCTTGGCCTCGCTAGCCTGAGGGTCAAGGGGTAAACTTGATGCTCAGTTTTCGTCTCAAAGGTACGGTTAAGCGGCGCAACACAATAGTAAATACATCCGATGGTCACAATCTGAGCCCAGTATCCTGCGTCTGCCTTGGGACTTTTGATAAATGTCCCGGATTAAAGCAGAAAAGTTAGTCCATCAATGTTTTTAGAGAACTCATTTCGGACTACAGTGAATCACGCGTCTTATGTGAACTTCGTAAATGAAGCAACTTTCTGAAATACTCCTGGCTTCTGAGCGCTCGCTGTACGCTGAGTTTAAAAGTCAGTAGATGGCGAGAGGAGACATTATCAACACATGAGCCAAATGGAACCTCCATTTTGACACTTAGATTGAACAGTGAAGCAGGGGCAGGCTAAAAAATGATCTTGCAGGGAGATGTAATGGGACCTTTCACCTTGGCAATTTGTTACAGTGATATTTGCCACTCCTATCAGCCAAGCAATCTGACCCCTGCTATGTAGAGTGGTAGTTTAAGAGGCAGCATTTCATTTTACAAAACAACTGCCGATTTCACATGCTCGGCGAGCACTCCATTTTGGAAGCAATAGTTCACCTTAGCAGCCAAGCACAAAATTGCTGCCAGCAAAGCGGGCTTGCCGTTTAACGGAGGCACGGGGTGAGTGGATGATTAAAAGTAGATTTTGACCTATGCTTTCTAAGCAAAACCGGTAACTAAATGTGGGATGAACTCCAATCTGCGCATGGGTGCTTTGGTTTTACTTAATGAGAGCTTGCTAAAAAAATATTTTAAAAAATATTGCAGACGGAGTCTGTGAAGCCGCTTACCTATAACAAGCCTAAAGAAAACATCAGTGTGAAAGACCACTTTTGTTTCTGTTGCTGCAGAGAGGGCGAGGGGGGAGAATGTGGCCTTATTGCCAAAGCTGCCGACTTTGAAGCTGAGCAGAAAAAGCAAATGGGTGCGAGAGCGCAATGTGGAACACTCATGCTTGTGCTAGCGGGAGCAGCGGTGCGCAGCCACGCTAATTAGAAACATACACCACTTTTGTTCCTGTTGCTGCAGAGAGGGCGAGGGGGAAGAATGTGCCCTTATGGCCAAAGCTGCCTACTTTGAAGCTGAGCAGAAAAAGCAAATGAGTGAGAGAGCGCAATGTGCAACACTCATGCTTGTGCTAGCTTGCCCCTAGCGGGAGCGGGAGTGCTAATTAAAACAAGCAAACCCCAAAAAAAAACGCCACACGACCGATGCGCCTTAACGTACACGATACAAAAACGCAAGCCTACACATGCAACCTTGTAAAAATTAAAAATTCACCACAAAACCTACGTGCCTCAAAATGCGAACAAAAAATGTAAACAAAAGTTAAAACACATGCAATACTGAAGAGCTAACGTGAATAGAAGGATGCATGCAATAGTAAAACAAACAAGAAGGTAAAGGAAAGAAAACAAACGGAAAGAAAGAGCCTGATCAAAGCTGAAGAAAAGGGAGGGGGAGAAGGGAGGAGGGAGTGCGAGCAGCAGCTGTGTTAAACAAGCCGAGGTGACAAGAAGGGCTGGGCGAGAAGGGAGGGGGGAATGCCAGCAAAAGAGGAGCCTGATCAAAGCTGACGAAAAGAGAAGGGAGGAGGGAGTGTGAGCAGCAGCTGTGCACGTGCACGCCAACATGCACTCAAGGTTTAGGCCAGCCAAAACTGTGGGTAGCACTTTGAAAATCCCACATATAAAATGTCTCTTCGAGCCTTTGGCTCGCGAGACCTAAAAAGGACCAGGGAGAAGAAGGGTTCAGAAGAGTGATGAGCAGGAGATGTAAAGGGGGATAGAGTGGCGGTAAACTGGAAAGAAAAAGACAAAAGGTGGAGACGGGGCAAAGTATGAAGAGAGCTGAGGTTGAGAAGATAGGGAAAGCAATGAGAAAAGGAGGAGCTAGTGAGACCATGTATGATGTCCTGGCTCGTTCACGTATGGAGCGGAGATTCTGGGAGAGTGAGGGGAGGAAAAGTGGGGAGAGCCCGTGAGCAAGGTAAGAGAGTCTGGAATGAAAAAGACCAGCGAGAACAAAGGGTCTAAGAGGGAGAGAAAGAGATGTCAAGGGAGCAGAAGAGGGTGAGAAAAGGCGCTTCATGCGAGTGTGTGAAAGGGCGGTAGATTGGGTCGACAGGGACAGAAAATAGTTTGGGAGAGCATCAAAGAAAAAGAAGAGATACCCCGATTAAAAAAGTGATGAAACAGAGGATAGGATGGTAGGTCTAAGGGGGAAGAGAGATGGTGACAGAGAGAAGGCTAGAAAATGAGAAAGGGGAACTACAGGCTGGAAATTAAGAAACGCGGTGGTGATGGAGAAGAGTGTTAGAAAGCGAGGGAGCGAACATGTAAGAAGGAACGAAGGAATGGAACATGGAAGGGTGACATAAACCAGGGAAGAATGAAGAGAGGATGTTTGGAAACAAGAACAGGGAATACCTTTTGTAGGCAGAACTCCTTAAAATCACACATTCAACCCGATCAACAGACGCCATTCAGATCTTTCTTGTGGCGATTACATATGATTACAGCACACAAATGATAGTTTTGGCCTGCAGGTGGCGATAGGCGACCACGTCCAGAAATTAGTTTGGGGTTGGTAACTTGTCTCCGTAACATCCCCCTTTTGAGTGTGCCCAAATGTGTGATAAGGGCCCCACACAAAGTTTGCGGCATTTAAAAAACATTGTGTGGCAAGAATGGCAAAATTATGGGACAAGAAAATACAAATTATGGAGCACGTTGCCACATATACAATGAGAATGTTCTTTTTTTATTTTAACACCAAAGCAATCGGCAAATAAAACAAGCATTGCTTAAAAGCGGATGCCCAATACTCTCAGCGAGTGTGCTCAGATGGAGTGACAGGCGCCGGAAGGAAGGAAGCAATGACGGACAGAGGTGCGAGTGAGGAGGCGCGCGTGCGCTAAAAGGAAATAAAAACAAGCATTTGCAGCGCAGCCGTGAAAGTGATCGCGGGCTGTAAGGGTGCCCACGAGCGATGCGCTTAGTGAGCCATGATGAGACAGGAAAGCCAGATGGCACCTGTGCTTGTAACTGTGCGCGTAACCGCACGCTCTAGGCCACACAAAAAGCTGTGGTCGGCTTTTTGAAGCCCACTTACTAATAGTCTTGCCACGGCAGCGCAAATGGTGGGATGCAGCCCAAGTGATTAGCAGTGGCTGAGATTAATTCAAGCATGCCATACATCACTTCTTTGTATGCTTTAGTGTCTTACCTCTTGAAAGAGCACTATATGTCACAGCGCATTACTAATCCAACGACCAGCTACCTGTCCTACCAGCCCTTGACCTTTTGGATAGGTTCACGCTATAGAAGTACCACATACATACAATCATATATGCTACGGAGAAGAAATTTGACATACTGACCCCCCTGACTACTAACACTGTTTTAAAACCCCTCAGAATGCAGTCTGATGCCCCTCTGTCGCCACCTGCCCAGGTGTCAGATGTTCTCCAGCTTGGAGGCTCTGCCCTGGTTCAGAGCATCCTGCCCCTCTTCACACCTGCCCAGAAGGCCTTTCTATCGCTGTGACTGGACCATTCCAAGGGAATCTATCTGCAGCTGCCTGCCAGCCCTGTTTAGAAGTTAAGACTGGCCTAAGATGACGCAGACACAGGGACAGCGCGCCCTATTACAATTAATGTTCTGCTCTCAGGGCAGCTGGGAATCCGCGCCTGCCCTGGGTCAGCGCTTTCAGTGAAATACAGAGCAGCTGTTTACAGCCCTCCTTTTGCAAAGATGTCCAGGCGTGGGAGCGGTACCAGGGTCCTCCTTAAACTTGAGCTGCTTGTCCCATCTGCGCGACACCCAGGTCCTTGGGTTGAAGCCTGGACTGCTGGACATTGTGAGAGTTGGGGCCCACGAGTATAGACAATACCGCTCTTCTCGCGCTGTATGCCTGTTTGGAACAAGACAGGATGCAAACATAAGGCTTGTAGGCTACCGCCAGCATTGACCAAACTTGGGCCTGCATTGCCCCGCCCAAACGCGCCCTTCGCTCATCCGGATACAAATGTCTGGAACGAGCCAGGCCTGAAACACTTACAGGCACATTGTATACGAGTGCACACCAACCTGCAGTACAGGCAGGAAAGGTATTAGTACACGAATACCAACATAAACCGCAAAGATCCACTAATAAGCAGGTGAATAGAGAGACCTCGACTAATAACATGCACCGGTTTAGGGAGAGTTATAAAAGACAACCAAGAAATAAAGAACAACCACCTTAAGGACAGAAAGAATCCAGGAATAAATGAAAGCCTTTTCTATCATTTGCACATCACCAAGCAAAGTGTTCTGATTTGTTTTTCAGTCTATTAAAATATTTTTTTCATCACACAAAAGTACAAAAAATAGGCTTTCACAACTACTGAAGTACATTTCGAACTGTTTGTACAGTTGACTTATTAGCAGATATCCTACAGACAGTTCACTTTACAAAATCCTGGAACTCTGCAGCCAGAGAAGGAAAAGTAATTGTAAAGCGACTTCTGACTTCCTTCTGTGACACACAGCAAATGTGAGAAGATAAAACATATTTTACGGCATCTTTACGGCTCCTTCACTTTCGGATTGAACAGAACACCTGTTATTTGTCACCTTGCCAGAACCCGTGAGCTCGACCCGATAGAAGCTATTTTTCACACAAACTCCACCAACCTCTCCCTACAGACCACACTGAGTTCCCCCACCTCCAGCCCAGCAGAGCTCCAAGGTGCGGCACGCCGTGGCCTCGCCTCTGGATTATGAGTCGGAAAATGAATCAAAACAACAATATAACAACAGAATGCAAACCACAACCCAGGCGTAAACTGAAATATGCAAGACAGGCAGGTGCGAGAATACAGGACTCACAAAGCGCACACGCAGGGCGTGGCAAGGGGTGCGTGGGAAGGTTTGGGTGATGTGGCCTGAAGACCCTGGAGCTCACCGTGCAGGAATGTTCACAAAAACTCGGCGAGGAGCCGAGGGAGTAGGAGGGTTCACCAAGGGCCAGCTCTGAGCTCCAAACATCCCCACGCCGGAGCTTCCTGGCCACCCTGGGTCACAGACGACATTGGCGGCCAAAGGACTACATTACCCAGCAGGCCTCCTTCCCTCTGTACAAACCACATACAGGCTTGGCCTCAAGAAGTGGGCGGGGCTAGCAAGGTGTGCATCGGACAGTGTCAACCAACAGCTTAGACAAGGGGTTACACCCCCCTTCCCCAAGAATCGTAAATATATTTTCTGATAAGTAGTTGGGGAATGAATGTGAATGTAGAAAAGGATTTAGGCTGTAAAGTATTGGTTAGAGGAAGCGGTTTCGGAACAGCTTTTATTTATCTGTTTACCACATTTACCACATTTTACAGCAAAACCGCTTTCCGAATTTTACTGCAAATTCTTCGGAAAGACAGCATTCACCAGATAGGAGCATTAACACCTCTACAGAATTGAAGGAAGGTGGCCTTCCAATCAGAACAACCAGCTTTCAGGGATAAAGTAATTTACCACCATATAGGAGTGGTCGCATCCTGGATGGCAAAATGCTAAAAAATAAATAAATAAAAAAGCTATGGGTCTGGAACTTGGTGCATCGGAACCAAAAGTAAAGGGGAAATATATTAGAATACTTTAATCAAACGGGATGATATTTTTTTAAGATTAAATAATGCACAACACGTTCCTGTGTTTGCTTCATTCATGTAGAACGAAAGCTTTTTTTTGGTTAAAAAAAAGTGTAAAAGCGCTTTTTATAAATAAACATTTTAAAACAGATGAGCGGGTTGGGAGTGATGGGGTGAACAATCACAGCGGGTGGGGGGAAAGCAACATTACCAGCAGGGGAAAAGCAATACGAGGGAGAGAACATAGGGCAAAGGTAGAAACAGGGGTGAGGGCGGTGGGAGAGATGCACACGGACACGAAACCAACACGAGTGAGGGAGGGAGAGAAGCACATGGGAGAGAGCGCAACGTGGGTGAGAAAGAAAAGCACGCAAGGGAGACAGCTGCAAAACAAATGCACTCTCATGGATAGCTTAAGCAAACAAGCTTTCGCCACTTTCCTCGGCCACAAAAGTGAAAGTGATCGCGATTGCGATCGCGTGCTGCCGAGGAAAGACACATGGCGCTGCGCGCGTGCACGTTCACGTGCACTGAGGCTTTAGGCCACGGCAGCACTTTGAAAATACCAACTATAAAATGTCTCTCCGAGCCAGCGCAAGCGCTGGGGCTCAGCGAGACCTAAACAACAATTGATGGACAGAATGCAGAACAATGTCATACATTCACCCCAGTACAGAGATCTGGGCCTAAATCCATCGTTTTTTTGCTCACCATGCCATTCCAGTTTAAACCCAGCCATATGCAAATCAGTCTTGACCCTGTGCCCCATGGGAACAGTCCAGCCCGAACTGCCAAGCCAGGTCCTCCCTGGACTGGAAACAAGCATCCTAGGACCGGTTTCGGGCTTTCAGCCCTCGTCAGCCAGGATAGCCTGATTCCAGTGGCATGGAGAGCAAGGGACTCACGTCTGAGCATACCCTTCCCACTCGGGGTGACAAATGCAAAAACAACAATTGATGGACAGAATGCAGAACAATGTCATACATTCACCCCAGTACAGAGATCTGGGCCTAAATCCATCGTTTTTTTGCTCACCATGCCATTCCAGTTTAAACCCAGCCATATGCAAATCAGTCTTGACCCGGTGCCCCATGAGGCTTTAAGTGCTGAAGAACTTTGAATGCTGATGGAAACTCTGGCCATTGTTCAAATAAGATTGGACTGGACACCCTTTGAGATGAAGAGCCACAACCTTCTTGAAGACTTCTGCTGCTGATTGAATATCGAATGAAAGCACTTGGAACTGGAAGTAAACACCTCACTGCAAAATCTGAAGAACCATTGATGAGTGGATGCTAAAGGGAGGTCAGTTGTCACCATGCAGTCCTGTGCAGTTATCTGGCTATGATCCTATGAAATGCCTCCATCTTGAAGAGACTAGACTTTACCTAATGATTGTTCACAGCTGGTCACTGAGTTAACTTTCACAACTGGAACTTGGAGTGTCTGAGGTATGGGTGACTACTTCCAGAAGCCATGATGTAATGACCACAGCTGGAATGTGTGACAAGCAGGCGCCCACAAGAAACTGTCACAAACTCACGAGTAAAAAGTCACAGGCATAAAAACCTCCTTGCAGGATGAAGAAGTTGGAAAAGGCAAATAAAGGATTCCAGAAAGCAGAGAAGAATTTCAGAAGAATCCCCTTCATACATAAGAAACATGAACCATCAGGTGGCGAGAGCGAAAAACTGTTGAAGGAATACAACAGTATTGTGACACACTCTCAAACCAAACTGGAGCCTTTATATGGAGAAAAAAAGTACAGGAGATGATGAATCAGCCCATGTGACAATCCCCATAATAGATTGGGAAACTTAATAGAAACTAACTGAAGAAACATTCATAATGGGAAGGAAAGAAAAGGAAAAAAAACAGTACCAGCCTAGAAGCGAAGTGCGCTTAAAAGTCTACCTGCCATCTTTCAGGCAAGTTTTGCCTTTTTGTAGCCAAGCCCCTGGGTAAGCAGCCCCCATTACCCAGCAAGGAGCTGGGAAGTTCTTGTAAAACTTGTCCCAAGTAAATATTTTCCTTTCCCTGTAGCTGCAGGCTTCATAAGGTGTTTTGTTGTTGCTGGGTACTGTAGATCCCGCATACAGCAACACCACTGCTCATGAACACTGGCGAAAAGTCATGTTTACAACAGAAATTGACAGCTTTGAATTCTATGACAATCTCGAAGATCCAGATACCTTGGAGACCATTTAAGTAATATTTTAGTCCCCTCTGCCCATCTCTGATGCAGGCACCATAACTACAGACCCCTTACATTGAAGAGATTGCAGAGACTGGCAGAACACACTGGCTAAAAAGTTGGCCTGATCTCTGGAGTCAGGAGGTAGGGAGGAAAATGTCCATGTTGCAGAAACGTGTTGAATACATCCACATATTGGAAATTTGGGGCCAGGTTCGGCATAGTCAGAATTACAATTCTGTGTTTAATCCCCAAAGAATCATTTCCCACAATATCTGCAAGAGTGGATTGCTGATGCAACCTGGAAGTCTGATTAAATGGCTGAAAAAAGAAGAGTGTTTCTTTTCCTTGAAGGAGTGATGCATCTTATTGTCTTGCTCACCCCAAAAAGATGGGTCCCCTCAGAGGACATGAGAAGGCCTGTCGACTTCTTAGTTGTGTCAGTGTTCTAGTACTTTAGGAGACGTTTACAACAAGCAGCCAGGCCACCTCGCCATTGCCAATGCATAAGCAACTGTAAAGGAGGCATTCAATAGGGTCTCGTGGGGCTTTCTGTAGTTGGTTCGGATGAGAATGGAGTTAGATGAGAGGTTTATCACCGCTGTTAAGTCACTCTATACCTCATTATCAGCCTAAATAGTTAGCAAGAGGAGAATATCTGATAGTGATATGCTTCAATGGGGCATCTGAGAGGGTTTTCTATTGGCCACTCTATTATTTGCATTATATTTGGAGCCGTCCATTCAAAAGTTGAAGCACGCGGATACCATCCCCCTGCTGCAGCTTAACTGGTTCACGGCTAAGGTAATGGCATATGCAGATGATATCGGAGCAAACTCAAGGAGATGATGGACCGAGTGCTGAAACTTTTCAGACACTCCCCCCACTCACAGATCTGGGTTGAATCCATCATTGTTATTTAGCTCACCTTGCCACCCCAGTTTGGACCAAGCCATATGCAAATCAGTCTTGACTCTGTGCCTCATGGGAACAGTCCAGCTCAAAATGCCAGGCCAGGTCCTCCCTGGACCGGAAACAAGCATCCTGGGACTGGTTTGGGGGTAACACCCTTCATCAGTCAGGCTAGCTTGAATCCATTGGCAAAGTGTGCAAGGGGCCCACTCCTGGGCATACCGTGCCAACTTAGGGCGAACAAAGCAAACACAAGGAGTTGATGGACGGAGTGCTGAAACTTTTGAGACACTCACCCACAGTCACAGATGTGGGTTTAATCCACTATCATTCTTTAGCTCACTTCGCCAGCCCAGTTTGGACCCAGCCATATGGAAGTCCATCTTGACCCTGTGCCTCAGATGATATTGCCATTCTGTCATCATTTACGGCTCAAGCACTCATTGGTACTGAAGCGGCAGAGGGCTGTTTTGGCACAGAGTTTGGGTATAAGTTGAATATTAATTAAATTCAGATCATAACTTGTTTACTACCTGGCTCTCCAAACTCCCAGCATGTAAAAAAAGCCACTTAAGTTAATTGTTCGTATCTCCCCCTATATGAGGGATATTGTCCACCTTAATTACGAGGGACTTATTATGAATCAATTAATCTTTTTTGTAAATGGGAGAAACTTCATTTGGGGCTGATCAGGAGGTGCAACTTGATTTTAAAAAAAATATTCTGCCATGGTTTCTGTTTTTGTTTAGCTTAATACCGTTTTATCTTCCCAAGCCGTTTTTCAAAAAGGTTGAGACCAGATGGCTGAGATTCATATGGGTGTATGAAAAACCTCATTGCGCCATCTGGTTTTTGTTGTTACCTCACGAGATGGGTGGTATGGACCTTCCTTTGTTAGTGCTGTACTTTCTTTCCTCGTTTGGGTGGCGAATTTTCTCTGTCATGGTTGGGTCTGACTGGCAGTTGTCTTGTCTTTCTCCAGAGCATCAGATTCCTAGGCGCAACCCGTCAGACCCATACAGGTCCTGTTTGATAGAGGCTAGTTCAAAATGCACCAGGTTTAAGACGCTTTTTGTCTATCACAAGACCTGGCTCCCTATTAAAATGTATCGACTTTTAATCAGTAGATGTGCCTTGGCCTAAACCTAATATGCTGTGGCATCTGCATGAGGGCTATAAACAGTTTGGCCATCAGACTGGCTTTAAAAGGCTCGGTCAATTGTTTACTGATGGGACATTCCTTTCTATTGGGTCATTTCAGCATCTTTGTAGTTCCATGGTGTAGTATCCGGTATTCAAAATTCACAGCAAGTTTGTAAAAAGAGGAGGCTTAATGAATCCAGCACAATACAAGCAACCTCTCTGGATAAGTAATCCAGAAATATACAACTTCGGAATCAGAATCCCAACACCATAGCAACAGAGGCACAAGAGCACTGACATAGGAATAATTCTAACAGGGATAACTTAAAGGAACAATATGCAAGGAAGTAAATGGAAGAATACTACATATGGGCAGAGCTTCCTACAGTGGCATAGAGAGCCCTTTGACCGCTCACAGCCGCATTGAAGAGCGGGGGAGGGAAGTTGCCGGTGAGAATCCGCCAATTGCCACCTCGCGACAGCCGCAATGTGGGGAGGGTCTGGCAATTGCCGCCCCAACACGGCATGTAAGAGCAGGTGGAAGCCCGGGCGGACCGCCCGCCCCCACTTGCTACGCCACTGGCCACTTTAGATACTAACAGCTTAGAGACTTCATTACCCATCTTCTGGCTAATTAAATCCTTATGTGACAATCAATTTTTGGATCGGTTTATCCCCATGCCTAGATTTCACTCTATTAGTACTCTGTACCAGCCTTTTATTAACAGTAAATCTTATGAACAACATTTCCATCAATTGGCGATCAAATGAACTAAGAATTTAGACTTGACAGTAACTGTGGAGGACATTAGGCTTAGGGCCCAGCTGGCTCAAAGCATACTTAATGTGTCACGCTTTAAAGCTCATTCGTTTAAGATTTTACATGACATGTGTTATACTTGTCTCACTTCCAGAGAGTGGGAGATTTTTCATCCAGTTGTGTTCTCCCAGAAACAAACACTAACACAGATGAGCAACATGACCAAGAAAAAACAGGCCACAGCTCTATTGTCTTCTGGGGTCTGCAAAGATATTGGAGTAGATGCCTTTCTCACTTATATTGACAGGCTTCATCATCTGCGCTTATTCACTGCCTAGTAGTGTAGTAGCAGCAGGGCAGACTCAACCAGGAAAAAATCCTTGGGAGTTCTTAGATAAAAAGCAATCTCCCAATGACGCAGGCCTCCTTACACCATAGTGCAAGGGTGCATGCGCCGGCATATGGCAGCTTTTTGTGCACCAGCGCAGGGGAGAGCACAGGAATGCGACATATTATTGTATTAAATATGTCACATTCCTGTGCTTTGAAAGTGCCGCAGCGTGGTGCAGCCAAAGGGCTAGCGATGTCGCGCTGCGGCACTTTCTTCTAAATCTGCCCAAACAGTTTAAAACGGGCCTATAGCCAACCTTTGATTAGTTTTGGTGTATAGTGGCCAGGTGGAGACGCAACTCACACCTTTGCAGCCTGATCTGTCCTTTTTTGGCTTCACCATTTAATAAATAATTAAGTCAATTATGATCCAAAGTTGATCATGTTGGGCCATTCTAGTTCAATACCACGTAATGTGGTTGCAATGTAGATTTTCCTAATAATTTATGACGGAAAGTCTTAATTTTATTAAAGACACGGAGGCGAGTATTATGCTTTTCTTTTCTTGCTTTATTCCAATAGCAGCAAGATAAAACTACTATTCCCAGAAGGCTTGGAGAAACAACTACCAGCCAATGGGAAACAAAGAAGCAAATACTGACCAATCACATCTTAGATAATAGTATAAGGTCTATCGTGACTGCGAACAGCCCTCTTTTCTTATGCGAGCAATCATAGAGTATGGAAAAATAAAGGAGAAACAGAGAACAAAATGCATAAAGTCAAAGTCCACGTAAAAAGTTCTTTTCCGAAGACCACCAGAGGAGAGTCGGAGAGAAGATCCAGTCCAAGGACAGAAGGTGACGTATCAGAAGGAATGATCTTGGTAGAATCCATGATGACCTCAGGATGATGCCGGTGGCAGCGCTGGAGTTCCTGTGGGGAGGGAGAACACCAGTTAGAAGTGTTGTGGCGGGATAATACTCGCCTCCGTGTCTTTAATAAAATTAAGACTTTCCGTCATAAATTATTAGGAAAATCTACATTTTATGGCAAGACCGGAGGCTCCTATTATGCTTGTTTAAAGCATATCAACCACCAGAGAAGAAGCAGTAAGAACAGGTTTGCAATAAAATGTACGGAACACTGTATCATTAGACCAATCTGCTGACTTCAGGATATCCTCCAGACGGGAGCCAGCCCAAAAGGCTTTAGAAGCCATGGCTCCTCTAGTGGAATGAGCTCCAAAAACGGAGACGTCAATACTGGCCAGGGACATGACCCAACGAACCCAACGGGCCAAGGTAGCAGCAGAAACAGGATGAAAGGGTTTACGAAAAGAAATAAGGAGTTGGGAGCTGGAGGAAGTCCTGAGAGCAGAGGTCTTACTTTCATAAACTTTTAAACATTGACCTACACACAATTTGGGATTGGAGGGAAAATAGGGATAGAACACAGACTGTAAATTGGTCTTGGTACGTTTATGAATATGAAACATTACACCAGTAGGAGTAAACTGTCTAGAAGAAACATCTAAGGCTTTCACATCAGATACTCGTTTAATGGAAATTAAACATAATAACATAGTAAGTTTAGCTGAAATCATTTTTAATGAAAGAGCAGAGTTATCAGGCCAGGTAGAAAACAACTGCAAAACCAAATTGACATCCCATAAACTAGAATACTTAGCCAAAGGAGGTTTTGAAAAACGAATTCCTCTTAGTAGTCTGCATACCAAGGGATGCGCCCCCGCAGGTTTTCCATCAATGTGGGTATGATTGAGTGAAATGGCAGATCTATATAGGTTGATGGTACGATAGGATTTACCTGAGCTAGCCTCAGAGGCTAAGAAGTTGACCATAAAATTTAAAGAGGCTGAAACGGGATCGACAGATTTCTGCAGACACCAGCTTGACCAAAGAGACCAGGCGGACTTGTAAGCCTTGGAGGTGCCAGGGGCCCATGCTCGACTAATAAAGACTGAAGCTTCCTGTGAAATGACGAAATCAGAAGGGGAAGGCTGGAAATTTTCCAGGCGGACAACGTCAGAGACTGGTTGACCATTAAAGGATGGGGGTTGCCCTGAGGATCCGAGAGAAGATTGGGGAAAGGAGAAAGAAGGACGGGGAAGTCTACCGCCAATTCCAGGAGAGACGGGAACCAAATCTGGGACTGCCAAAAGGGAGCTACTATTACCAGAGATGTCATTTGGCGACGCACCTGCGATAAGACCCTGTTGATCAACAGAAAAGGAGGAAAGGCATAATTGAGGTGAAGGGACCAATCTTGGAGGAAGGCATCGGTCGCCAGAGCCAAAGGATCCGGACGCCAACTGAAGAAATGAGGCAACTGGGAATTGAGACGGGAAGCAAAGAGGTCTACTGAGAAAGGACCCCACAACTGAGAGAGGGAGAGAAACACGGAGGGAAGAAGCTTCCAGTCGCTGGAATCCCGGAGGAAGCGAGAATGCCAATCGGCCACAGCGTTGAGATCTCCTGGGAGGTATTCCGCAGAGAGCGATAGTCTGTTGGAAAGGCAAAACTCCCAAAGGCTTTTTGCCAGATCTGCTAGAGCCTTCGATTTTGTGCCACCGAGATGGTTTATATAACGAACCGCAGAAACATTGTCCATGCGTAGAAGGATGGTACAACTTACTCTGTCTTTTGCCAGACTCTGGATTGCAAAGGAACCTGCAAGCATCTCTAAACAGTTGATGTGCAATTTGGACTCCTCTTTTGACCATGTACCGCCAGTCGATATTGGTCCACAACGGGCGCCCCAACCCGTCAGACTTGCATCGGATTCTAATACAAGATCTGGGGCGGAAGCGAAGATGGTTCGGCCGTTCCAGGCCTCCAAATGGTTTAACCACCATTGCAGTTCCAGGTGAGATTCGAGATCTAATTCTACTTGATCGGAATAAGCGAGACCTTGCCGAAGATGCCTGATCTTTAGGCGCTGAAGAGCGCCATAATGGAGGGGACCTGGGAAGATAGCCTGAATGGAGGCCGATAAAAGGCCGACTATTCTCGCAAGAGTTCTGCGAGAAATGAGTGGACGGCGCAGAGCCTGGGAAATCTCCGTTTGAATCGTGGAGATCTTGGATTGAGGAAGAAACAGGGAAGCCAGGGGGGAGTCTATACGGAACCCCAGAAACTCCATGCTCTGAGTCGGGATGAGAGAAGACTTTTCTAAATTGAGGAGAAAACCCAATTCGAGAAGAAGAGAACGTGTAGTGTTGAGATCATTCAATAATGCCGATTTGTCTAGATTCATGAGGAGAATGTCGTCGAGATAAATGATGAGTCTGATCCCCAGAGATCGTAGATAAGCTACGACAGGTCTCATTACCTTTGTGAAGCACCAGGGTGCTGAAGAAAGACCGAAGGGCAGAGATTGAAAACGATAAGTGACGTTTTGCCATTGAAATTGGAGGAACTTTGTGTGCGATTCGTGAATAGGAATAGAAAGATAAGCGTCTTGGAGATCTATGCGGACCATCCAATCGTTGAGACGCAAAGTGTCTCGTAAGTGAAGGATCGTCTCCATTTTGAAGTGGCGATAAACCACGAACTGATTGAAGAATCTGAGATTGATCACCGGTCTCATCTTCTTGTTCTTCTTTTGAACGAGAAAAAGCGTGCTGAGGAAGCCTGAGGGATCGAAGGGGGAAACTAGAATAGCTCTTTTGGAGAGAAGTGCCTGTATTTCCGAGGTGACCAGCAGGGACATTTCTGTTGAAAACACTAGAGGAGAAGGAAGAACATGTTGAAAAGGAGGAGCGTAAAGCTCGATACGATAACCTTGGACGGTGTCGAGAACCCATGGATCTGCAGTGAGAGTCTGCCATCTGTGCAGGAAAAGAGCTAAACGACCCCCCACAGGAATAACTGCACTCACCTTGTTGGGAGTTGTTGTTGTGGCGGAAGCCACGTTGGCCCCTGCCCCTGTAACCTCGACCTCTTTGGGGGTAAAACTGGGGCTTGAAATCCTGCTGGTTGGAGTTGAAGGCACCACGGGAGCCTTGGGACTGGAACCCACGGCCGGTAGAGCGGCTCCTGCCTCCTCCGGCCCTGCCAAAAACCCAAGAAGGAAAGACCTTCTTGATGGATTGCTGCGCCTTGTCCAAGGAGGCAAAGGTGGTGACGAACCGACTTAAGTCTTTTACTAACGAATCTCCAAAGAGAAGACCATCAGCCTTGACACCAGGATCAAGGGGGGCAAGGTTGGCAAGCTTGGGATCTAACTTTATTAAGAGACCTTTGCGGCGCTCATGAGTCAAGGCCGCATTAGTGTTGCCCAGGAGACAAAAAGCGCGTTGGACCCACAGCGAAATCTCCTCTGGATTAAGGTCCGTGCCATCCAGGCGAGCTGTTTCAGCTAAATCAAAGATGCGGGCCAGTGGCCCCACCAAATCAAGCAGTTTGTCTTGGCAGGAGGACCAAGCTTTGTCCACGCCTTTGCGCGGATCCTTGCCAAACTTCGAGAAGAAAGTGAGGAGAGGTTGATCAATGGCAGGGGTAGAAGTTATGTGAGAAGGGAGAGAGGGCTTGGGACACTCGGACTTTAATTTAGCCCGGACAGTTTTGTCTAAAGGGAGACGAAGTCTGGAGGTTATATACTCTCCGACATGGTCAATAGGGAACCATTCGGTAGAATTAGGATGCCTGATAGAAGCAGGGTCAAAAAGAGGGGTACCCTCAGGATCCAGCACCGGCTCCGATGCAAAAGCGTCCAGTTTTAATTTCTTAGGAGGGGATGAAGGATTTACAATATCAAAAATATCATCAAGGTCAGTGGCGTCACCCATATCATCATCTGTATCGTAAATTGTTGAAATGACCAATTTCTGTGGTACCTCCGGGTTGTTGGACTTAGCCTTACGTTTACCAGCTACACTTTTTAACCCCTCCTGAATAGGAGGCCTGGGAGGAACCACGTCCTCTGTCATATGTGAGGAAGACTCACCAACCACTTTTGACGCCAAAGAAGAAACCTTGGAGTGTACCACTGTAAGTTTTCTGCTATCCCCCGCAGATTGGGCCATTGCTTTGGTCATTATACTTAAGAGAGAGTTCTCCATAGTCTTGGAAAAACGCTTCATAGAAGCTTCGACAGCAGTCTCCACTGAGGAATTAATAAAAGAGCTCAAATCTTCCTTGAACTCTTCCCCTTCATTGTCATGAGGCTCATTAGAAACCTGCATTGTGAACATAAACTGGGAGCCTGCTCAAAACCTGACAAGAAAGGGTTAATGTGTAGAAATAAGGAGTGGGCGTATGAAAATGAAGAAACCCCTCCCCTTAGGGGGCGTGTGAAATATGCACGAGGGAATGAAACGAAGCGTGGTGAGGAGCCGGTAACAGCGCGTCGAGCTGAGGAGCCGTTCTGGAGCGCTGCGCCACAGTTGAGGCGGGGACCGGTGAGAGAGGCACGCGAGGGGCAGGCAAAGCGTGCAGGGCGCGGGGGGAACGAAAAGCTGAAAGGTGTATACGCGTGTGAGAGCGCGAAGAAACGGGAGCAACGAAGTTGCGCTACAAAGGCCAGTAGTACAGTAAACAGAACAATACCATGAAGTAATTCAAATTAATTCATATGAATGATAGAAAAAGGTACTTATCTTGACTGCGAGCAGCAAGAAAAGAGGGCTGTTCGCAGTCACGATAGACCTTATACTATTATCTAAGATGTGATTGGTCAGTATTTGCTTCTTTGTTTCCCATTGGCTGGTAGTTGTTTCTCCAAGCCTTCTGGGAATAGTAGTTTTATCTTGCTGCTATTGGAATAAAGCAAGAAAAGAAAAGCATAATAGGAGCCTCCGGTCTTGCCATAAAATTTATTTTTACTCTATTACAGTGGGAAGATTGGGCATTGCTAGAACTCAGTTGCAAAGCGAGTCCCTAGATCCAAATGCATGCTGGCACAAAATTATTCTTGCCTGTGGCTTGGTATTTACAATCACCCAGCATTTTCCTATCAGGCGAAAATTAAAAAGACAGTGGGCTCCTGTTAAGGAGGCGTTCGCTTCTTGTATGCCTGGCTACCTTCAGGGGATTTCATGTCATTATGATTTGTATACTTAAGGTTTTTTGCATAGATTTCATCATTATTGATATCATGGTGGTACGACATATACACGTTTTTCACTATTGTAATTGGTTTTGAAATGACAAATAACTTTTGCTTCATTTGCAGTATTTTATTGTTCGATACTTTGTGAATTCAAAAAAGGATTATTCTCTGATGTTCCATCCCCTTCGAAATGGCAGAACAGCTCACACCCTCCTCTACAGCTTTGACAAGTGTTTAAAGTTTGAGAGTACACTTTAAAGATTGATCAATTTTCTTGTCCATGGGATCCTTCAGGATAGTGTTCTCAGAAATGAAACAGACCGATAAAGAGCTTCACTGGGACAAAGTCAGAACGTTTTGTGTCCATATAAACCAAAGGATAGAGGTGAGCCATGAAGTGAAAAAAAGTGATCATATCTGGACTCTCCCATTCCCGGAAAACCACATCAAGGATGTGGGAACGGGTGAGAAGCTCCGCCTTTGCAGAACATTGAAACTGACAAACCAAACTGTTTGAAGACCTTTTAGCTGCATCAGGAATAGGAAAACCCATATTCTCTTAATTGTGTGATAAAACCCGAGGGAGTGGATCCTTCCCAATGTACATGCCCTGTTTTTCCTCATTGATAACCTCCAAACTAGCCTCATAAAATGCAGAACACTCAGCTCTCGAGACATGACAGGCCTATTTCTGAGCTGGTGAGGAGAATCTTGAGCAGGAAGATGTAGAGGAAGATGCTTCTTATACTTCTTCGCCATTCTGCAGATTTAGGAGTGAGACAAGAAACACAGGCCCAAATCTCAGCAGAATGTGAAATCCACTAGTCATGTCGCCCAGTGCCAGGGCCAAGACCAACTCATCTGTAGCTCTTGGGAAACATAAATACTGAAGAACTATGTCCTACATGAATGCCTGGCAAAGCTCTGTATATGCTCAAATGTCCTCCTTTCTTACAGCCAAACATAAACACCTGCATCACAGCCACTGCTGTCCACTAAACAGGGTTGGTCTGGCCCATAAGGCAATCTGGCACTGCCCGAAGGGCTGGTCTAACAGGTCTAACATGGGCTGTATTTTGGCCTGCTTGTTGGCCTGTTTTATGCTCTGATGAGCTGATTTGTACTGTTGATTTTTCTGACAATACCACAAAAATTGCCTGCAGCAGACACAAATGCACACACTCCCCCATTTTTTGCAAAACAACTATACAACTTGGCTTTACAAGTTCAAAACTGCTCTGATTTGCAAACGTGGGCCACCTTTTTAGCCATCTGATTTGCCAATTGGATGCCACTTTTATTCTGGTGTCTATGCCTATATTCTGTCCCCGTCCTACTCTGCCACCAGATCAGGGTTCAAAGCCAGCAGCAGCTGATTATGAACTGTCTCAGAAACAGGCCCATCTAACCAAAACAACCGGGTGAGTGGTAACATGAACTAATCAGATGCCTGAAAATGAGCTCATTCACTGAAGAAGGTAGCACATGTTGACAGGCTGCCGTGAATATTTGCAGGAAATTCCGAAAGAATGTGTATAGCAGAGTAATGTACCTCCACGCAGTGGCAGGAATCAATTCTCTGGTTCAATAGCAAATGGCTCCACCGATGCACCACCACCTCATCACAAACCCAGCATAGTGAAAGCAAAGAGAGTGAAAGTGGAATTTTTGGCCTAGCAGAAGGCCCAGCAGTGAACCTCGCCTCAGACATGGAAAAAAAAAAACTAGAAAACAAGCTCTGGAAAAGTCAATAGGTCTCACTTGTGGAAGAGCTATTGGCTTTGTGAATTTCTTATAGCCATATTGTACACCAGTGTGGCTGCTGCACAGCATGGCTGATGTTGGAAAAAAGAACTGTGAAGCAGTCAGCGTTGACCCCAAATGGTAGTGATCTGTTTACTTAGTATGGAATTATTGTCTGCCATCATTAAAAAATTATTTAATCATATGATGCCCAAGTTGAAGTTTACCGTTGCGGCCAATTTGAAGACAGCACTAAAAAGGCCAATGAGAACAGGGAGCGCAGTGCCGTTTGCATCGTTGTAGCATCTTGACGTGATTTTAGGCTGCTTTTTTGGTTTCTGGCGGGACAAGTAGGGGCAAGCCACAAAGAAGAGGGGCCCGGTGTGGACGAGGCAAGCAACAACGGCTGAGGTACATACTAGACAAGCGCCAGTACAGTTGTACGGTGGGGGCGGCAAGCCAAGCAAGTAGGCAAAAGGGGGAGGGAGGAACGGGTGCAATTTATAGGAAAAAAAGGACATCTGAAAGCAGCAAGTAGTGAAAGAGAAGCAATACTTAAGCCATGCTCCAGGGTAGGGACAAACGCACGAAGAGGAAGTAAAGCCGGCACTTGCTGTACAAGGCAAAGCAAGGAAATGAGAGTGATGATGAAGCCAACCAATGGTAAGTAATGGGCAGGCTTTAAACCCCTTAAGTATATGAAGTGTTTCACAAGCAACAGCGCATGTGCTGTCTCAGGTGAGACCTAAAGTATAGAGTGTAAGGGGAGGGCTGAGGAAGGCCGCAAACTGTCATACAGGCAACGGTGCTCGCCAAACAAACTGAATGGCATAAAACAATAAACAGTGCCCCCAAAACTTGTGTCCTGTCTGAGGGGAAACAGCATTTTCCACGCTGGACCATTACCTTGCAGTCTTTACTATGCAGATAAGTATTTGTACCTAAACCATGCAGTACTTTACAGTAGAAGTATTTTTTTTTTTTTAAATGACATTCTTTTTATTCTATTTTAAGAAAGTGATTTTAGCGTTCAGGGATGGGTGGTGAGGGTGACTTGAGGGCTCAGGAGTGGGTAGAAGTAAAGGGAGGTGAGGGTCACGAGTGAGTAGAGGTAAAGGGAGGTAGGGTGAATTGAGGGGTCTGGTGTGCGTAGAAGTATAAAGGGAGGTGACGGTAACTTGAGAGTTAAGGGGTGAGCAGAGGTAAAAGGAGGTGAGCGTGACTTGATTATTGTATGATACGGCTTGTATGGTATGGTATGGTATGGCTTGTTATGGTATGGCCTGCCATTTTATAGTATGGTATGTGCTGTTATTGTATTAAATTTTATGGTGTGGCCTGTTATTTTATAGTATGGTATAATATGGTATGATATGTTTTGAAGTGCAATATTATTGTATGGTATGGTATGATTTGTTTTTGTATAATAAGGTATTATGTTTTGGTCTATTATTGTGTAGTATGGTATGGTGTGGTGTATCATGGCCTGATAAGGTATCGTACATACAGTGGTATGAGTATAGTATCTCGTGTTACTGAGGAGTATAACCTATGAACTGCTAACAGCAAGCATACACATGCATTTAGGCAAGCGCCGATATCACCAGCTGGTACAATTTAAACATACAACTTACACTGGCTTTTTTCAAATTTGAAAGGAAGGCGGCATTACAGTGAATGCGACCGAAACAAGGACCAGTCATAAACAAATACAGCTTAGTGGAAACAACAGCATGTAACTTTATTAAAATGCATTAACATGTTTTGTTGTGTTGTTATACGGGTTGTACAAGACTGGCTTATTGGAAGTTATGTTTTGAAATAATCTGGAAAGCAAACAACGAGCAATAAGAGAAGTGGCCCCAAGATGAAAAATCTAAAATTTAGGGGCAAACAAGCTGCGAAAAAACGGGAAAGAGCAGCATAGGAGCGTGTAAAAACGAACATACAAACAAACTATGAACACTCACAAAAACAAAGTACCACAATCCAAGCACAAGCAGCGCAGAAGAACACTAATCAAGAAATCAAGCAGTACTTCGTCCTTGCTCCATGGATGAAAACAAAAATACAGAGAATAGTGAAGCCGTTGTACAGACACGAGCTCACCAATGAAAAGGAAGAAAATAAGATTGACAATTAAATCAACGAATGGCCCTTTTTAGAGTTTTTTTTTTAGAAACAATAGATCATCTTTGCAAGCAACAGTCGTAGGCAAAACACCTGAAAACAGGAAGATGCTGAGAAAGCTAGCCTTTTTAGGGCGGCCTATTCTGAGTGGCCGGTGCCTGCACTGTAGACATTTTTAGATTTTCCTAGAGGTTCCTGTCTCCAGGTGTGTTTCACTTCACAAGTAATGTGATGAAGACGAGGGACATAGCGGTAGTGTGGTTTTGGTGGGTAAGATAAGGAGGAAGGAATGAGTAGTCACCAGGGCCGGACTGGGAACCGAAACAGGCCCTGGCGAACTGCTCAGCTGGCCCCCCTGGAGGGAAGCGGGGGAGCGGCCGAGAGATTGCTAGGGCCGGTTTCGGCTGATTTTGTTACAGGGGGTCAATATTGCCGACCCCTGGTAACGAAAACGCCCCCCACGGGCCAAAAACCGGCCCCCACCCTAGCGGCCCACCGGGGAAACGCCCGGTGCCCGCTACGGCCAGTCCTGCCCTAGTAGTCACTCCTAACAGTATGTCTCTATGGGCAAAAAAATCTATTCTTGTGTTGGTGGTGGGAGAAGAAACCTACGTCCCACAACATTCAGTCTGGAAATGAAGGGACGTGCTCCAGGCATGCACACTTTTAAATGTCCAAGACTTCGATAGCGGAAGGACACCTTAAACTATTCAGTATACGCTTTCAGAAGAGTTAAAAATGCACTGCTACACTAATTAATAATTACATTATCTTGAGAAGGTATGCCCCTTGGTTGTCTGCGTCCTACTAAACAAAAGCCTTCATTAGGCATCAGACAGTCTGGGTCGCATCCCAAACAGCCAGTCTACAGATGCTGCTCTTTAATCGGTGTTTGGTCAGCATGATTGGGCCTGCTGGCTCTTGATCTCATGATTCCATGTGTTTCAAATGGGATCTGTGTCAGTCCACAGGATTCACCATTGGGCTGACGGACCGAGTTTCAATACTCAGATGTTGAAGGCAGTGGAAAGCTCTCCAGTAGTCTACCTGGTAATATTAGCCGTGTCACGCAGCTTTTGCGCAAGATGTGACTTAGAAAGTAACGTGCTATAATCAGGGCCACTGGAATTATGCAAATTTGTGGCTGCTCTTTTTTCTGCATAAATATTTATTTGTCACATTTGCCACATAATCCGTAGTTTGATGCAAAATCTGGTAGATGTTGTGGCTACCCCTAGTCTGGTCCAAGCAGTATCTGTCCTTGGCCATGGTGGGGTTGGATCACGGTAATATCACTGTGCCCACACCTGCCTCTGCCCCGCTGCCATGGCTATTATTCTGAGGCTTGGCAAATGTACTGACGGACATGTCTTGTGCCTGTCCTGCAATGAACTCCAGTGGAGTTTTCAGCATGTGATGGAATCGGCAGACTATGCAGATAAAAGGTGAACGCGTGCTCTGAACATGACATCAATCCCCAGAAGGGGGTACGGTTAAAAAGACTGAGGAAACATTTGATTGTACCTGAGGTTGACCCATGCTAACTCCTGACTCCTTTATTTGAAGTGGGGTCCCAGAGCTAAAGGGTCCCCTTGGAGGATGTAGCTCCTGGAGCTAATTGCACTCAGAGACATTGACTTGTATGATCATTGGGTTCATTTAATATTTAGTGCAATTGTGAGATTGAAGTACCTTCTTTCTTGAAAATACAAGCAATCGGCTGCCTACCTGAGAAGCCTGTGACTGCTCGCCCTCACTGCCCAGTGGAGGAGCTAAAGGGAGTGTCAAGGGTGCCATGGTCCCCTGGCTCACTTCACTTTAGTGAAGCCTGATGTCTAGAAAAGGTTTTGTACTGGAAACTATTCTTCCAGTACAAAATACTATGCTCAGACATACTTTGAAACCTTTCCCACTTTGTATATGTGCTGTACAGCACAGCACATTTCTCCTACTTTGTACCTGCCTCAAGAAGTCGTATTTTGTGGCTCAAGGCCCTGTCTACAAATGTTAGAGAATAGAGTTTTGCATCAAAAAAACATGGGTAGTAGTGTGGGAACGCCCATGTGCCACTCATGTGGTCTCCATTGATGCAAAGTAATGCAAACAGTGCACAGCACTACTTTGTGTTGCTTTCAAGCAACTTTTCACCGCAAAGTAAGTTTTGTGCTGTAGGTAAGAGTAGGAGAAAAGAAGAGAATACTGTGTGACAGATAAAGGGCCCTATGTTGTGTGGAAAAGAGAGCAAAGGGATAGAATAAGGGTAAAGAATGGGTACAACTCAGTTGAGAAAGGCTTTACCAAGGCAGGTGACTAAGAACACTGCTGTCGGATTGATCAGGAAACATATTGTTATATCCTAAGTATTACATTTATATGTAATCAGCCTAGGTCCTCCTAGCTGCTCAGCCAGAGTGAGAGATGGTAACGGAATGTTGGTGTGACTGTGATGAATGGAATGCCTGGGTGCCTGAGTGGATGAGTGGGGCTGGTACATGGCTAGTACCTGACTAGAGCTGGCTGGACAATGATTGATACTACCCTGACATGGAACCAATAAAGAAGACTTGAAATATACAACATGGTTACCAGTGTCTTTATGTACAGGGTACAACATTATTTTGGCTACAAGGATGGGATTCCGTTTCTAGTATCACGGAGGTAACGTTTCTCTGGGTATGGTTGCTGTCATGCACATTTTGTTCCTCGTTCGAGCCAATTTACAATTTCCTCTACTACTGGTTTGGGGCGTCATTTGGGAGACTTTTATCTCTGGCATCCTCCACATGTCTATTTCTGCACGCCTCTGCGGGGATTTGGTGGCATGTTCAATTTCATGTATGTCGGAATCTATGCTACATTTGGTTCTGTATTGTCCAGTTAACTGTTATCTAAAAATGTGGTTTAGTGTAGGTTATAGAACATATTTTGCAAGGACCATGGTTAGTGCCTCGCTAAGTTATGGAGCATTTTTCGTGAAGATCCACTTGGTGCACATAGTTCTTTTATTCTTTCACCTGCAAACTTATGGACTCTGCTGTGACTCTTACATGCTTCTAAAACAGTAATGTGTTTATTATTTGCATTCTAATTGTTCGAGCTTTCGCTCTACAGTTTCCCTCTGTATCATGTATGTGTTTCAGGTGGTGTACACTGTACCAGTGTCCCCACTGTGCAGCACAACTCGGGTGAGAGATCGATAACCAGCATGGAGCACAGTTCACTGGTTCTAGTGTTATTGGATTTGTGATAGGATTATTAGAACATTTGAATGTTGGAAGCTCCATTGAAAACAATGGAGTGCTCCGGGCTTATAATGGCTGGTATGAGCCCGTAGCTCGAACATTCCAATGTTTCTTTGCTCACAGCTCTGGCTGTGAACAAAGGCTTCAGGGAGCCTGAGGGGATTTGAATCCCCTCACACTCCCTGAAGGCTTTGTTTTATTTGTTAGAACATTCTGCCCTCTAGTGGCAGAATGTTCTAATAGCCTTATAGCCCTTCGTAGCAGGGCTATTCCGGCTATTAAAGTCCCGCTGCTTTGTTAAAGTCCCTCGCCTTCGGCTCAGATCTTTAACGATGCAGGCGGCCTTTAATAGCTGGTATAGCCCACTACGGCGGGCTATAAGGCTATAATATTTAGCTTCAGTTTAGTATGTTGTGATACCACAGTTTTACGCTCTTTATTGTATGGGTCGTTAATGTGTTTGGTGGGTGGTCCAGCAAAACACAAGTGTCCCTATTAAAAGAGAAGGCCTAAGGCATTGTCCTAAGCCAAGTGTCTATTATTCATCGGTAATTCTCTCAGACAATAATAAAATGCCCTTTGATCTGTACACAGTAACTTGTATATGCACTAATAAAAGTCTATTAACAAACCTTATTCATAACAGTCAGAGTTATTTATTATTGATAAACATCAAACAATGAATCATTTAAAATATCCTTCCCTCCCGGAATGGGTTACAGTCTTTAATGAATTTAATTAATAACAATTAAAATTTGGTCAATATAAGTTTGGTGGGTGGTCATCACTGTTTTATTTCTGAAAGGAGGGATAGGTTTTAGGCCATAGTACATCCTTAAGTTTGGGATGTGTTTGGGTAGTAGTCCCTTCATAGTTATCCCTTCGTCAGGGATTGGGTTGGGTTTGAGTCCCAGTTAGTGACCTCTGTAGGAGGTTTGGGTCATGGGTTTTGTTCCCATACACAAGTGTTATTGTGTTTAACCCTTACACAAGGTTAGGATATGGGTTTAGACCCTATTTACATGTTGCGCAGTATCATGGTACAACCCTACTTAGGGTGAGTGATATGGGTGCTTGCCCCTCACAGTTTCATGGGTCGTTGTCCCATATCTTGGTAGTTCCCTTGTTGTTGGGATTGGTGTTGCAGGGTGTCTTCCCTTTGCGTCACTCCACATATCTTCTTCGGGATTGGATGTGGGGTGTGCTACTCTATGTTTCAGAGTATTACAATTTGTACTTGTATTTCTACATGTTTACGCTTCATAAAGTTTTAATAATTTTCATGGGGGAGGATGGGGGATATTGATGCTCATTTATTTTGATGTTGTATTTTACCCATCTTTTCTTGATTTGCATTGTTCACTCTCTTGTAATGTTTTGCTTTCAGTTGCATCCCTGAGTTCTGAACATTACCGCTTTCTTGTGTTATTTTAGTTTTTATTTAAAGGAAAGGGATAATATTATTTCCTAAGTATTACATTTACATGTAATCAGCCTAGCTTCTCCTAGCTGCTCAGCCAGAGTGAGAGATGGTAACAGAATGTTGGTGTGACTGTGATGAATGGAATGCCTGGGTGCCTGTGTGGATGAGTTGTGACAGTTAGAGATGGGCTGAGCAGCTAGACAGGCTGCTCCTGGTGGGGCTGGTACATGGCTAGTAGCTGACTAGAGCTGACTGGACAATGATTGATACCACCCTGACATGGAACCAATAAAGAAGACTTGAAATATACAACATGGCTACCAGTGTCTCTATGTGCAGGGTACAGCATTATTGTGCCTACCCAGGCCACAAAGTAGTCTTCCGTAGGCTTAACCAAGGCTTCAGCTGTGTCTATACTTCACTGTACTTTGGGGTAGTAGCAGTGTCCATGCACAGCCCTCTGGTATCTGTTTTTGAAAGCTATGTACTCTTTTTTGAGTTAGCTACAAAACTTCAACAGGTTGAATATGTTGCATGGACATAGCTAAGAAAACTTGCATGTCCTATTCACAACCAACTCAAGAATCATATTTGTGTTAAGATCCACTCTTTGATCCACCAGTCAATATGTTCATAAAACTAAACATTCTGAAAAATCCAACACTACACACACACAACTAACAAAGCACAAACAACCCTATAACATACACATTTGTAAAGCATGGATGGCCAGAATTGTATCTTGGCATTGGATATTATTTTTACCAAATGCATTTGATCAACCTTAGGAGCGTGAACGAATGAGTGACCCTGAGGGCAAACAAGCTCATCTCCATGAGGCCAAACACAGATGCCTGAACTGGATGCATTAGCCTTCTGAGACCCCAGTCCTTGATATATAGTTGGGTACAAGAAGTTAAGTTGGAAGAAAGCAATGAAGTTCAGTTCCTACCTGAAACACATATTGTTGGACTTTGCCGTCGGACTTCGATTCTAGCTTTCTAAATGTTTTAGTATGCATAGTATGCAAAAGTAGAGAAATGACTTGGACCATTGCCCCCCTGGAGGATTGTTTTACCTCCTCTGGCTCCAAATCATGGCTCTGCCATTACTCTATCCTGAGAGTCAAGTTCAGAAGGGCTTGTACTTGGCCCAGTTAATAGAGTCGTAGTGGTTTTGGCCCCGACACACCATTGACAAACAACTTCAACCACCTATGATTGAGGCCCCATAGCCTCTGCCTGCACTGTGGCCACTGGAGCGGGATCTGCCACAAGGTGTCAATGTACCTGATAGGTAATGATGGTGGAAATGTGCATCCAAACATCCAAAGCGCAATAGTAGAGGGTGCCCTAATAATAACCAACAAACACCAAGCCCATGTCTCTTTACATGAGACAGTTTCTGAACCTCAGGACATAAAGGAGTCTGAGAAAGGCTCTTTTATCCTCATCCAGTTGTGGCCTTACCTATAGTCACTTCTTGTCACTGACACTGAACTGGTCAGTGTGAAGGTGGAAAGTCAATCCACTTCGATGGACTACTCTGGACGAAATGCACAATGGTAGAAGTGGGTGAGAAATATGGATTTTGCCTACCACACCGGCAGAACATAACTGACTAATAGTTCACAGTCGAGAAATAAGACATTTGTTCTGATGGTGGAAGGCATTGTGGGAATTGAAAAACTGATGGGTCTATGACCTAGTTGAGAAAGTACACGAGATCGGGATCAACAACCATGCTTACCAAATCCTGAGGAATGAAGTCAACGATTCTGTCTTTTTGCCCCTGCTTGAGCCGGTTTAAACTGATGGATTCAATCTGACCATTGGATGCCTCATTTCGGAACATAAAGATCATGGGGCCGCTTCACAGAACTAATTTAAGACAAAATCCTAAACTTACTACTTTTGGTGTTCACAGAAGTTAGGATTTTGTCTTAAGTTTGTCTTAAGACAGACTTAAGACAGACTTAAGACAAACTTAAGACAAAATCCTAACTGAAGTCTGTCTTAATTCTGTCTTACTTCTGTGAATACCAAAAGTAGTAAGTTTAGGATTTTGTCTTAAATTAGTTCTGTGAATCGGGCCCCATGTGCCATCATTCAAAAAGGCCCTGGTGCCCTGTCCATGCGACAAGGCGCTTGAAGAGCCTGGCATCACATCTTTTGCTGGTCCCCAGAATGACCATCCAGCAGGACAAACACAATCCTTTGTGTGGTACCCAACTTGAACACATTACAGCCATTTATCTCCCAGAGCCAAATATACAAAGTATCTCTTTTCTACCAATAACCTTCGCTTGAGCTCCATTCTTTTTCACAGACTGAAACAACGTAAGCCTTAATAAGAGAATGTTGATCCAAGCTGTACCCAAATGTTCCAGTACAGTCAGCAAACAACTAATACTGTGTATGGCGCCCTGGAGTAAACTAAACCAAACTGTCACAGCACGTTTTATGATACAATTTAAACCATAGGGCACATTTAAATGTTTGCATTCGTCTTTCTTTTAGTTTGCTGCAGGGATTGTGTGTTTGATTAATATGCCTGTGCGCTGTAAACATGATTTGGAGTGTGCCCTTAAATTGTGCTTTATGCGCTCTGATGCCGAAGCACTCAAGACGTGGAGGCGCATTAGGTTGAAGAGCAGCATAGGTGACAGGCGAAGAGGCGCAGGGTGCCTGGGGAATTCTAGAAATCTTCCCAACTGTCAGGCATGTTTGTCACCGCAGTCCAGCTGCGATGCTCCAGTCGCTCTCGAAGCACAGGGGCTTTTTGAGTGCATGAGACTGCAGGCGTGGGCTGTAATTCCATTAGATTAGATGTCAAAGACAGACCAGATATGTTAAGAGTACAGTACTGGTTTGCTTTCTCAGCGTTTGCAATACTAAAGAAATTAGCTAGGGCACTGTCTGTGAATTGGTAGGGAAATATTAACTACATCTGCATTCTTCATGTTCTCCTTTGCCGAAAATTTGGATTGCATGTATTAGCAGTTATGTTATCATAGCTCCACCCTCAATTTTTATTCAGAAGGTCTAATGATCAACAGAGAATGTATATATTGAGCTTGTGAGTAATATGTTTACAAAGCGCACGGTCGCCCAGGGGCATCATGGTGCTAAGACTATTCATTTTAATTTGGACAAACAAAGAACAATCCAGTGCTTAAGTCAAAATACACGGGGCAGATTTATGAGCCCCAAGCGCCACATTTGCGCCGCCGTTGTGTCACTTCTGTGACGCAGCGGTGGCGTAAAGCATGCGCCACGTTGCTCCCTATGTACAACGTGACGCATCTAGGGAGATGCGTCACGTTGTAAAGCCCTGCGCCACATGAAACTGCATCAGGTTTCATTCGGGCGTTCCGGCACAGAGGGCGCGTTCCGTCGCAGGAACGCCTCAGAAAAGTGCTTGAGCAAAATCAACAAGATTTCACTCAGTCACTTTTCTGATGTCGCTGCGTCAAAACCTTGCGCCTGCTTGAAGCAGGCGTACGGCGTGACGCACCATGTTGAGGATAGGCCAGGTTGGAAGAGTGCTGGAGTTGCATCGCACCCGCGACACAACTCCAGCACTGCACCGACCTTCCGCTGCAGATGCAACTTGCATCTGTTTATCCTTGCACCATGATGCGCCGCATTGTAAATGTGGTGCATCTGTGGTGGCGTCAGGGTAAACTTGCATCACGCATCTTTCCTGGCGCATCCCTGCTGATTTGCAGGGATGCGCCAGGAAACATAAATCTGCCCCACGATTTGAAACTTCTCAGAAGGTGGTGTGTTTTCCTTCTGCTAGGTGACATATGTCAAAAGCTGGAGTGGGAGTTGGATTTGGAATGGAAAAAGCTCTCCCTTCAGTGTAGGTCTGCCTAAAGCTGGGGACCTACGTGAGTTGAGGGGATTCCGATTACAGAGATCTGAATCTGAATCTGTAGAAATCTGAAGACACTTAAGCTCTCTGAGATAAAAGCCCCAATGGATGATACATTCTGAGAGAGAAAGCCAATCAAATTTCTGGCACCCGTCAGAGGCATGTCCCAATTTCTGCAATTTAGGTATTGTTAAAGACAAAGATGCTAGCATTATGTAATCCTCATGATACTCCATTAGCAATTTAAAGAACATTCTAATCAATCAATCAATTAATCAGGATTTATTAAGGGCGGCTAATCACCCGATCGAGTATCCAGGTGCTTGCAGGTCCATTCAGAACTCCAGAAGTGAGCTGATGGTCTGAAGGTGAATGGGGAGGCAGTTCTGAGTCTTTGCTGCGATGTGGGAGATGAAGCTTCCTCCACTTTTGCTTCGGTAGATGCAGGGGTATGGGTAAGTGAAAGGGAGGCGGAGAAGGATCATATTCTTCTCAATGGCTGGTGGAAGTTCAAGCACTGTAATGTAAGCAGGTTCTTGGTTGTGTAGAGCTTTGTGTGTGGAGGTCACTAGCTTGAATTGGCATCTCTTCTTTACGGGGAGCCAGTGGAGTTTCCTGAGGTGGGCTGTGATGTGGGTTCATCGGGGAAGGCCAAGGTTGAGTCTTGCTGCGGCGTTCTGTATGGTAGAAAGTCTCTGTAGGAGGTGTGAGGCGATTCCTACATAGAGGGCATTGCTGTAGTTCAGTCAGCTGGTGATAAGGCCTTGTCTCAGGGTGCATCTCGTGTGTAGGGGTAGCCACTTGAAGATCTTATGTAGCAGAGTGAAGAAGCAGGGAGAGGAGATGGTGTTGATCTGTGATGTCATGGTGAGCTTGTTGTCAATGATGATTCCAAGATTTCTGGCATGGTTGGAGGGAGTGAGTGTGGGTCCTAGGCCTGATGGCAACCAGGAGTCATTCCATGTGTTGCTGCTGTTGCAAAAGATCAGTACTTCTGTCTTGTCTGTATTCAGCTGTAGGCTGTTGTTCTTCATCCAGGCGGCAATGTTTGTCATGTATCTATGGAAGTTGATTCTGGTGGTGGTGGGGTCATCGGTAAGTGAGTGCATGAGTTGGATGTCGTCTGAGTTGGAAATTATTTTGGGACTGTGGGATCTGACGATGTTGGCCAGCGGGGTCATATATGCATTGAAGAACGTGGGGCTGAGGGATGAGCCATAGGGACACCGCAGGTGATCTTCTTAGGTTCAGAGGTGAAAGCTGGGAGGAGGTTTGTTGGACTTGGCCCTTCTGGCAGGTTCACCCCTAAACTTTTTGCGATTATCCTAGCATTTTCCCTATGTCGTATAAGTGGTTTTAGGCCTCTAGGCGCTTTTACACTGTGTCCCAGTGGAGAGTGCGTGTGCGCTGTGTATGTCTTTAGTGAGACTGATCTGCCCTCCTATAGGAATGCATGGGGAATGTGTGTGTCCATGGTAGTTCTTGGTGCGTGGGGAGTGCAGGGTCGAGTTTGGTATGTGCAAACTTGTGAGATTGAATGCTGCGCGATGATGTGTGCGGCATTACTGTGTCTAGTGTGGAAGTGCCACTTCTAGAAGCGGGCATGTCTGTGTAGTAAATGTGAAGGGACTGTCTGGCTTGTGATTGGCTGGTGTGCCTGGCTCCAGGAGTCAGGATGGGTCTGCCCCAGTGGTGGATAGGGCGATTTACATCCAGATGGGTGGGAGGAGTACACCTGGGACCTGAATAGGGCTGGGCTTTCCCCACACAATGCTGGCTCCGCCCCCTGTGGTGCGACTGATGACCCTGGCCTGTCCTGTGAATAGGGAGAGGGGCTGAGAATAACAAAGTGCTCAGGAACCAGTTGCATCTGGTTCGCCCCTTCCCTGCACCTTGAGACAAAGGAAACCTGTGTATAAAAAGGGGTTGTGACCCCATGTAAGTTGTTCCCTCTTGTTCCTAATTTGAGGGGGGCCTGCTGCTGCTGCTGGGCGCCAGGAGGACCACCACTGGGGACTGCCTCCCTGCCTGGAGGGCCCTGTGAGCTGGCCCCTGGGCCCAGTTCTTGCCCCCCTGCCTCCTGAAAGACTTTCATTTTTGCCTTTCCCAGGACTTTATGGGCAGTTAGCGCCTGAGAGCGCTTGATTTCTACCCCTCCTTTCCACCGAGAGAAGACCGCCGCCGTGATCCGCGGCCTGCCTGGTTGTGGGCGGGGCCTGTCGGACGGAAGTAGGAAGAGAAGTGCGGCCAGAAGTCAGCGCGGGGCTCCTGTGAGCCTGGGAGAGCCCCACATGCCGGAAGATAGTAGTCCCGGGTCCCAGGAGGGGGCCCGGGTGAAGAGGGAGAGCTCCGCAGACAGCAGGAGTATGGTGAGGGCGGCGGAGGGGGCAGAGGCACATTGTTCGTGCCTGCCCCCCCTGCATTAAAGGAGAGCTGCCGCAAGGGAGAACAACCGGTGTTTCCAGGTCCCCCCGCGCAGAGAGACTTCCTACGTGCAGTCCCGGTGAGTAAGGGGCTATTTGGTTGGTGCCGCCCGAGGCACGATCCTGTTGAGTGAAGGCTCGGGATTGGGACAGTGTGGGGGCTTGGCGGCATTTCCCGGCACTCTCCTGAGTAGTGCACAGTGTCTGAGCGGCCCTACATGGCAGAGGGCCGCACCAACAAAGTGGGCATATGTTGATTTAAAGCGCCAGTGCGCTCCAAGAGGGGCATTCCTTGTCTTTCGTGCTAAGGGGGCCAGAGGGGTTCGTGCTGTTCCCCGTGCCCCTACCAATTTCGGTGATTTTCCCAGCTGCCCCACCTGACAGTGGGCAGCTGCACCGATGGGGGCAATATTGTGTAAGAAGCCCCAGTGAGGCCCCGAAGGCACAGATGTGCCAGGGCCCCTTTACTGTATTATCAGCTGCGCCGCACCAGAGCGGGCAGCTGCAACGTTGTGCATATGTGTTCTAAGGGCACCAGGAGTGTCCAGGCCTCAGTTTAATATTCACAGCTGCCCAGCAAGTAGTGGGCAGCTGCAACGTTTAGGCCTGATCCTTTGCGCCTTCTGCCTTGGCTGCCTACGCAGCCCAGCCCTGACATTTGGGACAAAGGGCGTTTGAGCCCCTGAGATGCCAAGTTGGCCTGGGGACAGTTTTCCTGTGTTGTGCCCTCACCTAGGGTACATGGTTGTGTTTACATGTGTACTTTTGCGCCATGTGTATTGCCTGTATGCTATGTTTATTCCTAATTGTGTCTATGCGTAGGAGATTGTTTTTCTAGTAGAAATTATGCTAGTGAGTTCAAGGTTCCCTGCGTGATATATGCCTAAAGTGTTTAGGATTGCGTAGGGTGCACTTACCTATTACCAGTGATTACTGGTTGTGCGCTACATTTATTATTTGTTCTACATGTCTACCTTTACAATTGGTGATTTGTGCTAATTCTGACAGTGGTCCATGTGGCCCTGTCTTGTGTAAATAGTTCCCTGTAAATTCCGCCCAGTGCCAGTGGCACAGTGTAAATTTTGTGAATATTATCTAATGTGTTTATTATAATACAAAGGCTATTTCTATATATAACCTTGTGTGGAGTTTCTTTTGTGGTGGGCCTTGGGTGTTGTTGCTGGGTGCGCGCGCAAACGCTTTACACATTGCCTCCGGGATAAGCCTGACTGCTCGTGCCAAGCTACCAAGGGGGTGAGCAGGGGTTATCTTTGGCGTGTACTCCCCAGCCCTGACTTAAAGTGGTGGTTTCTGCCTGGGTTTGGCGCAAGCCCTAGCCAACCAGAAATCCCATTTCTAACATGGATCCTCTGGGTTTTTATGTGAGGAAGCAGGTGATCCATCTGAGCGCGTACCATTGGATGCCAGTGTGGTGGAGTCTTTTGATCAGTGTGTGGTGGGATATGGTGTTGAAGGCTGTCAAGCGGTCGAGGACTATCAAAGCTGCTGTTCTCCTCAGGATTCGGAGATCTTCGGTGGCTGCGATCAGGGCAGTTTTGGTGCTGTGATTGCTTCAGAACCCGCATTGGAAGGCGTTGAGTTGCTGGTTCTGCTCAGTTATGTCATGAGTTGATTGTTGATGATCTTTTCCAGTAACTTCGCTGGGAATGGGAGCAGGGAGATTGGACAGTAGTTTTTGAGTTTGCTGGGGCGGCTGTTTTTTTTTTTGAGTAGTGGTCTGACTTCAGTGTGTTTCCAGGTGTCAGGAAATGTTTTGGTGGTGATAGAGTTGTTGAGTAGGGTGGTGACTTCCTGGGCGATCCTTTAGTTTCTGATTTTGATGATGTGGTGTAAGCCTGGGTATGTGGGAGCTCCTGAGTGGATTTATTTCATGGTGGAGGTGGTGTCCTGGATGGAAAGGATATTCCAGGTGGCCAGTGTCTGGTTTGTGCCGGTTACGGTGGTGGCATATCTGTCAAGGAAGTTTGCAGGCATGGGTTGGGGTTCAAAGTTTATGTATATGGTTGCAACTAATCAGAGTAACTCTAGAATTAGACTGTCCACTATAACACTCAGGAGCCCCCACAGACACCTACCCCCCACATATCTTCCACAGAGCCGCTGCCGCCATAGCGCCCGAGCTACAACACACCATCAACGCCTCCTTCGAATCCGGCACCTTCCCCGATGACTGGAAATGCGCCGAAGTCAAGCTCCTCCTCAAGAAACCCTCTGCAGACCTGACAGACCTAAAGAACTACCGACCCATCTCCCTCCTTCCCTTCGCAGCCAAAGTCACCAAGAAGATCGTCAATGCCCAGCTGACAAACTTCATCAAAGAGAACTCCATCCTCAACCCCTCCCAATCCGGATTCCACAGCAACCACATCACCGAGACCGCCCTACTCACCACCACAGACGACATCCGCATGCTCCTTGACCAAGGCCACACCGCAGCCCTCATCCTACTCGACCTCTCTGCAGCCTTCAACACCGTCTCCCAACGCACTCTCACCGACAGACTCCACGATGCCGAAATACAGGGAGCTGCCCTCGACTGGCTCTGCTCCTTCCTCGCCGGCAGGACCCAAAGGTTCAGACTCCCTCCTTTCCTCTCCGAACCCACAGAGATCAACTGCGGAGTACCACAAGGACATCGCTCAGTCCCACGCTCCTCCACATCTACGTGGCCCCCCTTTCCGCCATCGCCTGACAGACGCATTGTATCCTACACAGATGACAACCAGCTCATCCTTTCCCCCACAAAGGACCCCGAAACCACGAGACTCAGCATCCAAGAAGGAATGAAAGATGTTGCAGCTTGAATGAGCAGCATCTGTCTGAAACTCAGCTCAGAGAAGACAGAGGAACTCATCCTTGGACCCACTCCCGCAGCTTGGGACAACTCCTGGTGGCCCTCCGCCCTCGGCAACCCCCATCCCCACAGACCACGCCCTGAACCTCGGCATCATACTTGACTCCTTCCTCACCATGACCCGACAGATCAATGCCGTCACCTCCACCTCCTTCAAAATCCTCAGCATCCTCCGCAAGACCTTCAAGTGGATCCACCCGAAGCCAGAAAGACCATCACCCATGCACTCATAACAAGCAGACTGGACTACGGGAAGGCCCTCTACGTGGGAATCAACAAACCCTTGGTATGCAAACTCTAGACCATCCAGAACACCGTGGCCAGACTCGTCCTCGGCACCCCACGACATGAGCACAACACCCAACACCTGCGAGACCTCCACTGTCCTATCGAGAAGAGAGTAACCTTCAAGCTACTCACCTACGCCTACAAATCCCTCCACAGCACTGGACCCAAATACCTCAACAAATGAGTCTCCTTCCACGTACCCTAAAGGAACCTCCGCTCCGGCAACCTCACCCTAGCAGAAACCCTGCGCATCCGCAGAACCAGAGCGGGTGAAAGAGCCTTCTCCAAAGCCTGGGACTAGCTCCCAGTCAACATCAGATGCTCCCCGACGCTGCAGACCTTCAGACCTTGCTGTTTGGCTGATCCACAGCTGCACCACCCCCCACCCCCTGCCAGCACCTCGTGACCCTCATTGGTGAGTGGAGCACTTTAAACCCCCTGATTGATTAATAGATTGACCATTGCTCCACTATCCCGCCCTCTTTGGATGCTGATACTCTTCTTCATGCTTCTCATTTTCCCTTTGTGCTGAACCTTAACAATCCCTTTCGGGTGTCATCCATGATGTTTCCTTTGAAAGGTTCCCTCACTATTGATTTTCTGGGACATAAAAAAACAATGACCTTAGCGTAAAGCAACCCTTTTTCCCCCTAAAATGTTTTTTATCATTACTTCCAAATATTCGTACTGAAATCAAATATCATTCCCAATCCCAACTCACTATTACTTTTCTTCAGTTTTATCCTTTAAGCTTTTTATTTTTATTTATTCTACTCCTAATTGGAGAAGAGGGAGAGCTAATGCTAGCACCTCTCCTTTATTAAAATCTAGATTATCTCTATTTTATGGCAAAGAATCATAATTGTATGTTTCAGAATCATCATGTAATGGCTAGACCAGAGGCTTTCTTCATGCATGTCCAAAGCCCCTCAAAGCAGCACTTCCAACAAGCTCCACGGGTCACAAATAAAACTTTGCAACACTCCTCCACTTGACAATATGCTTTTTTCCTCTAATTTCCCTTCTAAAACAAAAACTTGCCATAGTTCCTCTTTTGGGATGTGCCTTGAACTTAGACACATGCTGTGAAAGGTTTCACTTACAAAATCAACAACTGATCCACGTTTGCAGCTCTAAATTCCAACACTCCTGATTCATAGTCTCACACAAAACTTTGGGTACTCCTCAACCTATGGGTAAAAAATTTAAGTTGGCGTGGTTTTAGTTCTTTTCAATACTTCAAAATAAGGGGTAGAAAAACCTGTTATTTACCAGGAAAGCTTTAACATTTGATATCCTTCTGATGGAAACCACACAAAATAACATTGCTAATTTCCAGTTTAGATCTCTCACACCCAAATATCTAATCCCAGGACAATGCTCGAACAACTTGAATAACAAACTTGTGTGCAAATCGAACTCAACTTATCTTTAGGAGGTATATTAATCTATATACCTTTCATCTCTCAAGAAACAAATTCTTACCTACCCACTGTTCTTCCATTCTATAGAGAGTGTCCTGCTGAATTTCCAAACCTGTAACAGTTACTGTCCTATAGCTTAGGCCTTATTTAAACAATTCAACCAAAAGAATAGCCAAACAAATTGCCACAATAACTCTAGGAGCCTTCACAGGATTCCAAGCACCAATATATCCAGACGTTCCATAAACCCCTATGTCTTCTCCTCGGTTCTAGAGTCTCTTGCCGATTAACTCTGCTGCCTCACCTGAAAGTTCTTCCCATCCACAGGATCCCCTGATATCCCCCATTCAAGAAGGTTGAGTACTCCTGAAGTTATCAAAGGATGATTAGATATCCAATCCTAAAGAACTCTTCTCCTTTTTTGAGCCAAAAAGGCTCTCCCATGTCAAACAGTCACCAACACTACCCAACATCTTTGCCTCTTTACTTTCAACATAACTCTTTGGATCATCATGAATGGGGGAAAGTTATAAGCCTTCATCCTTTCTCCATCCTGCTGAAAGATCTGGTCTCCGATTGAAACACTTCTTTATCTCAAACGTCTACAAGCTTGGAAACAAACACATTTAGAGTACCCCCAATGCTCCTGAAGTCTGTTGAAATAAACCAGACTCAAATTCCAGCCACCGAAATCTGCCAAATACCTCAAATTCCAATGTTTTAAAACCTGGTAAATACTCCACTTTCAAAGATGTGTTGTGTCTAAAAACCATATCTCCTTCGCTAGATATCCAAACTGTTTCAACCTGCTCTCCCCTAAATTATTTCTGTACGTCCTGCAGACATATTGTCTGTTCTCAACATAACCGTCCAACCATGCATATATATAGTTTCACTGAAGACACCATAGATTAAAATGTTATTGTAGTTTGGTGTTAAGATCTCAACTTGAGTAAAAACAAAAAACTACAAATTCACTGAAAACGCCAAAGGTTAAAGAGACAAAATGGTGGGGTGCTAAACCACGACAAGAACTGAAATAAAAAATTTAAAAAACACAGAAATGTTAAAGTTATAGTTTAGCCAGCTAACTATAACTTGTGCCCCCCATCATGCACGGCTTACACACTCACATATAACGTCACTGATGACATGTTAATTGACATCATTGATGACACTACTCAGATTTAAAGAACACCATTGTTTAAATTACTAATGAGTACTGTGGACCCCAAAACAAAAATGCAAAGAAAAAAAGTGATGGAGAAGTGGGGAATGCATATCTATCTGATTTGGAAGGCTTTCCCCCTCAAGCCTTTATCTCTGCTGTTCTCCTTCAGTAATCCTGAACTGACTGCACTGCCCACGTGATCACAGGGCACTTTTTCTCAATCCTAGAATAACTCTTTGAATATACAAAAGGGGCAATCTCAGCAAATGCAAGAATGAATCTTCTATAATATCCAACTAGCTTTAGTAATGCCCTCACATCTTCTTTGTGGTTGGCTTTGGTATATTTTGCATTGCCTGAACTTCTCCATTTAAGGCTTTATTTTTCCATCTCCTAAAATATACCCTAAATATCATACCTCTTGACCCGCTAGTTGTACCTTTTTTTTATTAGTGTGCAGCCCTGCTTTCTCTTATGTTTTAAGTGTCTGACTCAGATGGTCAAACTGTTCTTCCAAGTAACGACTGAAAATAACAATGGTACCCAAATAGGCTGCCACATATGCTACATGAGATCTCAATAGGTGATCCATCAGCCTCTGAAAAGTTGAATTGGGAATCACCAATCAATGCTTGACAGCTCCATAAACCAGCATTTTAACATCCTTTCTATCTACTCTTCTACTGCTTTGCTTCTGGTATTCCACATGGTCTTTGTCTGACTATCACACAGAGTGATGTGTTTATCTGATGGTATACTCGTGAAGTTCTACCTGGTTTGATGGAAAATAACTCAGGATTCATTTTGAGGATTGTCCTCCAAAACTAACTGATGTGGTCTGTTCATACATACAGAATTTACATGATAGATTTGTTAATTTGTTTGATGATAAAGTACCAATATTTTATTTTGTAACTGCAGTATCTTCTTTATAATAGTATATGGTCTCTGCCATTTGGCTAATAATTTAGTGTCTTTTGAAAACAGTACTATTAACACTTCCTCCTCTTGAAATTCCGTAATTTAGTTTGCCTGTTATACATGTTCCTTTTGCTTTTTCTGAACTTTATGAACATTTTGCTGTACTTATTCACAAACGTGGTTTAAAGTGTTTTGACTATCATTACATTATCCAGGATATTATGTGTCTCATTCTCTTGATCTTCCCAATGTTTCAAAGCCATATCTCATAGGGTCCTTGTCTTCTACCCAAAGAGTAATTTTAAAAAGTGAGAACCCTGTAGGTGGCATCTATTAGCATACAGACTTAAGGGCAACTTTTTAACCCTACCCCATCTATTCTCTTGTACCACTTTTTGCAGTAATTAATTTGTTGTCGATTAACCTTCACTACCAACCAATTCATCTGTAGGTTCTTATTTATTGAATTCCTAACAACTTTCAAATTAGGTTCAGCAGTTTTGACACAAAGGATATCCACTGATCTGACAATATGTTGTTGGAAAATGCCACACTAGCAAAGAAGGAACTTGAGGGATGCTGTTAGTGGTCACAGTGGTTAAAGTTCTGGCTTCTGGATATTTAGTGACATATTCACCAATATCCAAATATATACTGATTGCCCTAGAGGAGGGAATCAAAGGACCCATCAAATCCATACTAACCTTTTAAAGGGTGTGTCAATGATGGGCAAAGGATATAAAGGAGCCGTTGTAACATGAGCAGGATTATGTATTTGTGACAGTTCACACAGTATCTCAACTACCTAAAAACACCCTGGGCCCAACAAATCTCTCCAGCATATTACCCTCAGTATTATCTCTTCGAAAATCACTTCCCCCTATTTTATTATGAGACAAATTAAGGATTAGATATTAGCAGTTGCTCACCGTTTTAGTTGGTACCACCCTATAGAATAATCACTTTCTTGAATAAGGAACTATCGTCCAAACTCTTTGATGTCAGGTCCATATACCACTTGTTTCCATACTTGCTTTAATGCCAGGTCTTCTCTGTGGGTGCTTCTAAAGTCTCTTTGGTGCTCCCACTGGATGATGTTTGACAAGGAAGTAGGGTTGATTACATGACTAGCATTGCCCAAATAGCCAGCAAACCACAAGCCTGTCTTTATTCTCTTTTAATTTTCTGCACTTTATTTTCCCTATGAATATCTTTGTTCACTAACGGAGCCTCCTCTTACCAGCTTGATAACTTCTCCAAGCCAAGTTTTTCTGAAGTGAGAATTAAAATCAAGGACAGTGAGCACTCAAAATTGGACCCCATAGTAATGTCTGTACTTTTCACATTCTAACCTGACTTTTTTGTTTTTATACTGTTAGCTGAATCATGGCTGTTGGATACTGCTTACTATGAGTATGAACACAGCAATTGTCAGAACCCCATTTTCTTAAAATTGCCCTGGTCTTTCCCATCTGGAATGTATCGTAGAAACTCTGCATCCAGTCTCTAAGAAGACTCTCACCATTTTCTCTCCTACCTTTGCTTCCTTAGTTAATTACCCTGAGGATCCCCCATATAATAGCTTTCCTTGTGAACAAATCCCATTGGTTTGGGGCCTGATACTTTATGAGCACACTTTCTGGCTATATGCCAGCACTACCTGCAAAAACAACAAGGAGGTTCTAACTGAGGTGCCACATTACTGATGTAAGTTGTTGGTTTGGGTGTAATGTTAGTTTTAGTATTAATTCTTGGTGGTCCCCTACTTTCTACCCCGCCAGCAGAGAATTTAGAAAAAGGTTTGAAATCGGAAGACCTGTGATAAGCATAGGCCCATTTAGTGACCTCTCGGAGAGACAAATTAAAGTGCTACCAGACAAAATTTAGTATATTTCCTGGAAGAGTCTCTTTGTTAACCAAATTGACTTTTAACAATTTGTCTTCCAAATCCTTTATCATATAAATATTGTACAAGACATTTTTTCCTGGAATCCATTTTAGTGCTTGGAACTCGATCTGGGTGGCTTACAAATTCCACCATAATCTTTCCATTATATATATAGTTTTTTATTTCGGCATACAGGGTGTCAGCGTTGGGATTGGCAACCTGAAATGCCAATCTTAGTTTGTCCAAAAGAGAGGGTGCATACTGACTCCAACTCTTCCCTGGTGAAGCAGCAGTAGTGGCTAACCTACCGAATTACTTAAAAAACAAAACAGGTTCCCCTTCCATTTGATATTAAAGGTGACTGGAGCTTTGAATTTTGGCATGATTTTCGGAATGGGCACCCACATAAGTTATAATTAAGATTGTCACACGCTGAACCTGCTGATTTGTTGTAATTAAGGTGACCTGGTCGCGCATGGCATTCTTAAATGTTTCCCTGTCTTGCTTAGCAGTTTCAGTGTTCTCTTTTACTACTAACTGAAGATGTCTTTGTCCCTTTACTAGTTGCTGTAGCATGGTTTCTAGAGTTATTGGTTGAGATATGGTGGAAAATTGTGAAATCACATTTCTGAGAACACAGTCTCAACTAATAACTGCAAGGTAGTCAGTAATGAGGTTGAATCCTATGGGGTTTAATTTGGCAAGCCCTAATTGTTCATATGACAGGTTTTCAAGTAATAGCTCGGCTGTAAAAGTAACTATGAACAGTCCCCAGGGGTATCTGAATCAGTTCCTCTCCTGTTAATAGAAGATGAATAATCTGTTGGGCAGGCCTTTCACTCTGTCCTGCCCAAGAGGTTAACGTTTTAATAGAAGAGGGTAGTAAGAACTATACTGGTTATCTCCACTTCTACCCAACATCATACACAAATATCACAGGAGAGAGAACTTGTATATATATTTGTCTTCTGTTATCTCCCTGATCAATAAGTTCCGATATATATTTCATAGGTGCATAATTTGTGTTCTTAGTCGACATAACTTTAGGATAGGGATCTTCAAAAAGCATTGGTCCTGAAGAAAGCCATCTGACATGGAATGCCACTTAGATATGGCTGTAATATGTAGATCCTTGCTTTGATGTTAGAGCTCATAATTACTCCATGCACATCAAAAAACATGTTTTCTGTTTTTAACTTTACCAGAGGCTCCCTCTAATAAAATTTAAAATTAAGAAGGGATACCTGCAGGCAATTTTAACTTATACCAGATCCTTCAATAACATATAACTTTGTTATAATTAAAGCGTCGAAGCAAACCCAGATACGTTAGGCATGCTGGGAGGGAACCAATGATGAAGCATGCCATGAGTATTACTACCTGGTGAGGATTCTTTTACAAGAACTACTGAACATCATCTGACCTTATTGATCAGGGAGGCAACATAAGACAAATATATCTACGAGTTTTCTCTCCTGTGATATTTCTGCCCAACAGGTTATTCAGCATCCACGGAGTCCCATATCTAAAACAAAGGAACAGGATTCAGCATGACTGCTCTGCTTGGGTCTTGCCAATCACTAGTGCAACCTTCACCCTAATGAAACACTAAATTCCCTGTGCTCAGAATTTTTAGGGATGCCGACCCCACTCTCCTACTTCACGCTCATGCATGACTATAGGTTACTATGTGCTTACTTGCCCCTTCCAATATTTCCATCCAGCTCTAACCACCTACCTGTGACCACAGCTCCTTCAGGTACTGTGGTGGTCAGGAACCCAGCGTCCCCTCATCTGCAGTGGCAGAGACAGCATATGTTGTTGGGTATCTTCCGCAAGGCTGCTCATTGGCTCTACTGTGGCTCCTTCCTCTCCTTGTATTTCTTTGGTCTTGGAGCCTTCGCTCAGCAACTCCCAATATGGGTCTCAAGTTCCTGCTGTGCTTCCTGAATGGTCCACACCCTCACTCTATTTTTTCCCCTGCTGAGGCATCCGGCTGACTTGGAAGGGCTTCTCCCTTGAACATCTGTCTCAGCTGTTTTCCTTTCCTGATGACTCCTCCAAGAACCTACCTTGTCTTTTTCTTGGTCCCACCTCCTAACCGCGAGTTTTTTCCAGCACCCTTCTTCTGCCCACTATCTGCAAGTGATTCCTCTTTTGCTTCCAGTGTTTTCTTTGCTTGTTCCCATCCTCTGTAGTACTACTTCTGCCACTCTGGCCGCTACAAGCCCAAATACATGTTTAGGAATTAAATGAAAACATTCCTTTAAATTTACACATGTATTAAAACACTGAACACCATATTTTGCTTAAAATGCAATTCTACACATTTAAAATATTACATTAAATATAATTATTATAATTAATATCACCAAAAATGTATGTAAATTCATGTTCTTACTAACATCTACAGAACCAGTGCCCTAATTAAAAGCAGGAAAACCATAAATAAATATAATAAATATATTAATAAATGTGCCCACATTTCTAAAAATAATTCAATAGATCTTTAAAATTCACTACATAAAATAATACCTATCAGAATAAAAAAAATCTTTAAATGATAAATTTGTATTCATTAACAAATTTGTTCAAATCAAACTCCACAACGGGTGTGGCACAGACGTGGAATGAAGCGGACATTAGCCGCTGGATTTCTGTTCTCTCCCCACTGCAATTCAGCACGCTGGGCTCTATTGCCGCATTGCCCATTCCTGAACCTCAGAGGTTGCACTGCACAACCTGAGATTGCGTAAGCATAGTGTTGTAATCTCTTACACTGAATGTTCCTTGTTGGTACAGTCCGTGCCTCCCTTCCTGCCAGCCCGGTTGATATGGCCGAGAAGAGAGCTCACATTAGAATGTTGGTACCCTTGTGTTCCATTGCTTGGAGAGCGGATGACTAGATTAAACGGAGTTCCACTTACCTCCTCCACTAGTGTTTTGTAAGGGCAGTCCTCGTCCAACCTTTCCTTTTCTCCTCAGGGTGTCTATAGGCTGGGGTTTCCCACAGGTCAGTTTCAGGGCTCCTTTTTGATAGCACTTCAGCCACAATATGGGTACACCTGGCATGAGCCAACCACCATCATTCTTAAACGATTGTGGTGATCCAGAGATCCATTGGAAAGACTGGACTAAGCTGTTTGAATCTTACTTAATTGCTATGGGGGGTGAGAGATTCTCCTCATTGCGCAAACAGCATATCTTGTTACATAATTTGGGGGTTCATGGACGTAAAGTCTATGAAACTTTACCCGAGCCTGAGGTGGATGAGGAGGAAGACGCTGATGTGTACGACATCACCCTGATGA
Source organism: Triturus cristatus (assembly GCF_964204655.1). Classification (NCBI taxonomy): domain Eukaryota; kingdom Metazoa; phylum Chordata; class Amphibia; order Caudata; family Salamandridae; genus Triturus; species Triturus cristatus. Next base: position 604,867,148 of record NC_140584.1, read on the forward strand.
AGTTAGAATTACACTTTGGAGACAAGGTCAATGTGGTGCTTGAACGCCACAAGTTCTTTAGCAGAGTGCAAGGAAAAGGGGAATCGATAAATAATTACATAGCGGCCCTAAGAGGCCTTACACAATTGTGTGACTTTGGTGACTTCAACGATTCCCTGATAAGAGATCAACTAGTAAGGTGTACTAATAGTGGAAAGGTACAAGAAAAATTACTGGCTAAAAACCCTTCCTTGAAGGATGCCATTTCTATTGCGCAATCCATTGAGCATACCGCTAAATGTGTCAGAGAGATGAAGGTTAAAGAGGAAGTAGTGGCGTCCATTCAGTGTGAAGGGTCTGAAAGTGAAGTGTTCAAAGTGAACAATAGAGAAGGGTTTAAAGGTGTACCCACTAGTAAGAAGGGCCAGAGCTTGAAATGTTTCAGGTGCGGCAGCAATAACCACCTGGCTAACAGTCCCTTTTGTTCTGCTCGCAGTGTGTTGTGTAAGAAATGCAATAGAAGGGGACATTTGGCCAGAGTTTGCAGGGATAGTTCGAGTGGCTCTTCTAGGGTTGTCAATACTAGTGGGGAACCACAAGCAAGATTCATTTTTCAGGTGAAAGACAGCCAAGAAACATCCAGTCACAATTATCCCAAGTGTGTCATACTCATTGACAGCAAACCCATAGAGGTGTATGCGGACTCGTGTTCACCTTTTACGTTGACTAACTTTGTAGACTTTGAGAGATGCCTGGGGTGTAATAAAAGTATGCTGGTCTCCCCTGATATAGCTCCCGAAGGGTACACCAGAGACCCCATTCCTTTGGTGGGGATGTTGAATAGCCACATTGATTACAAAGGTAGATCCATTGTAGGCAGAGTATATGTGGTAGAGAGGGGTGCAAACCTTTTGGGATGGCAACACCCGAAGGAACTAGGTATCATCCTAGACCCCAATGACAAGAACCAAGTCATCTTAGTAGATGTTCCAACCAGCAACAATTTCCTACAAGACGCTTTTCCTGACCTTTTTACCGAGAAGTTGAGAAAATTAAAGGATTTTCAACATAAAATTAAAGTAAGGAAAGGTGCTAAACCCATTGTTCATAGAGCGCGCCCCGTTCCTTTGCAATTGAGAGAAATTCTGAAAAGTGAACTGGACAAATTATGTGACATGGGCGTCATCCAACCCATAGACGCATCAGAATGGTTGGCTCCCCTTGTTCTTGCGTCCAAAGCCAATGGTAAGGGTATCCGCCTCTGTGTGGACTTGCGCAGCCTCAACGACAACATCTGGGTAATATGCCTAATATTAATGAAATGTTGAGCACTACGGGCAAAGGGTGTTTTTTTTCGGTCATTGACTTGTCAATGGCCAACCACCAAGTCGAGTTGCACCCCGACTCTAGACCACTGACGGCATTTTCTTCACCGTTTGGGGCCTACATGTTCATTAGGATGCCGTTTGGCCTTGCATCAGCGGCCTCTATTTTCCAAAAAGGTATGCAACAAGTGTTGGAAGGCATCAAAAACACCCTCTGTTTTCAGGACGACATACTTATGTATGGGGCAACGGAGGAAGAACATGATGTCATTCTCAACACTGTTTGCCAAAGGTTGTCCAGAGCAGGATTAACTGTGAGGCTAGACAAGTGCAATATCAAAGTGTCCTCGGTCGATTACCTGGGTCACACCATATCGAAAGATGGATTCAAACCTAAGTATAGCTTGATTCAAGCCGTAAAGGATGCCCAGGACCCCTCAAACAAAGAGGAGCTTAAATCATTTTTAGGACTAGTCGAGTACATGTCAAAGTATGTAAAAAAATTTGCAGACCTGTGTGACGGTCTGCGTGAACTCTTAAAAAAAGACAAGGAGTTTGTGTGGGAGGTGAGGCACAGCATGTTGGTAAAGGCTATAAAGGAGCGCATCCTAGATTCACCTGCGTTGGGATCGTACGATCCACGGGAGAAAACCATCCTGACTACGGATGCATCCAACAAGGGTTTAGGTGCGATGCTTTCCCAAAAAAACCACGGCCAAGATACTATTATAGCCTTTGCATCACGGTCCCTCAACTCGGCAGAAAATAACTACTCGGTCATCGAGAGGGAGGCGTTGGCGTGCTTCTGGGCCGTGAACCATTTTAAATTTTTCTTGTGGGGGACACAATTTCTCATACATACTGACCACAAGCCATTGACCTTTATGTTCTCGTCAAAAAGTATACAAGACAATTCTCCACGCATTTCAAAATGGGTTTTGGGCCTTGAAAACTTTTGCTTCAAAGTGGAATACCTCCCAGGGCCTGAGAATGTAATTGCGGATTATCTTTCAAGATCCCCTCTCGAGGAGCAAGCGACGGAGGGGCAGCTAGATGCTCCCATCTTATCCCTGCATCTCCCTTCATAAACGAAGGAGGAATGGGACAAAAGTATGAAGGAAGATAAAGAGATGGGTATCCTCGAACAGCTCATCCTCAATGGCTGGCCTGAGAACCGGTCACAAGTACCAGATGAGGTCAAGGACTATTGGGAGGTGAGGTACGAACTGTCGATAGTGTCTGATGTGATACATCGAGGAAACAGAGCGGTTCCTCCCAAGAATTTGAGAGACAAAATAATCAACCTGGCCCATGAGGGACACTTGGGCAGGAGCCTCACTAAAAACAAGATCAGGAGCTGTTCTTGGTTCCCAAGGATGGACTCCATGATTGAACTTAAAGTCAAGGAATGCATTAGTTGCGCAAACAGTGATAAAAGCAAAGTTACTCGCAATGCTCCTCTATCCCCCGTTGAGGTCCCGGAAGTTCCATGGAACAAATTAGCACTTGACATTATTGGCCCTATGGATGTTCTAGGTGCACAAAAAAGGTTTATGTTTGTTCTAGTGGATTACACATCACATTGGGTAAACTTTAAATTTTCTTCACATACTACTACAAGCAACCTAATCTCATTTTTGAAGAATGTTTTCATGTATGAGGGTATTCCGGCCACATTGGTGACAGACAATGGGGTACAATTTACCTCTGAGACTATGAATACATTCTTGGGGGATCTAAATATAAAGCACGAGAAAACCGCTCTCTACTGCCCAAGAGCAAATGGGTTGGTGGAGAGAGCAAATCGGTTAATCAAAGAACACATTCAATTGGCCATCACCAGTGGGTTCAATGTGGAAGAGTCTTTGAGAGAGTGTATCTGGGCATACCATACCGCTCCCAATCTCATCACAGGAGTGTCTCCCTTTGTGTGCTTGAGAGGTAGGGAACCCTGTACCAAAATGAACCCACACTGGTTGGGAGGGGGAAAAAAAGGTAGTTCCTGATCTGGTGAGGAGCAAAGAGTTGATTTCTCAACATCAACGGAAATACAAAGGTTGGTATGACCAGAGACATGGGGTCAAAGCACAGGACTAAAAGGTTGGTACCACCGTGGTGGTTAAGAAGCCCACACATGTGCAACCAGGTTCAAGCAAGTTCCAGGCACAGCAACGGGTGGAAAAGTATGGAAGGAATGTGGTGTGCTTAGACAATGGACAGACTTGGAGCAAGGACAGAGTAGCGGTCTCTTCTCAACTGTAATGTATTTTATTTTGTTCTTCCCCATATAAGGAGATGTGTTGTAATCTCTTACACTGAATGTTCCTTGTTGGTACAGTCCGTGCCTCCCTTCCTGCCAGCCCGGTTGGTATGGCCGAGAAGAGAGCTCACATTAGAATGTTGGTACCCTTGTGTTCCATTGCTTGGAGAGCGGATGACTAGATTAAACGGAGTTCCACTTACCTCGTGTCTGGTGACTCTTTCTTCATTACAACACATAGCTGCCAACTCTTCAGATTGCTCCTGTGTGACATTTTCATCAGTCAGGTGCACTTATGCGTGACATTCAACTGCCAAATGTGTGACATTTAGAATGACACTTTCTTGTGAGTAAAGACAAGGAATAAAGTACATATAAAAGATAACTACCAGAAATTACACACTTGGAGCAATAGAAATCTCCAAAAATATATTGAAATTGCTGCAAAACACCCAAAAGTGAAGGTTAACACTTGCTTTATGATGAACACTAGTGGCCTCATTTTCAACAAATTGGCGTAAGGTAGAACAGCAAGTCTTTTTGCTGCACTGCCCTACGCCAATTCGAAAGGGCAGGAATGCACCGTATTTTCAAGATAAAGTGCATTCCTATCCTTTCTGCCGGCACACAATTTGGTGCCAACGCAGGCACACTTGCACAATAGTGCAAGGGTGTCTTCGTTGTTGGCAGGATTGCTTTTGTGCAGGAAGGGACACCTAAATTTAGATAAACTGCATACACAGGAGCACATGTTCTAGTATTCATGAATATGTTCCCAATTCGAATTAAACACTTGTGTACCCTTAATGTGCCTTTGAGTTTCATCACTGTATTGATCTTAATACTACATGGTGCTGTATTATGCTGTTTACATGGGTTTCAATGACGTTGTGTTATGAGTGGTTTAATGCATTATGAGAGTATGATATGTATTTTTTCATTCATTGATTGGGGGATATGACAGCTTATACGTTCTTTTGAAATTGTATAATGAAATCAATTCTTTATTGTCATGTTCATATCTATTTGAATGATATTTTTTCATAAATAATATAAATAGAAAATATGTTACAGTAACTTGATTTACTGTTCTGCTGTTGTTTGACTCCTAGTTGAGCAGGTAGCGGAGGTGTTTTATTTTGCTTCTTCTGTATTATTATTTCCCCTGTCCCACTCCATATGAAATTACTTTCCCTTGGGGACCCATTTGTTTGTACTTCTCAATTGCCCACTCTGTCCATGCCCTAAAATGGCTCTGCAGTCGATCCAAGCCTGAACCAGTGGTCTGGCTCATCCCTCAGTGCCAAAGAGCATACAGAACCTTCAACATATTTAAGCTTCAAATTACACAACAAATACAATATAAGGACATGATAAAGACTTTAAAATGTAGAAAGTGTTTCTTTAACTCATAGTAGTGTTTCAATTTAGTGTATTAGATCGCAACATTGCATTGACATTTACTTGAATTGGAAGTTTCTAAACATGAACTTTAAAACATTCATTAATTCCCCCTCTTGACAAAACCATGAGTAAACAAAGCATACTTACTGTCAGGTGTCCCATAAGTCAAGTCCACAATATTATTTTTATTGATGGAGGAACATTGCAGGCTATTCAAGCATGTACATGTGCAGTTTTTACACAGGATCCATCTTGAACTGAGTTTCTTGAATATGCTCTAACATGCCACTGTCAAGTAAACTAGACACATGAAGTAACTTGATTTGAATTAAATCACACAATTTAGTCATGTGGGTGTGCAAGGATTTGAACCCAGGTTTCCAGGTCACACATAGTGCAATTAAATAACTGAATAGATGACTTTCTTTTTCTCAATCTCCTTTAGCACAAGAGGTCAGTGTTTTGTACAAGTTTGTCAGATGAATAGTACATTGTGTCAAGTAAATCAGATCACAGGTTAATTTGACATAATGTCTGAAAAAACAAGCATTTGCAATGCAACAGGTCTCACATTTGCGAGAGTTTAAACTATTGGCATTGTAAATGACAATATCTTTTATTTATTTGTTTTGATAATTAAAACATAAATAAAAGACATTGTCATATACAATGCCAATAGCTCAAACTCTTGTAAATGTGAGACCTTTACATTTCAAAGCTGCGGCCACCATTGTACCGGGCTGCTTGGAAAGTGAAAGCACGCATGGCACGCTGAATGTTGCAAGAAAGCATGTCGTGCCACCAGTAGGAGAAACTCATTAAAGAAAATAGTGCTTACAAACTTATGATATAAACCAAAACAGGGCTTTGGCTCAAAAGACCAGCAGGACTGAGCCCGAAATCCTAAAGAACAAAACACTTAGTCCTACCTGGATTTAATTTAAATGACACGATATTTTTGAAAAACCTTTCATGAATTGAAACACAAAAGATGGGGCTTTATGAATTGCCTATTCTTCAAAAAGTTTTTTATTTATTACACATTATTTTATTGTGTGATGAAAACAAACGTCCCTAATACAAACATATATATACAATATAAATGACAATACAGTACATTAAATCGCACCCTAGACAATTTAAACATTCAATCATCTACCATACTTGGCCAATCCATTCATACCAAAAAACTGACTCATACTCAACTAAACTGAAAGGTCCTTAGACAACTGCTCCTTATTGAACACGGATAATTTATCCGTGTTAGACTTTTTAAGACAATTAATTTCTTAATAAACACTTCAAACTTGGGAACACATGAACGCTACACTTACCGACTAGTTGAGAAGGAATTGAAATCGCAGGGTGAGCAACTCTCCTATCTGTTGTCTTGTCCTTGTGCGTCTGTCCCACAATTTGATGAGTAGGTTTATTGTCATATTTGGTTGTTTTCAGCTCCAGGCACTAGCTGATTGAATCATCCTTTTGGACATTAAGCAGGCCAAGACCACACGTGCATAGATATTCTTAAGGTGGGTATGCCAGGTCGAGAATGGAGGCTGGCTCAAGTTCTGATATTGCTTATTAGAGTAGAGATTTATTATTATTTTTTTGATTTCCTTTTCAGAATACATTGGTCCTGATGAGAACCTCATAATGTCAGAGGTTTGAAACGCGTAGACCAGTCGACCAGTTGGTCCTTTACACACTCCACATAAAAAGTTCTGCCCTTTAAGTTTTTCTTTGGGTTTGAAGTGGGGTACTCAAAGTACTCAAAGTACCCCTCTTTCCAACCATGCACAATGTGGCAGGTACCATGGGGTGCCCACTACAGGGTGCAAGGTTTTCCCCAACCACTCCTTTTTTCAATTGGAGCCTGTGTTCTCCTTTGGAACACAGGCTGCCATTGAAGTTAATGCGAGTGCGAACAAACAATGTAGGGAAGCATAGTTATTTGTCGTCCTGACTCACAGGACCCAATTTGTTTGGAAACTATTCTGGAACCAATTTGTTCAGGACAGTTTCCTAACGACATCGTAATCGGCCCCCAAATAAGACATACTTTGCAACAGCAGAAGTAAAAGGGCCAGTCCTCATGGGAGATTTCAACTGAAGACAAGGTGGTACTAAGAAGGGACGAACAAGCCTATTAACGAATCAGAAGCAAGCATTTACAAAGGCCAATGACACAAGCCAATGACAAATATGGGTGGAGAGTGGGCAGAGCTTCAAGGCCATACTCGAATACAGCATGCCTCGCAGAGCAGTGCATGCGCTGCCCAGGCTCAACCTAAAAAAAGGTACATAGTGAATGTGAGGGACTGCGAGACAGCATATGCTAATATCACTGCCTTTCTCAGCGATTGATGGGTATTAAAAAGTGCATGGATATTGTGATCCTGAGTGCAAAGGGAATATGGTCAGTGAGGGTGGAGGAAACTCAAAGGCGTAGCTAAAAAGAACAAAATATTCTGTGACTATTTTTGGATCTTTCACTATCAGGTAACTGCATATACAATAATGCTCACCTTAAATGAAAAATAAATGCAAGCTTAAAAAAATTGGTGGGAAATGCACTATTTTATGTGATGAAACCTTTGTTGGTTGATGTGATCACCGCAGATAAATAAGTGTGCACCCAGAACCCCATTGAAATGAGTTCTGTTTGGCTTAGCAGGGAATAAAGACTTGTGCATTTGTAGTGCTAGGAGCTCCCTGCCCGTCATAAAAATGACTGTGAATGTGTTTGTCATTATTTTATATTTGCATTACACACAGTATAAGATAGGCTGCCACCAAATGTGCACATAAATTTAGGTTAAAGTCAAAAAAGTGTTTTCAAAGTGTACATTTTAGTAACATGAAGGCTGCACTGCAAATAGTTTTACGACCATTAAAAGCACGCACTCCACAACTCAGCTTGGAACAACCCCTACAATACCTCTCAAAAAGAATAAATCTTTGTCTTCCTGGAGCTTAAAGTGTCTCCATCAAATTAATGCCACCTCTAACGGCTCCCAGGCAGCCTTTACATTTACTTTTCATTTCAGGCAGCCGACACCCTTACAAGAAGGCTTGTTTCTTGTTTATGTGTCTGCCCCTCTCTTGGGATCACAGCACAGGAGACCTTCCACTTCACCTGAGGCGCTTAAACTGTAACATAGGACTTATAGCACAAAGGCAAAGATTATAGACAAATGCCATCAATTGAAATCTTCAGCAGGGACAACGGACATTAGGGTTAATTCAGAGACAGTCTGAAAATTACGGACGATTGGCCACCCGACCCCTACCAAGTCATGGGATCCTTGAGGTGGAAATCTGCTCCCATGTTCCCTTTGCCGAGAGGTCGCCCACGCCAGCCAAAGATCCGCACTGCCTTGATTCGCAAGTTAGCCGCCCTGCCCATGCCAAATGAGGCAGCAGCTACACGTCTGTGCCAGAGAGGGCACGGGCAGAGCCACAGAGAGAGCACATTTTGTTTTTGTATAGAGAATGTAAAACAATGTATCCTAGTGTGCTGGCCCACGTTACCGTAACTACGAGTCAGAGTACCATGCAGGGTAAATTGCTTCGCAGGCAGAGCAGCCATGCATAGATTAAGCACTGCGCTCCAGTCTTGTTTTTCTGAGCACCACATGATCCCCAAAGCATGTCAGGATTTTCTCTATAAGTGACTAATGCATTATAATGTGGTGATGCCGACACCGGCATTACAATGCATTAGTCTAACCTCTGATGCATGGTACATGGCAGGGCTGTGTAAGATCAAGAAGGAAAACAGAAGCCAATGCAGGCCTTAAATGCTGCATAGAGGCACACCAAGAGTTGCAGACCACAGAAGAGTTACTCTAGGTGGGCACATCACGATTGTGCAACAGAGGGGACTGCATTTTCATGGTGAGGTGGGGGAAACAACCATTACAATGCAGTTATTGCAATGCACTACTTTTAAAACGCAGTCATTACAACACACCATCCTTTACATTGCACGCCATTACAACGCAGCCATTACAAGGCATGTCACTACAAAGCATGCAATAACAAGATAAGTAATGGGAAACAGTAATTTTTACCCCTACACTATCCAACACTTACCCTACTGTTGCACTCACTGGAGTGGGAATAGTAATTGTTACCCCTACACTATCCAACACTTACCCTACTGTTGCACTCACTGGAGTGGGAATAGTAATTTTTACCCCTACACTATTCAACACTTACACTACTGTTGCCCTAAAAGTATTATGCTTGTAATGGTATGCGTTGTAATGGTATGTGTTGTAATGTATGTATGTGCTGTATCCTTTCTCTTATTTTTGCTCTCTCTGTATCTGAAGGTATGAAAATATGCTCAATTTCTACTGTCAAGGATTGGTGTTAATAATAATCAAAATCAATAAACAGTATTTTTAAAAAAAAACTATGTTTGGGCTATAATAGCACCCCAGAGTAAGAGAGCATGTAGCTAATCTTCCCCACATAATGCTGAAGCGCCCTTGTGCGTCCTGTACAGGCCCAATTGCCACATATGTTGTTCACCTCTTTATCAGTATCGCTGTGTCTCTAGCATACGTAGGTTACATAGAAAAGCATCTATGTTTCTCCCAACGGGAAGAAAATGCGTGATCTGTCCAGGGCCCAAAGTGTGTTTCCTGTAACATAGCGATTTAAATCTTGTGCCTATCCAGGTAGGCCAGGACTTGCCTGCACTTACGCAGGTTCCCCAGTCCACGGACATTCCAGGTTAGGAGGTTTAAGGCTATGTTTTCCTGCTGTCCAGCCATGCAAAGAGGAGAAGGCATATTTTACCAGCTAGCGAAAGACAGCTATCCCCTGAGGTAATGACAAGCCTGACATATAATAGCTTCCATTTGAAGTCATGTACCATACAATTGAGAAAATGCATCGCCCCTCCCCCTCCCTCCCACAACAACAACCCCAACTTGTTGAGGACAAAATACCCCCCTACCATAAACTAGTGACTCTAATGAACGCTTATTCAGCCTCTGGAGCCACTCACATCTCAAACTCTCTGGGTCTGAAACATCGGACCAGTGCAATAAAGCCAGTCCAATCCTATATTCTGCAGGTGCCCACTTCTGAAAGAGGCACCTCATTTCCTGCAATGTGAGGTTAGTATAGAGGCAAGAAATTAACAGTGTTAAACACAAGAACTAAGATAACAGTAGTGAACTACCAATTAGGAAGAAGAAAGAAAATAGGGGACGAGAAATAGAACTGAAAGAAAATTAAAGGTTCTCAAAAAGTCCAGTAGGGATCTCCTTCCGGGTTTTTTTTCCTTAGGGGGCACAGCAGCCAACCCCTTGCCATCTTGCGGAAGGGAAGTGCCTAGGCAGAGTTTCATAGATGTCCCATTAAAACCTTATAACCTAGAACTGTGTCCTGTGGTGAGGTCTGGCTTCATCCAGTCTATTGCAGACAATTGTCATGTTCTCCCCTACAATTGTGATATCCTTAAGCAAGGATTTCTCCTAACTTCCTGCTGGGGGCCAAGTGTGTTTCCAGTCCACTCCCACCGGGAATACTTCTACTTTGTTCTGACAGCGGCGACAGCGACCTCCCCGGTGAATTTCCAGTGTCTTTGCTGTTCGATGCTCTGCCAGCTCGCTTCAGATAGTCTTCCACCTGCTGTGGGTTGGTGTGAAAAAATTGCTTTCTTTGATGGGTGATCTGAAGGCGTGCCAGATATAGCACTGCTTAATCTATTTGAGCCTGCCACAGGTTCTTCTTTCTGGCTACTGCACTGGACAATTGGAGGGCCACATCCTGATCTCGATAGTTCAAGATCTGAGCAATGATTACCCGCAGGGTTGCCCCGGATGGTGATGGAGCAGGGGAAACAAAATATTTTTTGTACCCCTTTGAAATGAATGACCTCATAACTTTAATGATACTAATTGTTTGAACGCATGTATTAATCAACAAAATGCACCTTTATTAGACACTACATGTGGGAAAACTAACTGGCTTTGGAAAATCTTATTTACTTATAAGTGTGGATTAAATAACATAGGTCTTGTGATTTTCGTAATAAATAGAGTAAAATTACATGGATTTTGTTGTGTAGCAAAATTATTCTGTGTCAAAGAATGCAGATGGTAAGTAAAATATCTTTAAATGTTGCTTTTGCTAGGTAATATCTAACACAGGTTATTAGAATGGCGAGTGGTAAACTGAAAGGCTTTTTTTCTATGTCTAAATTCTGTTGTGTTTCTTCTTATATTAGTTCCGGTCGGGTCTGGTAGGCCATGCCTGAAAATGGCTGCCGGAGAGGGTCGGGATTGCGTGTGCCGAATAAGATGGCCCCGTGCATGAGCAGAGTGGATGCTCCAGTCATGTGTATGTGGCCTATGCCCGGAGTGAGAGATGTCAAGGCCAGCCTGACCTAAAACGAGAGTCGTGCCAAGAGTTCAGCATGTTTGCATGGGAACGGATGGGAGAACTAAGTTACAGAGGATGACCATCGGAGTTTGTTACAAATTTCATTAACAAGTTAAATTTCCCATGGACATTGTGGATCAGGAGAACTACTGTATGCATTTATTGTTTGCAAACCGGTTCGAACAAGGATGGCGATGAGGTGACCATCACCACCCCTCCAATGGACCAATTAGAATGAATTTAGCCCCTAAAGATTTTTATTTTGAGTGTAGCGAGTTAGAGGAAAAGGTTATAAATGAGTCTGCGCTTACATTATGAGAAGTTCAGTTAGGCTTGGTTCGATCAGATTCAATTCGATTCGACATTCCTTCATTATTCTATCCTGATGCCATGAGAGACTCTGTCATTTTGGACTTAGAACTTTGATGGGGAGTAGGAACGAGACCTGCCCGGGAGAAGATTGCGTCCGAGGAGGTTAGAGGGACAGTCAGTCAGTATTGGGAGATCTATCCTCTGATCTGCGCTTCATTCTTCTTTCTGGTGAACCATTCTCTTCATCGCCCTATGGCCAAGGGTAATGAGTATTTTCCGTTTTTTAAAAATTTTTACTTAAATGCTTATGGATAATGTTAAATGTACTTGCCTAATAAAACTTTACTTATTTACTTTCATTCAATGAATTCAGATAACATCATATGCTAACTCTAAAATTGAGTCTGTGATTCTTAAATTAAACATGATCAATAAATGTTAAAGGTTTTAATCGTGATTGAGCTGGACTTAATCGCCATCAACTGATTCTACTAGTTGGTCCATCGACCGAATTGCGGAGTACCTTGATGCTTAGAACCAACAGTTTATAAGATTAATGTATATAATGTGTATAATGTACATTCGGTCATTTTAATAAGGTACCCCGTTTGTCCTGCAGCTCGTCTACTTATGATTAATCCAGAAAACTGAGTAGATTTGTGTATTTGGTGTCATGGGCCTCACCGACATAGGTTTATATGAATAAATAGGTGTAGGGGTTTTCTGGGTTGATGTCATGAGGAAAAGGGTTTTTAATAGCCGCAATGCATCAGATTTCTTGGTAGCAGAGTTATGGTTTCTATAGGTCAGTTTGGAGATTACTGATTATTGATTTTCAATGTCTAACACTTTATGTTGAGTTTGTAATATGTTATTTGTAGTCAGAATTTTGAAGCTTCCGGGAAGTAGGAAGTGGACAAGTGTGACAAGAGAAGTCACATGGAATTGCGCATTGTCTGATTTTAACTTGGTGATAACACAGGACTGTGTTATGTTAGGGAATTTCATGTATGAATTGCGTTGAATGAAATAGCAATAGGTTTTCTTGTGAAACTTTGGCCTTAATTCTCAGGAGCAGTGTAGTCTCCACATGTGTTTTATCCCCAGAGAAACGGGTTTACCTCTTGCTTGAAACGAAATGAAATGAAATGAAAAAAGATTTCTAAAGCGCATGGCTGCCCTTGAGCGTCCCAGCGCTAACAATATACTGAGCCGCTACCCCAAGACACAGAGAGAGACCTACAGAGGGAAAAGATAAGTCTTCAATGCTTTACGGAATTTTGCCAGGTTGGGTTCTTTACGCAGAGCCATCGGTAGAGCATTCCATAGTTGACCTGCATTAATGGAAAACCGACGTCCACCCGATTTCACCTTTTTTGCTCTGGGTATCATTACCAGATTCCCATCTTCAGAGCGAAGGGCTCGCGTAGGTTTGTAAGAGTGGACCAAATCTCTTAGAATGGGGGGACCCGATCCTTGTAAGGCTTAGAACACTATGCAGAGAGATTTAAATTTAATGCGCGCTCTAATTGGTAGCCAGTGCAAGGCCTTCAAGGCAGGCCGAGCTGAAGAGCTTTTGGCAGTACCAGTGAGCATCCATGCAGCTGCATTCTGTGCTCTTTGGAGAACATTCAGTGTGGATTCAGGTGCCGCCAGGAAAAGGGCATTGCTATAGTCAAGCCTGGAGAGCACCAATCCCTGGACCAATAGTCTCCTGGAATTATCAGGGAGAAGTGACAGGACTTTTCGGGCTGACCGGAGCAGCCCATAACACGTCCCTGCCACTCGTTTGGCTTGAGTGATCATAGACAGCTCAGGTTCCAGCCATACCCCAAGACTTTTTATGGCGCCCTTTGGGGCTGGGGGGACGCCCAGACTGGCCGGCCACATACATTTGGGCAGTGATGAGCATAGATTGCCAAGGAGCATTAGCTCTGTTTTCGTCCCATTCAGTTTTAGCCGGGAGTCCGACATCCATGCCATGATGTTGGTAAGGCAAGCAGCAAACTTCGCCCCCTGGCTTTCCGACAGGGACAAAGAAACAATCAGTTGAGTGTCGTCTGCATAGGTTGCCATTGTCACCCCAAAGGGGGCCACCACCTCCTCCAGTGGGGCCATGTAGACGTTAAAAAGCATCGAGCTCAATGAAGAGCCCTGCGGGACTCCACACAGGAGGGGGGTAGGCAAAGATCTAAAATCACCATCGCAGACCTGATAGGAACGATCACTCAGATATGACTGAAGCCACTGGAGGGCCGACCCTCCTAATCCCATCTTTCCCAAACGGTGGATCAAGATATTATGGTCCACCGTGTCGAAAGCAGCTCTTAGATCCAGGAGGACCATTGCAGCGGATCCTCCCGAATCTAAGATGCATCTGCCTTCTTCAACCATTGCTATCAAAGCCGAGTCGGTTCCCTGACCTGGTCGAAAGCCAGTCTGCGTCTGACCTAGTAAGTTATTAGCTTCTAGGAAGCAGGAGAGCTGGCGGTTGACAAACTTCTCAGCGATCTTATTCAGGCCAGGCAGAAGCGAGATGGGACGGTAATTTGCCAGATCAGCAGGGTCAAGGTCGGGCTTTTTCAGAAGAGCCTTGACAGTGGCCTGCTTCCAGCTAGGTGGAACTGTGCCATAGGTGAAGGAGGCATTCAGAAGGTCAGTTGCAGGACCAGCAATGAGATCCACAAATTGTTTGAGGATCCGGATGGGCATGGGGTCCAACGGGGAGCCACTCTTCAGAGCCGAAAGCTCCTTACAGAAATCCTCCCTTGAAATGGGAGAGATTATATCTAATCCCTTCACAACTGGAACCCCCTCGGGGGCTGTTATGGCCATATTTCCTGAACTAGGGGGAAGGCTGGCTAAGATGTTCCGTATTTTGGTGTCAAAAAACTGAGCCAGCTGGTTACATTTGTTAGAATTCACCACCTGAGAGGTCGAAGGGGTGGGAACCGTGATAAGCTCTTTGAGAATCTTATAGGTTTCCTTTGAAGAATTGCCTGCCTTATTTATTCTATCCTCAAAATGGGCGGCCTTAGTAAATTTACGTGCCGCCTTGTAAGATCTCATGGCTTCACGGTAATTGTCTTTACTATTAACGGCCCAGTCCTTCCGCCATTCCCGTTCAAGCCTTTTGCATTTCTTTCTCATCCTCCCCAGCTCTGGGGTATACCAGGACGACCTGTGGCTGTTGCTTTTATTGGTAAATTTTTTGGCAGGCAGAACTGCATCTAAAGCTTGACAAAGCCAGTCATGAAAAGCAGTGTCAGCTTCCAGAGGACCAAGACCAGGGGGGGGAGTGGACTCAGCGAGGGAACGTGAGAGGCTGTCAATAGGGAGTTGAGACCAAATTCTCTTTTAAATAGGGGGTGTCTTCTGATGGTGAGAGAGAAAAGGGTCCAAGCTGACATTAAGCTCCCCTGCCACCAGGAAATGATCCGACCAAGGCAAGGGAAAGAGGGAACCTATTTGAAGGTGCACAATGTTGGAGAACACACAATCCAACAGGTGGCCCTTCACGTGCGTAGGTTCCAGGTTGTGTAAGTTGAGATTAGATATTCTAAGTTCAGATCTGAGGTCATTTGTACTCTTATCCTCCTGCAGGTCAAAGTGAAGATTAAAATCCCCCAATAATACAAAGTTAGGGGAGGATGCCGCTAGGACGGGGACATGATCCAAAATAGAGCTGGAAAATTGTTTAATCATCCCATGGGGGCGATAGACTAACAATCCAGTTAGAGAGAAATTCGGAGAAAGCTGTATATGAAAGTGGCCACTTTCAGCATCCAAAATAGGACCCCTGACTACTCTACACGAAAACTTGTTCCTGTAAATAATGGCTAAACCACCTCCTTTTCCTTGGGGTCTATGGAGGCAGTGAATCAGATAGCCGGGGGGAAGAGTGTTGACTAGGTCAAAGTTTGAGGAGGCTGACGTCCAAGTTTCGGTCAGATATAGAATATCTAAACCGTTGTCTTGAATCAGCTCAGAAATTTGTGTCGAATGCTTTGGTAGAGATCTGCAGTTAAGTAGTCCTAATCTAAAGGGGTCCATGGCAGGGATTTTTTTACCACTGGCCTGGTTCCTAAGGGGGCAGTATTCACAGGGTGTAAAAAGAACATCGGTTCTGATGCCGTGTGAACAGTGACGTGAGTCAGACGACTTAAACAGAAATAAGTCTGCTTTTGAATATTTAATGGGATTACCTCCAGGAACTGGCAGGGTCCCTGGTCCTAGGTCCGTCCTGGCCCGGATGGGCCCAGACGGGCTTGCCTCTGGCGCGCCTCTGGCGCGCCATCGGCGCGCCCGCTGCGCCCGCCCGCTGCGCGGACGGGAAGTCCATCTACTCATATGCATAGAGAGGAGGGTGGGAGGCGTCCAAGATCTGGACCGCTACCCTGCCTTCCCCTAAGATGGCGGCGATAATTCTCTGCAAGCCGGCGTCAGCGATAGAGAACAGCTGCGCCGGTGAGCTTGAGAGAAGGTTAAGGTAGAGGGAAGTGCTACACGTATCAAACGAAACAGTATTCTTGAAAGTTTGAATAAACTATCTCTTTTGTCTGGAGAAACAGACAATGGAAATGTGTTTACGTTGTAATTAATCAAACCAACGAGTTAAGAATTAGTGCCGATAATTTTTGTAAAGGAGGGATCAGCAGAAGCAGGAGTAGAGCTGACGTCAACAAGGACCGCGCTGGGATTGGCCAGTCGTGGTAGAACGAAGAGCTTTCTGATTGGTGTGCTGGCGTAAAGACGCGCTGGAATAGGTCAGTGTGAGAGTGACGTAGAGCTTACTGATTGGTTCGTTAGTGTGAGTCGCGCTGGGATAGGACAGAATAGTCAAGCAGATTGAAGGAGAATAGTGTGAATTTGCTTCGACCAACAATAGTGAACATATGGCTTATTATGATGAGCGAGATAGAGAGAAACCGTCATGGTTTACGAAGCTAAAGAATATTTTTAAGAAAGACAAAAAGTTTGTAACGAGGGAAGGAGAAGTGCTTCCTCCACCGAAAACACCAGCATCTTATATGATGATGAAATATGGCTATTATACTTGTATTTAGTTGGAAAATTGGGCGAAATATACTCAAAATGATGGAGCATTGGCATTTCCAGAAACTGGTTTGTTTAGCACAGCTGTACTTCGAAATTTAAGAAGCAAAATGATGAGACTTGAACCGAGACCTAGACCGACTCAGTTAGAAGCCCTAGGTGAATAGGAAGATGGGATGTATGAATGAGAGAGACACAGAGGTACAAAGGATTATGGTTTTATTCCTGGAAGAGTATGGGGTTTGAGTCATGAAGACAGGATGAGAAGATGGCGGAATGCTAATATGACGGATGGTATGCTGCTAGAACAGTTGAGGAGGTAACAGGGAAAAAGTGTACAGAGAAAAAGAAGTATGCAGTATCAGAGAGGTGTGGGTATGGAGTTAGCGATACTGATGATGAGTTGCTGGAGGCCATTTTAAATAAAAGACCCCCTCCATATCAACAGGCTTCTGCTGTGGTGACTCCAAATGCACCGCCAATGGAAACTGTGAAAAATTCAAACCCTGAACAATTTTTTGAAATAGATAGTTCATTTAATAGACACAAAATACCACGGACTGTGGAACCTGATAATCAAAATTTGACCGAACTAGCCAGAACAACAAGAGAGTTGACAGAAAAGATAAGAGAATTGACAAAGAATGTAGAAGCTGTAACTGTGCTGGTAACTATAGGCTCAGTAATACCAGTGTTTGAAAATCAAAAGATAGATGAACATTCCTTAACCATTCCCTTGAATTCTAGCATGCAAAAAGTACGAGAAAAAATAATTCCGGAAGTCAGGGAGGCAAAAGATTTGGTTAGATCAACTCCACCTATGAATTTGACAATAAATCAGAGTCCAATAAATAAAATTCCTATTGGAACCGAGTCAGCAACTGAAACCCCAGAGAGAAGTGTAAATAGGGTAGAATTAAAAACGACCCCTGTGGGTCCAACAGCGGAAGAATTAAATGAATGGGTACGGAGTTTGCATAAGAAAGACAGAGAACAACAACCTTTGGATGTGGTTAGGTTAAAGATGGATATGGAAGAATTGATTCTAGGGACTATTGTTACAGATCAACTAAATTCCTATGAAGATGATGAATTAATGTTTATGTGTAAAAGTATTACTCGGAGAGCTAGGAACTTGCATGAAAAATTGGAAGAAACAGCAAATGAATTGGGAGTAGATTTAGTAAAATTCAGAGGATTACAGAAACCGCACAGAGTAGATTTCATTGAAAAAGATCTAGAAAACCTGAACACTTCAGGACGGTTAACACAGATAAGATATGAGAAAATGGGGAGACGTAGACAGGTGGAGAAGTAGGTGGATAAGAAGAAAAGAAGGAACGGCTGATAAGGCAACATTAGCTTTCCCCGTAAAAGAAAAGAAACCAACGGTAATAGAATGTCCGATGAGAGAAATTCCAGGAGAAGGTTATGTACACGTCCCATGGTCCAGACAAGATATATTGTTGTTTGCAAATGATTTTCCAAGATTGAGAGCAAAGCCTGTAGAATGGTATAGACAGGTGGAAAGGTTTGTAAAAGTTTCAAAAGTATTGTGAGAAGATTTGGATGGATTATTTGAGATTGTTGTTCCTGCTGATTTATGGACAGAATGTAAAATTACTATTGACTGGCCAAAGGAAGAATATCCTAGAGATGCAAAAACAGGAGCCCCGGGTCCAGAAGTAATGAGAAAGTATGAGCAGGCAATCACATTCCTGAAAAATAAGATTCCACCGAAAGAAACGGACTGGGTAAAGATTGATAGAACAACTCAGGAGTATAAGGAGTCTGTGCATGCTTATTATAAAAGGTTGCTTTTAGACTTTAAACAGTATAGTGGATACGAGAATTTGAGTGAAAAGGACATGAATCATTTTGTTTACCGATTTGTGTATGGGTTGAGACCTGAGATAAGTGAAATGATTAAGCAGCATATGTTCTGTTGGCAGTCTAGTACAGTAGATGAGGTACTACGGTATTCAAAATATTGTAGTGATGATATCGAGGCCAGACAACGTAAGCTCAAAGAAAAAGCAATGTGGGCACAAGTAAAGGTTGCAGAACAGCAAGAAGCCCGGATAAGCAACCAGATTAGTGATGTAGGGCAGACCAAGTTCAGACCTAACATTGGTAAAGGAAAAGGTCAGATGAGCATAGAAGAAGCCAAAAAGAAATAGCCATGTCATAATTGCGGAAAATTAGGACACTGGAAAAAAGAGTTACATCCAAAAGTTAATACCGAGAATCAATCATTAAATCCACAGGTGCAGAATGAGGTGAGTTACCAACAGCCACGACAGCAGCAGGTAGTTACTCAACAGAGTCAGGTGCCGCAACCACCTCTCTCAAAGAGTGTAAATCCTCAAAGATACAGTGCAGAGGCAAGATTCTACGGTGGAGAGCAGGTAACACAATTGCCGCGTGGATCTGCTGTTTCACAATATTGGTTACAGCCAGATGGAAATTAATCGGATGAAAGCTTATGAAAGTGCCTAGGAGAGGAAGAGGAGTGCGTGCTTGGCGCAACTCTAGAGGTAGATCAGTCAGGTCTATTTGTGGATGGAAAGGTGAATGTTGTAAATGTTACTTTCCTTGTAGTCACTGGTGCTACCCGTTCTACTGTAAGATCAGTGGAGAATTCAAACCTTTCTGTTCTCAGGAGAATTCATCCAAGTTGTAGGTGTCTCCAACAGGCAAATTAAAACCCCTCTTACAAAACCAGTAGAGGTGGAAATTGGTCCATTTAGAGATATGCATCGCTTCGTAGTGTGCGATTGCAGTCCTGTAAATTTACTAGGACGCGATATACTTTGTAAAATGAATTGTACCATCTACTGTGTCCCAGATGGTATTGCTTTCCAGACACCAGATGATGATGTTCTGCATAAAGTGACTATGACAGAACTAGAACCAGAAATTTGTGATACGTTTCCTGTGTTTGATACAGAGAAAATCCCTACTGAATTGAAAGGAATAGTGAGGACTGATGTTTGGGATTTCACTGGTGAAGATATAGGTTTTAATGAAAGGAGTTGACCCTGTAAATATTACTGTAAAAGAAGGAACAAATTTCCCAAATACCCCGCAGTACAAATTGACACCAGAAATTATTGAAGGAATAACCCCTGTGATTGATAAAATGATTGAACAGGGAATTTTGAGAGAGATAATGAGCAGTTCCTGTACTTCACCTATAATGGGATTGAAGAAGCCTAATGGGACATATAGGATAGTACAAGATTTAAGAAAAGTGAACAAAATTGGTGTTCCTTGCTGCCCAATTGTGCCAAATCCTGCCGTAATACTGTACCAAATCCCTCATGATGCAGAATGGTAAACAGTCATTGATTTGTGCCATGCATTCTTTTCTATTCCATTACTCCCTGACAGCCAGCCATTATTTGCATTTCGGTTTGGCAAGCGTATTTTGGCATGGTGCCGAATTCCTCAGGGGTATACTGAAAGTCCTTCCATTTTCAATAAAATTTAGAAAAAATCTTTAGAGAGTTTGAAGATGCTTGAAAAATCTGTGATGGTCCAGTACATTGATGACCTACTGGTGGCATCAAGGACAAGAGAAGCATCTGTCACCGACACAATTGCATTATTGAATCATTTGTCAGAAGGAGGCCACAAGGTGTCCCCATCAAAATTGCAGTTTTGTCAACAGAAAGTACAGTATCTAGGTCATAAGATTGAAAATGGAATGAGAAAAGTGACAACAGAAAGAATCAGGATTATCAAAGGAATGATAGCCCCAATGACACAGAGAGAGGTGAGAATGTTCCTAGTAATGGTTGGTTATTGCCGACAGTGGATACGTGGATTTTTATTGATTGTAAAACCTTTACAGCGATTAACAAAAAGATACGATTGTGCTGAATGAGGAAGAGATGGAAGCTTTTGAGCAACTGAGAACCAGTTTGTGTGAAACCTCAGCATTGGGAATGCCTGATTATGAGAAAGAATTTGAATTGTACTGTAGTGAAAGAGACGGATTTGCACTTTCAGTACTAGTACAAAGACATGGAAGAATGAGACGACCAATTGCTTAATTTTCAGATGTTTTGGACCCAGTAGCTGCTACATGTGCGAGTCTGGAACAGAGTGAAGGCATTGTAATGGGATATCCTTTACGGGTATATGTCCCACATTCAGTTGTGATTCTCCTAACCAGAACAAAAACAAAGTACATGACACATAGTCGGCTGACTAGCTATGAAAAGGTGATTTTGGGTGAGGATAATGTGATGATTGTAAGATGCATAAGTGTGAATCCTTCCAACCTTACTGCCTGATGCCGTAAATGCAGAGGTCAAAGATGGTGTTGATCATAATTGTTTGAATGTGCTTGAATTCTGCACAAAGCCCTGTTCTGACATTAGAGATGAACCTCTAGAAGAGTCAGATTATGTGATGTTTGTGGATGGATCATGCCTAAGAACAAAAGAAGGAGTTTTAAGCGCTGCATATGCTGTATGCGCGGTGGCAGCCATATTGAAAGTGTCTTGTTTGAGAGGAATACGTTCAGCCCAAGTTGCTGAGCTGATCGCTCTAATCCGAGCTTGCAAACTGGGAAGAAATTTTCTGAATCACTGTGATCACAGATAGTCAGTATGGCTTTGGAGTGGTCCATTATTTTGGACAGATCTGGTCCCAGAGGGGATTCCTGACTTCCTCAGGGTCTCCAATTAGGAATGGTGAGTTTGTAAAGATGTTGCTTGAGGCGATACAGCTGCCTAAACAAATTGCAGTGGTGAAATGTGCTGCACACAAAAATGGAACTGACTACATTACAGAGGGAAACAAGTTTGCGGATGAGATAGCTCAATATTGTGCTAGAAATATGACCTCAATAAATCGAAGGAGGGAAAAAGAACATGTTTCATGTCCATTGCTGTTTACTAACGTAGTTGAAACGTAGGATGAGGTGAGACAACTGCAAGAAGAAGCAAGTGATGAGGAAAAAGATACATGGATAAAAGCAGGCTGTAGACGAAGAGAGGAATATGATGTTTGGGTTTACAGAGATGAAAGACCAGTTATGTCTAATAGTATGATCTCTAACATGGCACACATAGGTAGAGATGCCATGATTAGACTTTTCAAACAGACTTGGTACAACCCCAAATTTAGGGCTAGAGCTGAAAGCCTTTGCCAAAGATGTCTTATATGCCAACAGCTAAACCCTGGAAGGAAGACAGTAGTGAGTTTGGGAACAATAGGACGTGAAGGAGGTCCTTTTACCAGAATGCAATTAGATTTTATTGAAATGCCCCAGAATAACAGATTGAGGTATGCCTTGGTGGTTGTCTGTTTATTCTCTCGTTGGGTGGGAGCCTATCCGACAAGAAGGAATTATGGAGTTACTGTAACTAAGCTTCTACTGAGAGAATTCATTCCTTGATATGGTTTTCCAGTAACGATAGAAACAGATAGAGGAAGCCATTTCCAGAATGAAATTTTCCAGCTGATATGTGAAGCGCTGGATATTCAACAAAAGCTGCACTGTGCCTATAGACCAGAGGCTTCTTGGGTGGATGAGCAATTAAATGGCACCATCAAGAACAGGCTGGGAAAAATGTGTCATGAGCATAAGGAGTGTACCAGACAGAAAAACAGGTCTAAGTCTTCATGAAATAATAATGGGACGAGTAATGAGACAGGCACACGTATCTGTCAACAAACTGCTGACTATAACTGATGATTTCATTCTGGACTATTGCAAAGGATTGGCTGATGTGGTGCATTCTGTGTTTCATCAGGTTGGGCCGGATACGACCACTCTTGAGAGAAAACCAGCTCCTGATCTGAGTCCAGGAGATTGGGTCCATATAAAAGTCCACAGAAGAAGAAATTGCTTGGTTCCTCGTTGGGATAAGCCACAACAGGTGATTCTAGTGACTACCACAGCAGTAAAGTGTGCAGGTGTGAAAAATTGGATTCATGCCAGCCATACAATCAGAGTTCCAGATCCTGAAGATCGACCTGTAAGTTGACATCTGGAAATATCAGACACCAGTTCGGCATCTGAAGCAGAAACTGAAGCAATCAGAGTTCCAGATTCTGAAGATCGACCTGTAAGTCAACATCTGGAAATATCGGACACCAGTTCTGAAACAGAACTATCTGAATCTAGTGAAAGACAAGTAGAAGAATTTGAAAGACAAATAATTGATACCGAAACAGGAGAGACAGAAATAATTCACAGTGATAGTGAACAACCAAGTACAAGTTTTGGGGAAATCCCTTCAGAAATAATTGAAACAAAAGAAGAAAATCTAGATTCAGACCAAGGAACATAAAATTCAAAGTTAAAGAAGTTGAAGTGAGATCTGAAACAGAATCTGAGGAAAGTGAAGAAGAGATAAGGCAAAGCCGAGGACCGAGAAAGAGAGCTTGGAAAGTGGAACGTGGGGGAAAAGGAAAACGAACTAAAAAGGCCAAGGAAAGGAGACAATTGGCCCGATGAAAATAAAAGACTGAGATATAAAATAATAAATTTGAACAAAAATGAAGAATAACAAGTGAATGAAATAACAAGCCAGAGAAAACAAATACAATTGAACAAGGGACAATTGCAGAGACCCAAAAGAGTGAAAAGACCTAATTTGAAATACAAATCTCCTGAATGGACAAACGTAGCACTGCCAGACATTGAAAAGGTGGATAGCAGTCATGAAAACCCAAATGAGGACTGTAAACAAGTGGGTGAGAGTGAACTGTGCACTTCTTGAGGAGACCAAAGAAACCAGAAAAGACACATGAACTGATAAAGTCAAAAGAAATTTTTTGAAGGACTAAAAAGCACGCTAAAAGCATTTGACTCCGGTCAACAATAAAGAAAGGAGAAAGTGGCAAAGGTCATTCTGGGAGTGTGGAAAAATACATTTTTCCTGTACATATTTTAGATTATAGTTCACTATGGTAGGCACTAAGAGTAGAAGTTCTAGATGTGAGTTCCTCCGTAGATGGTGTAAGATGTGTTTCTATTGTACAGGGTTGCTGATGCTTATTTGGTTTATTTTAGCAATAATTATTCCACTTAGATTAGTTGAAGAAAATACATCTATAATTAACAATGACACGAATAGTGACAAGACATATAACATAAAGGACACCACAACACTGATAGATAGCACTGAACTTCATAGACACAAGTCAATAACTGATTTTTCCAATAATGTTTTCACAAAACTTTTTATGTAGAGACAAGGGACGTCAGGGATTGATATGTCTGCATGTAGTTACCCGCGTCTGTGTCAGAAGGTGTAACATATCGTCACCTTCCTTTGACATATGGAATAACTTGTAGTCTTCTAGCAAGCTTATTTTATGAGACAGGCAAATTAGAATATTATTACAATGACATAGATGCTGTTTTTGCTAAAGTTTCCGTAGTCCCTGAACTAAATAAGGTGAAACTTGCTAAGATTTTTGGAGAACTTTTCTTAGAAACAAAAGAATTAACATTAGATTACACATCTAGACACAATCTTACTTGTAGATTGAGGAAAGAAGAAAAGGTCTTTTTAGACATGGTAAAAGACAGAAGGGTTAAGTTTCGAGGAAAAACAACAGGAGAAAAGATGAAAACGCCACCTTGGATTTTTGAGGCAGAAAGTTACAATAAAGGTGAAACCAATGCAGCAATGGTTTTAGATTGGCCACAACAAGGAAAATTGTGTATTAGCAGAGATAACACCATGTATGATAACAATTTTGTGGGTTCTAGTGAGTGCCGAGATACATACAAAATTATAGGAGGATGGGGATTCAAAGGAGGAAAAGATCCAGTATTTCCAGGGATCTATTATATTTGTGGGAACAAAGCTTATTATAGGTTACCGGACCATTGGTATGGAACATGTTATCTAGGCCTGGTCTTTCCAAAGATATTTCATGTGGAAAGGGGGACTAAGGGAATTCACGAGATAGGTAAACCATTAACATGTAGAAGAAGGGAAATCTTCTCAGAAATAATAGGTGACATTTTTGGAGCATTGATACCAGCAGTGGGTGTATCTTTTAATGCATACAAAATTTGAAAATTAACTACAGTAGTAGATCGTTTGTCAACGTATACTGCTGGAGGGTTCTTGATGGTAAATACCGAGATGGTTGCCATGAGAGCTATGGTGATGCAAAATTGACTTGCACTTGATCTTCTTTTGGCAAAAGAGGGTGGAGTCTGTGGAATGATGAAGGTACAACATTGTTGCACTTACATTCCAGATAAAAGTCAGAATATACAAAAATATATAAAGAACATTACTGAATTGCATAAAGAAATTGCCCCACTGAAGGTTGAAGGTGCTTGGGCGAAGCCTGGTAAGAGTTTTTCCTCAATAAAGAAATGGTTCACCGAAGTAGGTAGTTACCTAATTGAGAAAATACTAATTCCGGTGACATTATTAATATTGATGACATTAATGTTGAGATTAGCATGTGTGTGTTAAAAGGAGAAAAAGACAAAACAAATTAAAAAGAGAAAATTAGAAAAATAAGGAAAGAGAGCGAAAAATGGGAGAGATTGAATTAGAAGAACCTACATAACAAGTCTAAGAAACAAAATGAAAAGAACACAATTGTCTGAAATAACAAATGCAAATGGACAAAAAACATGATTCCTGATACATTTGATAAAGATAGGTTTTAGTGGTGGTATTAAAAATCACCAAAGGGGGGAATTGATGTAGCAGGGGAAACAAAATATTTTTTGTACCCCTTTGAAATTAATGACCTTTAATGATACTAATTGTTTGAATGCTTGCATTAATCAACAAAATGCACCTTTATTAGACACTACATGTGGGAAAACTAACTGGCTTTGCAAAATCTAATTTACTCACAAGTGTGGATTAAATTACATGGGTCTTGTGATTTATGTAATGGATTTTGTTGTGTAGCAAAATTATACTGTAGCAAAGAATGCAGATGGTAAGTAAAATGGCTTTAAATGTCGCTTTTGCTAGGTAATATCTGAAACGGGTTATGAGAATGGCGGGTAGTAAACTGAAAGGCTTATTTTCTATCTAAATTCTGTTGTGTTTGTTCTTATCTTAGTTCCGTTTGGGCCTGGTAGGCCGTGCCTGAAAATGGCTGCCAGAGAGGGATGGGATTGCGTGCGCCGAATAAGATGGCCTCGCGCATGAGCAGAGTGGATGCTCCAGTCACGTGTATGCGGCCTATGCCCGGAGTGAGAGATGTCAAGGCCAGCCTGGCCTAAAACGAGAGTCGTGCCAAGAGTTCAGCATGTATGTATGGGAACGGATGAGAGAACTGAGCTACAGAGGATGACCATCAGAGTTTGTTACAAATTTCATTAACCGGTTAAATTTCCCTTGGACATTGTGGATCACGAGAACTACTGTATGCATTTATTGTTTGCAAACCGGTTCGAACAAGAAGGGCGATGAGGTGACCAACACCACCCCTCCAATGGACCAATTAGAATGAATTCAGCCCCTAATGATTTTAATTTTGAGTGTAGCGAGTTAGAGGAAAAGGTCTAAATGAGTCTGCGCTTACATTATGAGAAGTTTGGTTAGGTTCGGTTCAGTTTGGTTCGATCAGATTCAATCAATTCGACATTCCTTCATTATTCTATCCTGATGCCACGAGAGACTCTGTCATTTTGGACTGCGCGCTTTGATGGCGAGTAGGAACGAGATCGTCGCTGGAGTTGCCCCGGGAGGAGATTGCGTCCAAGGAGGTTAGAGGGACAGTCAGTCAGTGTTGGGAGATATATCCTGTGACCTGCGGTTCATTCTTTTTTCTGGTGAACCATTCTCTCCATCGCCCTAAGGCCAAGGGTAATGAGTATTTTCCTTTTCTATTTTCATTTTACTTAAATGCGTACGGATAATGTTAAATGTATTTGCCTAATAAAACTTTACTTATTTACTTTCATCCAATGAATTCAGATAAAATCATATGCTAACTCCAAGATTGAGTCTGTGATTCTTAAATTAAACATGATCAATAAATGTTAAAGGTTTTAATCATGATTGAGCTGGACTTAATCGCCATCAACTGATTCTACTAGTTGGTCCATCGACCGAATAGTGGAGTATCTTGATGTTTAGAACCGACAGTTTATAAGATTAATGTATATGTATATAATGTGTATAATGTACACTCGGTCATTTTAATAAGGTACCCTGTTCGTCCTGCAGCTCGTCTACTTATAATTAATCCAGAAAACTGAGTAGATTTGTGTATTCGGTGTCATGGGTCCCACCGACATAGGCTTATATGAATAAATAGGTGTAGGGGTTTTCTGGGTTGATGTCATAAGGAAAAGGGTTTTTAATAGCCTCGCTGCATCAATGGGGCCAGGGTCCCAGCGAGCAATGCGCTCTCTCAACCACCAACTGCGTGGAAAAGGCATCGCTCCAAAACAGGGTTTTCAACATCCGTTCGACATAGTTCTCCTTCCGTCCTGTGTTAGCGCTCTCCGGAATCCCCATAATGCACTCATTGTTGCACTGCAAGAGCGCCTCCAAGTCTTCATTCTTGGTGGCGATGACTTTTAAGAGGCGCTCCATTTGCAATAGTTGTCCCTTCCTGCCATCCGATTTATCTTTTAGTTCAGAGATTCTGATTTCTTCTTCTTGCAGCCTGTCATCATGCTTTTCTAAATTTTGGGTGAGGTAGTCAACCCACGTGTATATCGAGTCCATCTTGGTTTCTATGGACGTGAGGCTCAGTTTCATAGTCTGTAGGAGGGACTTCATATCATCGTCCGTGGGGTCCTGGGTATCAGGAGGTCTCTCCGCCATCTCACTTTCTGTATCTCTGGATTGGGACCTAGCCACCCTTCAGGGCTCGAAGGACAAGCTGGACTGTTTGCTTGCCCTCTGTTCTACCAATATTGGGGCCCTACCTCTCCGTTGCACTGGCAGTGGAGGTACTCTTGCTCTGTGCTGTAGGAAGTGGTCCCCATTCGCCCGAAGGTCAATGAAGCCGTAGGTGTAGCCCCCACAAAGAATAGGGGGCAGGAGCAGGGTAGTCCTCACCTGTCACCCCAGGGCTCCGTCCCCGGTACAGTTGCAGCGTGCTCTGTCCCAACAAGGTGTCTCCCCACCACATCACTCAGGTTTGCAAACAGCTTCATCTATTTAGTTTGCATCTCTTTGTGATGTTGGGCCTATTTTCCTACTCTCTCTGAGTTTATTCAGGCCTGGACCTTCCTTATTGCCTCAGAGCAGCAGTCAATAGTTTTGGACCTTAAAGAATTTTGATCCGCACTCAAATGCAAAACACAAGTCCATCCAATTTGTATGTTTTTATATTGTCCTTTATTTTCATATTCTTTCTTCCTAGTAGCCTTCCTAGTAGCCAACGTGTTTCGTCCTTCTTGAGGACTTCTTCAGGGCTCAGCAGGTGATTCTCATGTGAATATTTGATCGTTTCTTATCCAATAGTTTTGGACCTTGCAGGCCTGCCTCAATCTGCTTTAAGCCTCTGTACTCGACTAATGCTTTCCGGGCAGATTTTTCTTTCTTTCTAGCGGAGATCTTCATTATTACGAGGAGGCTCTCTCTCATATGCCCAGTGCCGGTTCGTTGTGCAGAGCGGGAGCAGCCCACCCGCCCCCGGACCCTTCATCTCCCTGTTGCTATGGCAGGGGTCTTGTAGCCTCCGCGCTCTTGTTTGCACCACTCCCTGCCACGCTGCCGCTTGCCCGCTTCACTGCACTCTCACTGCACTTCACCTGTGCCGGGTCGTGGCAGCGGTCGGCAGCCTCTGTTCTGCTTGCGCCTCGCTGCTGGGTGTCCTCTGCTGGAGCCACAGGTATTCTTCACCCGGGTCCAGGGCCGCCTCTAGCCCCCGCTCCGCACCAGCCTCTGTGGCCAACCGCAGCAGTTAGTCTGTGCGTTTCTCACCATAGGAGCGCCCCCTCCGCTTCACTCGTTCTCTGCCAAGTGCGCTTCACTCTTTCCCTTTACGGGCCATCCCCCATTCCTCTCACCTCATAGGCCGCGGTGGCAGTCCGCCACAGTCTTTCCTGTCATTCTGTGCCAGGGGAGCCCCTCTTCCGGGGCTCCGTTGCGCCTAGCTAGGCCGCGGTTTCTCCATTAGGCCTTCAAAAGGGTTCCCGCCGCTCTCCGCTCCCGGAGGGAGTTTCCTCCTCGCAGCAGTCACTATAATTAGGACACCTCACATGGACACCTCGTCACCTTGCCAGCAATCAAACATAAGTTAATGGGCAGGATATTTTGGATGTGTGGCCCGAGCCACGGGAGCCTGACCTAAGTGCAGCCATCTTGCGTGCGTGCCTCCTAGCGCCCCTCCAGCACTGAAGTCTTTTATAGGTTTTTTGTGTGGATCTGTGCATGATATCAGTTTTGGCTCAATTTGACATTTTAATGCGGGGCAATGTCAGCTCACTGTAGTAAAACAAGACACTGCAACTACCATCATGCCACGAACTGTGACCACGCCCATGGAGGCGGAGTATGAAATTGACATTTAAATGCCTGAAATTTGATTTGCCTCACGTTCAACCAATCCATCGCCTCTGAAGAAGTGAATATCACGAAACGCGTCAGGCGGCTTGGATGACACTCCTGTGCTGGCGAACTTTGTTTCCTTGTTGTTCCCTCCAAGTAAAGAATTTTGGCTAAACCTACCTGTTGTGGGCTTCCTTCTCTCCGGGCACCTTGTGTTTTGATGATTAGCGGTCTCGCCTGAGCCGCGGAGGAAGCACTGGTGTTTTTGCACCCCTGCAGCGACGCCAATCGACGCCGTTGTTCATGGGACAGGTTCCTTTTGCGTGGAGACACTCAGCGTCAACGAGGGCATTTGGTTTGCAGCACCCCCCACTGTTGGCTCAATTTGTCAATTTAATGCGGGGCAATGTCAGCTCACTGTAGTAAAACAAGGCACTGCAACTACCATCATGCCACGAACTGTGACCACGCCCATGGAGGCGGAGTATGAAATTGACATTTAATGCCTAAAATTTGATTTGCCTCACGTTCAACCAATCCATCGCCTCTGAAGAAGTGAATATCACGAAACGCGTCAGGCGGCTTGGATGACACTCCTGTGCTGGCGAACTTTGTTTCCTTGTTGTTCCCTCCAAGTAAAGAATTTTGGCTAAACCTACCTGTTGTGGGCTTCCTTCTCTCGGGGCACCTTGTGTTTTGATGTTTAGCGGTCTCGCCTGAGCCGCTTAGGAAGCACTGGTATTTTTGCACCCCTGCAGCGACGCCAATCGACGCCGTTGTTCATGGGACAGGTGCCTTTTGCGTGGAGACACTCAGCGTCAACGAGGGCATTTGGTTTGCAGCACCCCCCACTGTTGGCTCAATTTGACATTTTAATGCGGGGCAATGTCAGCTCACTGTAGTAAAACAAGGCACTGCAACTACCATCATGCCACGAACTGTGACCACGCCCATGGAGGCGGAGTATGAAATTGACATTTAAATGCCTGAAATTTGATTTGCCTCACGTTCAACCAATCCATCGCCTCTGAAGAAGTGAATATCACGAAACGTGTCAGGCGGCTTGGATGACACTCCTGTGCTGGCGAACTTTGTTTCCTTGTTGTTCCCTCCAAGTAAAGAATTTTGGCTAAACCTACCTGTTGTGGGCTTCCTTCTCTCCGGGCACCTTGTGTTTTGATTGATATATATATATATATATATATATAGAGAGACATATATATATATATACATGCACCGTTTTCTCATCAATAGCAGAATATTGCAATATTATCAATGATGTCATAGCAGATGTCAAGATGTCATGAGCAATGTCAAATGTGGTTTAATAAGCAGTACATGCCGAGGGCTCGA
This sequence comes from Triturus cristatus, assembly GCF_964204655.1. Lineage (NCBI taxonomy): Eukaryota > Metazoa > Chordata > Amphibia > Caudata > Salamandridae > Triturus > Triturus cristatus. The sequence continues at coordinate 604,897,702 of NC_140584.1, forward strand.
GTTAGAGCTAACCTTAGGGCAAGAGTTATAATTACTTGGGATAACTATAACTTGAATTTCTGTGTTTCTGAGAGTTTAAAACATTACATTGTTACTGCATTTTTCACTTAACTATAACGCTACTTTACCCTTTGGTTTTTCCAGTGAATTTCTAGGGATCTTTTAAAGTAAAGCAATATACTATTACTATATTTAAAGCCAACCCCCCTCAGGCAGCCAACGCCCCTGCATGCATCCAAACCCATGCTGTGCACGGCCTTTGACTATGTGCATCGGGAGGTTGGCCACAGGCTCTGGCCTGCGGCCAGGCCCAGTGGGCAACCAGTGGCTGTTTCTCTTTTAGGGTGGAGGAGCTTTGCCCACCTGCTGCAAGCACAGTAGCTGCAGCAAACGTACATTTGATAAAATAGTCAATGAACATGACCACTTTAGCAAAGTGCACTGATTGTGTCTTGTATCGGGGTGGGGCCATACCTGATGCTGATTGGCAGCAGGAATGACTTGCCTAAAGGTCACATATCAGATTGGCTGGTTGTCTTGAGACGGCCAACTCGACATGCACATTTCAGCCCGCACCATTATACCAGCTGTGTAACAGCCAGGTGGACTGCAGGCACATGGTCCTAGTCTGAGAAGGAGCGCTATCTTAGCCAGTTCCGACCAGTCATGGCGCTATTCTCATGCTGGCAACAGCATGAGAGCAGTTCTAGGATCAGTTAGGTTCATTGGCTCTTCACTTCAGGCTTCGTGATTTTCTGGGAACAGTACAGTGGAGTGCCTTCCAACTGGATGAACTGACATTGGTAAGTTTTATTTATTTAAAACCAGGGCCGAACTGGGAACCAAAACCGGCCCTGGCAAAGAGCTTGCAGACCCTTGGAGGGGTGGGAGTGCTGGGGGGCTAGCAGAAAATGTTGTGCCGCTTTTGTTGCTGGGGGACGATATTGCAGCTATGCTGCACAACCACCCTCTGTAACAAAAACGGCCCCCATAGGTGTCTAAAACCAGCCCCCACCCTGGTGGCCCACCAGGAAAACGGATATTGCCTGCTACAGCCAGTCCATCCCTGTTTAAAACACATGATTGTTCCTTTCGTTGTGAGATCACAGTGTGTTCGCTGGTGTTATACACTGCCAGGTGTACTTAAACTAGTGCAAGTACAAGGAGATGATGGACAGAACTCTGAAACTTTATAGACACTCACCCCAGTCACAGATCTGCGTTGAATCCATCATCGTTCTTTAGCTCACTTCACTACCTCAGTTCAGACCCAGCTATATGGAAATCAGTCTTGACCCTGTGCCTCATGGGAACAGTCCAGCCCGAACTTCCAAGCCAGGTCTTCCCTGAACCGAATACAAGCATCCCGGGACCGGTTTCGGGGTAACACCCCTCACCAGCCAAGCTAGCTTGAATCCAGTGGCAAAGTGAGCAAGGGATCCACGTCTAGGCATACCCTGACAACTTAGGGAGAACAAAGCAAACACAAGGAAATGGTGGACGGAGTGCTGCAACATTTCTGACCATCACCCCCAGTCACAGATCTGGGTTGAATCCATCATCGTTCTTTAGCTCATTTAGCCACCTCAGATCAGACCCAGCTATATGCAAATCAGTCTTGACCCTGTGACTCATGGGAACAGTCCAGCCTGAACTGCCAAGCCAGGTCTTCCGTGAAATGGATACAAGAATCCTGGGACCAGTTTCGGGGTAACACCCCATATCAGTTAGGCTAGCTTGACTCCAGTGGCAAAGTGAGCAAGGGACCCACGACTGGGCATACCCAGGCAACTGAGGGAGTACAAAGCAAACACAAGGAGATGATGGATGGAGCGCTGAAACTTTTCAGACACTCAGCCCCCGTAACAGATCAGGGTTAAATCCATCATCGTTCTTTAGCTCACTTCGCCACCTCAGTTCAGACCCAGCTATTTGCAAATCAGTCTTGACCCTGTGCCTCATGGGAACAGTCCAGCCCGAACTGCCAAGCCAGGTCTTCCCTAAACCAGATAGAAGCAGCCTGGGACCGGTTTCGGGGTAACACCCCTCATCAGCCAGGCTAGCTTTAATCCAGTGGCACCTTACCCTGTAAGCCTTCTAAGTATTAAAATGGATGGTTTAAGCTGAGCAAAAGGCTTATTTTGCCAGGTCGAAATGGCAGTTTTAAAACTGCACTATGGGCTGAAGTGGCAGGCTAGATACATGTTTTAAAGCACTACTTTAGTGGGTGGTACAATGAGTGCAGCAGCCCACTAATAGCATTTAATTTACACGCCCTGGATACATGTAGTACCATTTACCAGGGACTTACAAGTAAATTAAATGTGTCAAATAGGTGTAGTCTAATTTTACGATGTTTTAAGTAGAGAGCAGAAGCACTTTAGGCCTGATTAGCATGGGTATAGTCCTAATGCCAACAAAAACGAATTTAGCCCAGCAAGGAAGTGAAGGCAAAACGTTTAGTGGAATACCACGCCAAGGATGTCAGGTCTTATGGCTTTAATTTCTTGCACATCAATATAGTCCATAAAGTTTCAAGTCAGGGTGACCTAGATCCATGAAAGAAGATGAGTAATTTCATTTGGTTAGGCCCCACACTATTCTTAAACTCCAAGACCACTAGAACCTCAATACAAAATTGATCCATTCATTGTATTCTTTGTCTTGTATAAACGTTCAACATAATTTGATACACCAACGTGTTTCATTCCATACAGTTTAGGACTTCTTCAGGGCTGAAGATAAATATACAATAAACACATTCACATACAGTTTACATTTCCAATCTTAAAAACATTATTCAGTCCTTTAGTGATGAAGTACATTTAATTTATTGTTGTCAGTATCTTTGCAAATGTAGAAGTCCCACTGATTTGTTGAAATTTAAATAATAATCCATATGATGTAACACCGTTCACAGTAGAGGAGGACTGCGTAGAATCTACAAACATTACCCACATAGGTTATATAGATTCATGAAGGTTAATACTGTATTGGCTAAATGTGATTCCTCTAAAGTCAATACTGAAATCAAAACCTACCACAACAGTAATTAGCATGTAGTGGACTACTGTTTTAACGTTTCTATTAATTCCTTTTACAAAAGTCACTATTTCATTTTATATTTGAAAGTCTTTCAGCATTGACAATTCTCATCAAGCACCTGCAAAATTAGGAAAGATTGTGAAATCAATTGCTATATGGTACTGCCGAATTTTGCAACTGTTTATAAACGAGGCTCATGTTACTTAACACATCTGTTAGTATTCTCAACATTCAACCAAATGTATTTTTATGTCATCAAATGGTTCAATAGCACTTACTATGTCCCTGATAAACCTAAATCAAAATGTATTAAACATTTTCTTAGAATCTGTTAAAAATGCAGTGTGCAATTAAATCTGAACCGCAAACTTAAAAAGTCCTTTGTTCTCAAACATAGTCATATCCCGTGGACTCAAGATAATCTCATCCACTGCAGGTGTTTCAAATGCCATGATTTAATTGTTAGATATAAAATAAATTAACATATTGAAGAGCTTAATTAGAAATTAAGCTAAAAGGAGTAACCCAGCTCTGTAGTGTTCCGCAAAAATAGTAACTAAGCGGTTAAGGTAAATATTCATGTAGCTATCCATCTCCTGTTCAATAGTAAGTACTGATTTAAGAAAGCCTTATATATTTATTGCTTAACTGAGTTATGAAATCAATATTTCTCTGTGGTACTAATCTTCACAACTTTCAATAATGTGTCCCAATCTCAAGAACACCACAATTTTCAGAATTCACAGCAATTTCCCACAAACAATTATACTTTCACTTTGAATCCCTCTATAAACTGTTTTAAAAAACCTCCTGACTCCAGATACCAAATGTATGCATAATGATATAACAAAACCCCTTTTGCCAAATATATTCGAGAGTTAATCAAAGTACCCTTACAATGAATATCAGCAACTCTGTATAGTTCATCTCCTAAAGTGGTGCTTGGCAATGAGTATCCACTCGTTCTGCATTTCAACGTGCTGCCATTTTGTACCCTTTTGCCGTTTAGTAGTCTCTGGGACATTATTTCCTTGGGTCCACATCCTGTATACAAGCATATCCTCTCAAGTTACAGCATGTGCAATCTTGTAATGACCGACATACATAAATTATAAACTTGTGTATATTATATAACAACACTCTTGATCCCATATGGTTTGCATGTAAGATACAATCAATGGGCCCTATATTATATTTTTTAAATTGGTGACTAAAGATTTTTCCATTTTCTACTTAATAATAAAATATTTGAGCCCTATGGTGTTTCCCTGTGCATTATTCCTTGCTCCTACAAATGTCAGAGCGCTGCACTTCCCCAAATTATATCACATATACTGCTCCAAAACTTTTTTTTTCCATTTTCTATTTAGTAATATAAAGGGATGCCAGCAGTTGTGTAATATCTCTATTTCTAATTGCCATCTGAAGTGCTTAATTTGACCCGGTGATTGCCGGTGGGGGCCACCAGCACTTATTTTTCTGAATCAGACATTTACGAACATCAAGAAAGGGAAAACACACAAAATGGAAGACAGAGGAACAAAAAGATGGAAACCCCGTCACAAAAGCAGAGAGGAGGAGCCAGCAAGAGTGAGATAAAGGGGAAGAGGATGACTGGTACTGGATTAAAGAAGCGTGAGGTAGATTCAAGACTACCCAGCCTTCGTATTCGGCGCACTGACATTTAAATTGCACGAACCTTGGCCCTTGAGCAGAGCTGTGGGCACCAGCGCTCTGGCCATCTCCATTTCCTGAATAGAAGCTTTCAGTTTCCTTGTTGTACTGTCAATGTAAATCATCTCACAGAGAATAATGGATTAAGTAATGCTGTTTTATAAGATCGTGATAAACCACTGACATCTTTTAACCCAACATCTTTCTTAAAAGGGAGATTAAGTAAATCCTAAAATAGTGTATCGAAAAAGTACTGCAATTAGGGATTTAATAGGCCCGAGTTATGTGTGACTCCCTCCCAAGTCTAATGAATGTTTTAATTGTAAGAGTGAATTTCAGTATAACACAACCCGTTTAGAAACAATACATTAACTTTAACATGAAATACCTAATGTATATGTGTGAGATGATTAAGATTGGCAGTACAACAAGGGAACTAAAGGCTCATTTGCAGGAAAACGTGAGACCAATCAGAAATGGAAACATGTAGCAACTTCTGTCATCACATTTTGTAAAAAAATATTACAAGCTTGAACTTGAATTGAAATTTCATGGTATACAAAGTGAAGCAACATGCCAGAGAAGGGGGCAGGAAGTTGAGCTTAAGACAAGCAGAAGCTATATGGATTAGTAGACTTACAGCAGTTTAAAAGGGGCATAGCATGGATGATAAATTCCACTATTGTTTACGGTGAAAACTTAAACAGATATGGCAATGACTTTAAAGCCCTTTTCTCAACTAAAATAACATCAAGAATGAACGGATCATATCAGATCATAATCCTTTAGTGTTAACGGTGGATATAGCAAGGGGGGGAGACCAGAGCGGCTATGAACCTTTGAGAGAGGGTTGCTGAAAGATCTAGGATATGTACAACATATGAAGGAATGGATTGTGGGCTACTGGAACATCAATGGAGGAAGCACCAGCCCAGGTGTAGTCTGGAATGCGTTCAAAGCTGGGGTACGAGGGGAGATGCTGAGCTATAGTCTGCATAGACAGAAACGAGAGACACAGCTAGAGAAAAAGTTATGTAAGGTAACAATGGACATAGAGGAGGAGCTGAATGTGGCAATTGCTATGGGTGCATCGCTTGATGATACTCACCTCAGGTTGGCCTTGACAAATCTGAAGCTCAGGATTTTATTACTACCAAGGCAGCAGCAACTTTCCTCGCAAGAAAGGAGCAAAGTTATGAGTTCAGTGAACGGATTGGGCATACATTAGCGGACCGCCTGAGACAGAAAAATGCAGACAGGGAGATTAGGGAAATAGTAGATGGAAATGGGAATATAGTTGACGATCCTATAGAGATTCGAGAGACATTCAGGCAGTTCTAGGGTAAATTATACAATGAAGAGCAGGCGAAGGATCCTCTTGTAATCCAAAGGTATCTTCGTAAAATTCTTATACAATCTATCACCGATGAAGACAGGGAGGCACTGGAAACCCCACTGACTGCGGAAAAGATCCACGCCGCTTTAGGCAGCCTCCCCCCGGGTAAGGCTGCAGGGCCCGATCAGATCCCTTTAGAATTCTATAAAACCTTTTTGGAGGTAATTGGACCTGATTTAGTCAAAACGGCACTCCAAGCCCAATCAGGTAGTTCCGTTCCAGAGTCATGGGCAGGTGCAGATATAGTAATAGTTCTGAAAAAGGGGAAACCATCCAGAGAACCAGGGTCGTACAGGCCGATAACACTTATGAACTGTGACGCTTAAATATTTTCTAAAACCCTGGCGACCAGGTTAAGCAACATAATTGGTAAGATAGTTAACACCACTCAGCATGGCTTTATTCCAGGGAGAGGAACAACGCAGCATGTCCGCAGGGTTATAACTCTTTTTGATGCTGTTGAAGTCTCAGGGGATCCTATGGCGGTCATGCTAATGGATGCTGAAAAGGCATTTGACCGGGTCTCCTGGGACTATCTCTGGGCAGTTATGAAGCGGTTTGGTATAGGGGGGGGGCAATGTCAGAGCTATTCAGGCCTTATATAAAGAACCACGTTACAACAAACAAATGATGGACGGAATGCTGACAATCCAGACATTCTCCCCCAGTCAAGAGATCTGGGTTAAATCCATCGTTCGGCACAGGGTCAAGACTGATTTGCATATGGCCATGTCTAAACTGGGGTGACGTAGTGGGCAAAAGAACGATGGATTTAACCCAGATCTCTTGACTGGGGGACAATGTCTGCATTGTCAGCATTCCGTCCATCATTTGTTTGTTGTAACGCTTTTCGCCCTAAGTGGGATGGGTATTCCCAGACGTGGGACCCGTGCTCACTACGCCACTGGAGTCAAGCTATCCTGGCTGATGACGGCTGATAGCCAGAAACCGGTCCTGGGATGCTTGATTCCGGTCCAGGGAAGACATGGCTTGGCAGTTCGGGCTGGACTGTTCCCATAAGGCACAGGGTCAAGACTGATTTGCATATGGCCATGTCTAAACTGGGGTGACGTAGTGGGCAAAAGAACGATGGATTTAACCCAGATCTCTTGACTGGGGGAGAATGTCTGCATTGTCAGCATTCCGTCCATCATTTGTTTGTTGTAACGTTATATAAAGAACCAACAGCCCGACTTAGAGTGAACGGGGGCTATACGACATCTTTAGCAATCAAGCGCGGTACACGGCAGGCTTGCCCATGTTCACCACTTCTTTATGCGATATACATTGATGCCCTAATTCGAAAGTTGGAGGCAAATGGAGGCATTATCCCTATTAGATGTCATGGCCCAGAATATAAAACCTTGGCATATGCAGACGACATCGCACTGGTTACTCCAAGCCCGGAAAATGCCCTAGTTGCAATGGAGACAGATGCTCAAACATTTGGCCTCGTATCCGGGTATTCTTTAAACAGGTCTAAGAAACAGATAGTCAAGAATATGGGGGCGCGGTGTGATGATACACGGGTAACTGATTCAGCTGTTTATCTGGGAATAAATATATCAGCAGATTTGAGGAAGACTGTAGAAATAAATATTGAGCCAATAATTGTCAAAGCGAAAAAGGATTTTGATAGAATGCACAATTTACGTTTGTCATTAGTGGGGTGGTGCAATGTGGTGAAAATGGTCTTTCTGCCAAAAAAATTGTATCTTTTTAGGGCTATTCCGCTTGAATTTGAGAAAAAATGGTTGAATGCACTGGAGCACATGCTTAATAGGTTTATTTGGGCACATGGGAAAACTATGAGGGCACTGCGATTTATGTCTTTACCAAGGGAAACAGGAGCATGGGCTGTTCCTGATTTTAAAATGTATCACTGGGCGGCGGCCTTTCAGTATATGATTGGGCTAATTGGGGGAGACGCGACTGATCCCTGGGTCAAGTCTGGATCAATCGAAATGTACACAATTTTGGTGGGAGAAGATGCTGAGAACTGTTTTTTTTAAATTCACTGAGCCCAGTTATTTAAAAAAAGACTAGGTTTAAGACCCTGATGACTGCATATAAAATCCAGACAGCATTTTGTAAAATAAACTGGTCTTGGTAGACTAAATGGCTATACTCAATTTTTTAGAAACCCCACTTTTCCTGGGGAAATTTTCTCAGATTCCATAATGGCGGAATGGGAAGTGTGTGAGATCTGGAGACTGTGGGACTTAATGGGGCCCCATGGAATCCGGCGGTTTGTAGATATACAGAATAGCTATAGTATTAGCAAAATCATTTTAAGTATCTTCAAATTCGTAGTTTTATAAGTGGGAAAAGGGGGAGGGGGGCCTGTGGATTTGGTGAAAATAAAATTATGGATGTTATTAGAGAAGGGAAAGACTGCACTATCCGGAGGATATACGCTGAACTCTATTTATTTAAATATGATGATCTGGAAAAGCATGAGAAAAAATGGGTAGATAAACTCGGCGTAGATCAGGATAGCTTTAAAGCTTCTTTAGAATTAAACCAAACCCTTCTCTGTTCTGCAGGGCTCCAAGCTCAACAGTATAAAACAATCTTTTCCTTGTATTATACACCAGCAAGGATTGCACAATGGGGAGGGGCAGACGGGAACCAGATGCCCTCGGTGTGACAGCATGGACGCTGAAATAATGCACATGTTTGCGTCATGCCCTCAATTGCAAACTCTGATGAATGCGATGGAACTATTTTTGGATAGAACACTAGAAATTAAAGTTTGACTCCATCTTTAATCCTGCTGGGGATAAATAATGAGGACAGGCACGATCCATCTCAATGTTTTCTTTTATTGGCTATGTCAGTATTGCGCATTTGTATTGCCACAGCCTGGCTGGATAAAGCAGATCCAACGTTTCAGCAATGGCTGGCCAGGTTATTGTCGGCATACAATCTCGAGAAGGGGATTTATTAGAGAAAGGGGAAAAAAGGGGAGATTGCTTGGCAAACGTATTTGGGGGCCCATTTATCGTTGGAAGGAAAACCAGTAGTAATGGCTGTCTTAGCAGATAGCTTTGGTCTTTCTTCTGTTTTCTTTTGAACAGGTATCTGAATAAGGACGAATAATGATGCATTCACTATGCTTTATGTTGCAGATGTTATTTCTTTATGTTTTGGTTTGTGTCTTTCTCCATTGGACAGTGCATTGTGAAGCTTGTACATATCTCAGATAATATCTGTATGTTTTTGGAGAAGTTGCTGTGATAAAAGAAAAAAAAGAAAAAGAACACATTGGTGGATTTGAGAATTGTATTTGAATACAGTTCTTGGAACATAATGGAATAACATTGGTATAAGTTAATAAAAAGGATGGAAAAGGGGCATTCTGAAGAGCCAGTATATGCCATGGAACAGTCCATATTTATTATTATTCTAAATACTGCCTTGAGCAAAGTAAACTTTGTTTAACCCCATGCTTTTAACGAATCTCATTTGTGAACCGTGTGGGATCAACGTTGTTATTACATATTAAATACGAGTTCAGTAATTAAAATATGTGGATCATTACAAGATGGTGTGTATGCTATCCACGAAGCGAGAGGCCATGCTTATTTCTGGAGGTGGAAAATGATGTTGCACTGATGCGGAACCCGTGTGGATACTCATGATCATTCCTTGATTCCTCTTTTTTTTTTATTATTATTTCCTTCCTTCTCTCTACTCGTATTTCATTCCTTCTTCCCATCTCTCTTTACATTCAACTTTCATTCTTTCTTTGCTTTTTTCCTTTGCATTCTTCTTTCTTCTCTTCTACTGTTTGACTCTCTTTCCTGATTATTCCTATTACCCGCAACCTAACTCTTAATTTCACTTTTATTTTAGTATCCCTTATTTTGATGGCCAAACTGTATGTCTGTCCCAGAGCTTCCCCAGCAGGAGGTGGCGCAAGCAGGACTCGTGTTCATTGCCAGTGCTCTACCCCAGTCCCAGTGCAAGAGCTTCAAAGGGTGGTCGGGGTCAAACTGGGACAGAAAATAGGCCCTGGGGACCAAAACAAAATCAGCCTTTATTAGGGTATTAGTTAGCTAAAAACGTGTCCCCTGTTCGAAAATTGTTGCAGTTTTGAAATTGTAAAGACACGCTATGGGGCAGATCTATGTCGGAGATGCGCCACTTTTACGCCGCCGTTGCGTCACTTTTGTGACGCAGCGGCGGTGTAAACCCTGCGCCACGTTGCGCCATATTTACATCGTGACGCATCTATGGAGATGCGTCACGATGTAAAGCCCTGCGCCACGTAAAACCTGCGTCAGGTTTCACGTGGGCGTGTCGACATAGGGGGGGGCGTTCCGTCGCAGGAACGCCCCTGAAAAGTGACTCAGTCAAATCTATAAGATTTGACTGAGTCACTTTCCCAACGCTGATGCGCCAAAACCCTGCGCCTGCTTGAAGCAGGCGTAAGGCTTGACGCACCATGTTAGGGATAGGGTTGGTTGGAACAGTGCTGGAGTTGCGTCGCGCTTGCGACGCAACTGAAGCACTGCGCCAACCTTACGCCATTGGATGCGTCACGCATCTGTTTATTCCTGCGCCATGATGCGCCGCATTATAAATGCGGCGCATCATGTGTGGCGCAAGGGTAAACTTGCGTGACGCATCATTCCTGGCGCATCCTTGCTGATTTGCAGGGATGCGCCAGGCAACATAAATCTGCCCCTATGTGTTTTGCGAGGTATGGAAGAGCGCATCGAGTTGAGCAGGCAATGTTTGCTTTAATATCAAAGAAATCAACAGTAAAAACCGGCCCCTCTGACCCTAGAACAGGCCTGCAGGCAATACACACTGACGTGTGAGACCAGCCCATCGGGACTGCCTGGCCGCCCTCTAGGCCAGTCCGGCCCTGAGGGTGGCACAAGCAGAACTGAACCTGGGAGACTCGTGTGTGAGTCACAGATCTCAATTAGCAGAAAGAGGTACACCCTAGGTTGAGGCGTTTTGCGAGCGCTGCACCCGGGTGGCAGTGTTGAAATCGCAAGAATGGTGCAGGGCTGAGGTGCACTGGCAAAGTTGCATACGAGGCCCATCTCTAGAGGTGCACCGGGTGTACATGACGGCCTGAGGTGTTTGCAGGGCTACGCCTGTGTAGAAAGAGATGGGGCAGGATTGGGGTGCAGTGACAGGGCTATTTGACAAATGTTGCCCCGAAGCTTGTGTGGTCTCTATTTGTCTGTAACTATGAAACTCCCGAGGCCTCCCATGTTAGAGAGAGCGTACTCACGGCCTGGTTTCTACGTGTCTCGTCCACACATGGCTTCAGCTTCGGGCCTTCTGTACGGTATGTGACGGCAGAAGTGAAAGGTCTGTCATTAATTTGCAGTCCGTATGCTGCAGGGAGACGGTCTGCCTACGCCGCTGGACTACTCTGAGAAGTGATTAAAAATTCCCTCTCAGCTGCGAGGAAGCTGTTTACGCCACTTAGCCCCATGACCGCGGCGGCTGCTGGTGCATAATGTTAGGTTGGCGGGAGTTCTCACGCCGCCGATGACGGGCACGTGCAGTGAAAGCTTCCTTCAGCAGGATTCTCCGAGTGGCTGCGTAAGGCCATCCCGGGTCAAATTTCTCAAAGTTGTTGACTTTCCCAGATCATCGGCAGAGTGATCACCTGCCTGGGTGGAACGTCCTCGGAGTTGGTCGGATCATCCATTTGAGGACCAGGGTCCTCAGAGTAGGTAGATATGTGCATTCCAGCGTCGAGATCCCAGTACTGCCTGCTCCCTCCTAAAACAGGGAGGCCTTGTGGTCCTGGAGGGGGTTGTAAGCATGTTTTAAATATTATCCTCCAGGAAGATGGTGCCCAGAATATTAATATATTAATATTGTGAAGGTAAGTAGATCACTCCCAGTTTAATATATATATAATCTTAAACCTTTGTTTTTTTCATCGAATATATATGTATATATATATATATATACATACGATTAAAAAACCAAAGGTTTAAGATCAGAACGTAATTAATTGTTTCTATGCAAAACCAACATACTCTACACCAACACTGGAAATTCAACTCGTTAATCGGACTAAATCAACTATAACTCACGCCTTCCCTATGCACTGCTTATACCCTATCATATTGCATCACTTTTAGCATGTTAACCCTTTCGCTGCGGCGGGAATTCCGCCGCAGTGCTGGGGGGGGGGGGGGTTTGGGGGCAGCGCGGTGGCGCGGTGCTCATGACGGAACCACTCCGTCATGAGCCGCGGTTGAGCTGTGCTCATGACGGAGTGGTTCCGTCATGACTCCGCCCACTGCGCTAATCGCCCGCACAGGCGGGGAATTAGCGCCGCGTGGGCGGCGCGGCCGCCAACGGCCGCAGCATAACGGAACCACTCCGTCATGAGCACACGGCGACCGTGGCTCATGACGGAGTGGTTCCGTCATGAGTGGGGAAGGGGTTAAATCATACCATTCATAACAACACTCATGGCATCTTGAATGGCATAATTTATGAGAAGAGTGTGCATGGTGGAGGGCTGAATTACAGTTAATTTAGTTTGGCTAGCGACAACACTCTGTACGGAGGTGTGTGAGTTATAATAAATTTTGGGCAGAGAGTAAATTATAATTTTAAGTTATTATTTATAAATAACTATAACTTTTGAATTTCTAAACCTTTGCTTTTTTTCATGGAATGGGTATGTTTTAAAAAAAAAATTGTTTCTAAGAAGAGCTGGCGTGAAGGAAGAAATCGAAGGACTCCATTGTATGGGATTTTCTTTCTTTGCCACCTAGAGGGAAAAAGTTCATTTCAAACTTGTTACATGCAACCTATGTAACAAAGTTGTTTTCTGTGGGAACATTAAACAATACTTCAACGCTATCACAGGAATGAGAAAACACCAACATGCAATTTCTTCCATCAGGGTCCCTATTACACATAGGGCACACTTTTGTGCTATGGCACACCTGAAAACAGGTGCGCCAAGCGCAAATAGGGTAAGTGCACCCAATTACATTGAATGTGCTGCACCCAGGACAGCTGCAAAGTCCTGCTGCCCTGGGGACAGCACATTAAAGTGAATAAGCATTGGCATAGCCAATAGGTCTCGCTTTTGGGACCTTATAAGTATTTAGTTATGCAGCACATTATCCTTGCTGCAACAACAACTGTTGCATGGCTAAACACTTATAAGGTCCCAAAGGCGAGACCTATTGGCTATACCAATGCTTGTTTAAAGATGGCCTCGAAACGGGCTCTGTTTTGTGCCCTGGCACAGACCATCCGTTTTTTCCCGGACTGCAGTGACAGCAGGCACATCCATGTGTGCGTGCTCACACTGCTGACTTCTGCTAGTGGAGAAGTTACGGCATGACGTCATGCCAAGTGAGCGTTGTAGGGGAAGGGAAATCCTTGCTTCTTACATCCCCCATGTGCCTGCTTTTTAAAACATAAGACTCCGAGCGCTGTTGCGCGTGAGGAGGCCCTATTGAATAGCGCACAGTGCAAATTGCCACTTCTCTTTTTGAAACTCAGGAGCGGCAACATTGTCGTGGTATCAACAGGGTTTTAAGTGGAAGCTTTTTCAATAATATGTACAAGCCATAGTTGCTGCTTATTTATCTTGTGCAGCTAACAACCATTGACAAGGCCAATAGTCCTGACTTCTTGTAGGTGGGATGTTACTTGTATCATATGTCTGGATGCAATGACAGAAACAGCAAAATACAAGTCTGTGGCACAATATGCTAAGCACAGATTTTTTGCCTATGCGTTTTAAGCCACACCCTTAATTACATTGGCCACGCTCTTTGGAGAGACCCCCCAGTTTTTTCATCCCACTTACAGCCCTGGCTCCACCACTGCAGCTCTGGAAAGTAGTCTCACAGCTGTGAAGTCCTTGTTTTCAGGCCTTGAAGAGGCAATACAAAATTGTCTAAAAGCAGCAATCAAAAGGTTTGTTTAGTGTCTGCTTTAGGTAAGCAGTGCCCCAAACAAAGTCACTAGAGAGGATGGGCCCTCGTGGAGCCCAGTACGCCTGAGATGAAGTCAGTTAGCTTATCTGACGCGCTACTTTCCGTCGGTGATGCAGACTTTCCTGTGCGTTATTCAAGTAGATTTGTGAAAAGACCCCGTCAGCAAAGCGTGGGATTGTGAGGCGATAAAATCAGCATAAGGTAGTCAATTCACGATCCACTTTCAGTAATACGATTGCATTGCAAATGTTTTTTTTTCTATGTATTCATTTTTTAAGCAATAAGTTGGGTGCTGTGATAGCTTAAAAACTATAAAAATAGAAAAAAAATGTTTTCTATTTATTTACCTTTTAAAGAAATAAGCGCAGGTGCCGTGATTGCTTTAAAAGTAAATAAATAGAAAAACAATATTTGAAATGCAATAGCTCTCGCATTACTGAAAGTTTGAGGTATTGGCGTTGCATTATTATTAGCATCGCCAATAGCTCAGACTTTCGGTAATGCGAGACCTATTGCATTGCAAATGCTAGTTGACTCAATGTGAGCGATAGGTTGCTTCTCTGCATCATCAGAACTATCTATGCAGTTGCACTGAATAACATTAACACAGGGTGATTACAGGACCCCAGGACGGGCGCAGCTGTCACACACATTCATACTTATGGTGACAATCGACAGACATATGAGGACGTGCACGTAGTAGGTATGTGGTGGATTAATGGATAAGTTATGGATGCATGGATACGTTTATAGTTGAATGGGTGTATACTTTGATGAATATATAGTTGGATGGTTGTACCTGCATGCAGCGGTGGATGGGTGGGCACTGGGCAGGGGTGGCAGCACACGTGGATGGATGCAAGAGTGAATGGGTTGATGAATGCTTGGGCGTGGGCGAATGGATGCATGAGTGGTCACGGGTGGATGCTAAATGATGGATGTCGGAAGCAGCTTATCACCAGTTGAGGGAGTTCTGTAAAATAAAAATAATCACCAAGTGGCCCCCGTGCGTGTCACTTGAGCAAATCTTGTGCATTCAGATCACGCTCAGAGCATCAGATCTTTGAAACTGACACAAGTCACAGGGTGAAGTTGACACTCTGGAAAGCAAGTAATGCGCGCTAAAAAATGAGTGGGCATGCTGACGAAAGGATGGGACTTTGGCAGAAGGGTAGGCAAGGTTTGCTAAATTGAAATGAACCCCCAGGCTGCGGCACCTCCATGGAGAAGGGGCGAATAGTCACGTCACTGCAGGTTTCTTGCGTGTAGATGTGTTTAATTGTACGTTTATATGGAGGGTCCTGCACAGCGCTCCTAAACCTGATGGCGGTGCAACGTTGCTGTGTTTTATGCAGGACTTAATAGAAATTGGATCAGTTCAGATATAATTAATAATTAGACGTGCTTTGCAGAGCTAACAACATTGCGCCTCTCTAAATGTCACGCTAAGCGTGCTGAAACTATGGGAATGTCACACCTAGGTGAAATGACTGAGAAAGCCCTTCTGTGGACCAGCAATGTAGGTTCCCGACTACCCGCAGTTTATTCAAAGTGGGAGAGGAACATTAGTCAGTGAAAAACATTTAATTAATAAAACAGGATCCGAATCAAGCCATGCAGATATGATAATCGGAAATTGTTACACAATAATGTTATTGTTTTGAACGTTTGGCATTTAAGCAAATACCATGCAGAGGGAGTTGTGGGGAGAATAGTTCCTCCATTTTCTATGTTCCGATAATGTTTTCTAAATGATTGCATTTAGATGCGTTTCTGAAATTGCCAAATAAAGACATAGCCGAATGTGCCCTCGGCTAGCTGTTCTGACGTCATGGAACACTTGCATTATAATTGTAGACAAACAGTGGTCGTCTGCTTCCGCCTATTACATACACCATGTTGTGCAAGCACATTTAAATTGGCAGTAGGACATGTACACAGCCGTATGCTGTTCATCTGGTAAGAGCCCTGATTGGACAGAACACAAATGAGCTGAAAAGTAGTTGTGGCGGAAGGCGTTACAGAAAATAAAGGTGAAATAAGTGCTTAGTTTAAAAAACACACGGTTACTCTATCAGTGGTTACGAAGAAGCTATGAAGCAGCACAAATCAAAGAAAAAAAAACAACTTGCAGATGAGAGAACATTGCATGGTAAGAACGGTAAACAATAGATCTCGCATTGCTGTCAGTTTGAGCTATTGGCGTTGCTAGTAATAATGCAACCCCGCTAGCTCAAACTTTCAGTAATGCGAGAGCTATTGCATTGCAAAGCCATCACGGCACCCGCGCTTTACCTTTAAACATCTTAAGCTAAAGCGCAGTTGCCGTGATGGCTTCAAAAGTAAAAAAAAAAAAACAATTACTTTTTCTATGTCTTTACTTTTGAAGCAATGGCAGCACCCGCGCTTTAGCTTAGGAGGTTTAAAGCTAAAGTACGTGTGCTGCCATTGTAGACAAAAAGTCAATTAAACATAAAAAGAAAGGCATGCAGCCACGTTTGGTGCCACACATAATAAAAGAAAGTCGATGCCGCCATCATTCCTGCCAAGGTGTGCGATGCTGCCTACATTAAAAACAAGCATTGGTCGCGGGGGAATGCAAAGATAGGGGCTGCAGCGGGTGAGAGAGGCGGAGGCGTGCACGCGCGCCGGCAAACGCGAGTTGTGCGCGCGCAGCAGCGCCCAAAGTGAAAGTAATTGAACGTTCACGCGAGCGTGAATGCAAGCAATAGGCCAGCAAATGCCAGTGGGAAGCACTTTTAAATCCCACTAACAAAAGTCGAGCAACAGCACATGCACTGCTGTAGGCTCGACCTAAAAATGGAGCAGCTTTGAAGCAGCCGCTCCGTGGTAACTGTGCAGACAGCAACCCGTCTGCACTTTAGAGAGAGATCCCTGTTTATGTGGGTGTAGTGAATAACTGCACCTGCCTGCAATGGGATGTATAGGAGGTCCATAGGGTCCCCTAAATCCCATCCAGAAGGCTGCCATCAGGGGGCGCACTGTCAGTGCGCCTCCTGACAACTTCTTTGCCTCTGCACCCATATCTATAATATGGCACAGAGGCAAAGGGATTCCTTTATACGCATGGGGCCACGCCCCATGCAAATGAAGGAACACCCTCTGGTGATCGCGTTGGCCCTAGCCAGCACTATCTGTATTACAGAAAGGGCTGCACAAGCGTCTGCGCCCCTTTCTGTAATGCCAAAGTGCCCAGGGAAGCACAAAGCAGGCGCACATGCCTGTTGCACCCTCAGGGCACTTTCCATAATATGGCCCCATTTTGGTGTGCGCTGAAAGAAGGCATTAGAAGGAGACAGAAGATGCTGAAGCAGGAAGATTGGAAGCGGCCACTTCATTGGTTAATGCAACACCTTCAGTTTCTTCTACTTCATCAGCACCTCCACCACCATCTGCTGCATCTGTCCCTCCAGTAGCAACTTCTAATTCTTTTGCTCCATCAGCACCTCCAGCAACACCTGGTGCATCTGGCCCTTCGCCAGTACCTGCTCCTGGTACCAGAGGGCAAACACATGTTTTCAGGAACAATCCCAATATCATTGGGCAATATGGCAGTACATCAACATACTGTCTCTACTGACATACTGTCATTGTTAAGAGATAGAAATATGACCACACATCATGAACTTGTCATGACTCACCAGTGCCCTCCCCGTCAGCCTTAGCTTTTCTGCCTTTGTTATCCTCCTATTTCCTGTTGAGACTATTGTTTGGTTGGTTGTGGTGACCTTGTAAAAAACAAATCAAGAAAAAACCCACACAAAAAACGAAAAGTCAAAAAAAGAAAATCTGAACTTACTAAAAGTCGCAAAAGATAAAGAGTTTCTACCAATATTAACTATATGTTTTCAGATATCAGAAATAATAAATTGTATTTAATATAGAGATAAATGGCAAGTGTAAGGTAAGTTAAACATGTACCTTATGGTGGCTTCATACAAGACGATACGTTAATAATAGACTACTACGGTGATGTTTGGCTGTATTTAATAAACATACACAAAGTTATTCCTTCATTGTCTTCCTTTTTATGTGTTTTTGGACAAAACTAGCATTTCTGTTACACTACTATGTTAACGTCTAGAACATTTACAGTTCAAGATGAGCATATGGTCCTAGTCATCTTGAAACACTTTTGAAAAACAAATCAATTGGATCGTGAAAACCAAATAGATGTTGTGCATGACCAACTGTAAATATATCTAACTAAGCAATTTGATATATGTGAAAGCACACAAGACAACAATACTTAGAGCAGAGATAATAAAACATCATCACCCATGCCAGGCCACCTAATGACATTTTTTCTTAAATTATCTAACTACAACTCATAAGTACCATTTCCTAGAACAGCCATACAGATCCATAAAGAAATGTACCTGTTTTATGTAGATATGTATCCAAGGACGTGATGAAGTCCAATTTGAAATTTGTCTGTTACATGTAATGCTTTACTTCTTTTTTTATCTCTTATCTAGTTTCTATTAGTTTTTACTGTGATGTGACCAGAAATGTGTGTTTCAAATGACTTGCAAATACTTTTTAAATCTCATTGCTGCAGACTTGTTTATTTTCTTACCTCATTTTGGTTTTTGGTTAGAAATGGTTTTTTATATTTCAATAACTACGCTGAGCTTTCTAGATACTTTTGAGAAAGTACAGTGGTACATACTTTGCTAAACTGCCTCATTTCTTCCTGTACATTACAAAAAGAGTAACAAACTATATTTGACAAAAAAACACAGAACAAAGACAAAGTGTGGTCTAAACAATATGGCTGCCTTTCTATTTTGCAAGGGCTTTGATTAATCAATAATATTATGTTCTGTCATTGCCTTGTACAGTGGTGTGCCAAAAAGGTCATGTAGAAAAAAGAATAGGTCTGCAAAGTTTCCTTGAGATTCGTCAAACGGTGACAAAGTTATTAGCAAGCGTAAATACGAGGAATTCCTATCTCTCAGAATTCTATCTATCTATCTATCTATCTATCTATCTATCTATCTATCTATCTATCTATCTATCTATCTATCT
Organism: Triturus cristatus; assembly: GCF_964204655.1. Classification (NCBI taxonomy): domain Eukaryota; kingdom Metazoa; phylum Chordata; class Amphibia; order Caudata; family Salamandridae; genus Triturus; species Triturus cristatus. Next base: position 604,916,818 of record NC_140584.1, read on the forward strand.
ATCTATCTATCTATCTATCTATCTATCTATCTATCTATCTATCTATCTATCTATCTATCTATCTATCTATCTATCTATCTATCTATCTATCTATCTACCTACCTATCTATCTATCTATCTATCTATAGACATACAGACTGGGTAGGGCCACAATCTTCACAAAACTTTCTGAAAAAGCATCATCCCCCTCAGCTCCTTCCATTTTGTCGGTAAGTCTGTTAAAAACTGTATGAAAAATGTGTTTTGGGACTACCCTAAACCCCATGAAACTTTGCCTCATCAAATAATATAGAAAAAAGAATAGCTCTGCAAGGTTTCCTGGATATTTATCAAATGGTGACTAAGTTATTAGCAAGAGAAAATCAGAGGAATTCCTATCTCTCGAAATTCTATCTATCTATCTATCTATCTATCTATCTATCTATCTATCTATCTATCTATCTATCTATCTATCTATCTATCTATCTATCTATCTATCTATCTATCTATCTATCTATCTATCTATCTATCTATCCATCTATCCTTCCATCCATCCATCCACCCATCCATCCATCCATCCATCCATCCATCCATCAATGCATCTACATACATACATGCATGCATACATCAAGATTTAAAGGGTGGATCCCAAAACATGTTTTCCCCATTCATTTTTCCTTAGGAAAACCAGACACAGCTACATCCAAAAGGGCTGAATGGACTTACATCAAATGTGGCAGAACCCAAAATCTTGGTCCGGAAAGCGTGGTTTTTGTGATTTGGTGTAATTCTGTTCACTAGTTTTTGCAAAGTTAACCTTTTCCATGCATTGGAAGGCCGGGTGCTCATGTGTTTTGGACGACTTCCGGCCGTCCGCTCACATGACACCGGAATTCCAACTGGTGCGGGCACCAGAGGGATTTCCTTTTTTCCAAAACAACGGAATAGCTTCCCCAACTCCCGAGGCTGTTCTGGGTTTTCAGTGAAATGACGATCAGTGGGGGCTGCCCACAATGAGCAAGGCCAAGCCCCCACCCAATGAAATTGTGAAGAAAGTCACTAGCTCCCGATCAGCCCTCCCGGGGTGACAGAAAGTTCACTAGGCACCAGGAATTATGTTTTTGTTTTAATACGTAGGGGTGGGGGCTGCCCGAAATTGACATGCCAATGCCCCTAACCCCCAAACAATAATAGGACAGACTTTCTACCCCCTGGCGGGGGCAGATGAGCGTTATTACCCCTGATCTGCCCCCTGGGGGGCCCAGTAGGCCCACTAGACACCAGGTATTTTCTTTTTATAAAAGAGCTGTGGTGCTGCCAACAATTGGGGGTTCGGTGGTGCAATAGCCCATGGTGTGCCTCCCCAGGGGGGGCAGAAAGCTCACTAGGCACCAGGGACTATTTTTTTCTTTGTGTAGGGGTGGGGGCTGCCCAGAATGGGCATACCGATGCCTCCCAAATAAAATGGGCAAGTGTTTGTTTCTGCCCCCCCGGGGGGCCAGATGTTTGTTTATTGCATCTGATCTGCCCTCTCCCCTGAGTGGGGGCAGAAAGACTACTCGGCACCAAGGATATGTTTATGGGCTTGTCAGGGAGAGGCTCCATAGGCAAGGGTCGCTCCCCTTTTTTTAGGCACATATTTTGGCTGTTTCAGTAGTATTTGTAGGCTCAACTGCCCCCAAGCGGGGGCAGAAAACCACTTGAAACCAGGGAAAGTTTGTGTGTGTGTGGACTGGAGTTTGTCTGACGGTCTGCGTGTACTGTCTTTTGGCTAGCATTTTCCTGGGGGTGTGTGTGCACTTGCGGTTGGTGACGGTGTTTGTAGACTGGCGCTGGCCTGGTGGCGAGCCTGGAGTAGTGCTTGGCTGGCGGTATACATGGGCTGATGCTTGGCTCACTGTGTGTATGGATGGTGATTGGCTGGCGGTGTGCGTGAATGGCGCTTGGCTGGTGGAGTGCATGGGTGGTGCTTGGCTGGTGGTGTACATGGATGGTGCTTGACTGGTGGTGTGTGTGGATGTCACTTGGCTGATGGTGTGCGTGGATGACTCTTGGCTAGCGGTGTGTGCGGATGGTGCTTGACTGGCGGTGTGTGTGGATGGTGTTGTGTCTGGACTGGCTCTTGGCTGGCAGTCTGTGTGGACTGTCACTTGGCTGGTGGTGTGGCTTGCATGGATCCCCCATCGTGTTCTTACCCAGAATCCCCTGCAAACCTCAAATTTACCTAAAAAGTCATATTTTCCTCACATTTCTCTGTGGGAAAGATGTAGGATCACTGTGCTGGCACTAATTTCCTACCAACCAGTGTTCCCCTGGGTCTCTCGATAAAAATGATACCTCACTTGTGTGGGTGCCCAAAGCAACGTCAGCCTAAAAACGCATAAACATACTGCCCTTTTGTACCGGCTTTGGTTCCCCCTCAATCTCTTCACGTTTTTGGCCCTTCACTGTCACAGGCACTTGGCCCCGGGCGCGGCAGCCATTTTGGGAAACCTACAAAACTCAGACATTTCTGAAAACTAGACATTCTGGGGAGTCCAGGAAGGTGTGCCTTGCGTGGATCCCTCAAAGTTTTCTTACCCAGAATCCCCTGCAAACCTCACATTTTGATTGAAAAATCATATTTTCCTCACATTTCTGTGTGGGAAAGTTGTGGGATCACTGAGCTGACACAAATGTCCTACCATCCAGCGTTTCCCCGGTCTCCCGATAAAAATGGTCACTCACTTGTGTGGGTGGGCCAAGTGCCTGCTACTGGGAAGGACCAAAAACGTATTGTTGCGACAAAAAAATTATCTATCACAACATGACCTGATTTTACAAGGGAGGCATCAGCGTTTTTGTTCCTGGGTTCGGCGACCATCCAGGGAAATATACCAAACCCAGATATTTCTGAAAAGTAGATGCTCTGGGAAGTCCAAGGATGTGTGGCTTGCATGAGTGGCCCAAAGTTTTCTTACCCAGAATCACCTGCAAACCTCAAATTTAGCTACAAAAATCCAATGTTTCTCCCATTTTTGTGTGGGATCACCGCACCAGCACAAATTTACTACCACCCAGTGTTACCCTCAGTCTCCGTAGTAAAATGATACCACACTTGTGTGGGTGGACCAAGGGCCTGCGACTGGGAAGGGCCAAAAAGTAGAGATTAAGGTGATAGCACAACGAGCTCTAAGTGTTATATTTTATAGATATGTTTTTAAGCAGACTCTGCATTGGACACCCACACAAGTGAGGTATCATTTTTATTGGAAGACCAAGGGGAAAGCTGGGTGGTAGGAAATTTGTACCAGCGCGGTGATCCCACATAGAAATTTAAGGAAAATATGATTAGTTTAGCTAAATTTGAGGTTCGCAGGGGATTCTGGGTAGGAAAACATTTGGGGATCCATGCAAGCAACAGCTCCCTGTATTCCACTGGGTGCAGTGGCGGCTGGTGACTTTTGAAATTGGTGGGGCGTAAAATGAGTTATACTGCACGGTAGCGAGCGAGCGCAGCGAGCGAGCCTGAACAACCTAAGGAGGGACAAATGGTGCATTTACAAGCAAATTTGAGAAAGCAGAAAGGTTAATAAAGCAATTGTGAAAGTGCAAGGGAGGGGCATACTAATTAAATAAGCAATCGGACGGTGGATCGGAGGCCCTCCCATGCAAATAATACCAGCCACAGCACCTGTTATAATATTAGATTTATTAACTGTCTGCCACAAACAGTGCTAACTTACTTAGGTAACAAAAATGTGGACTGGAGCACTGATGACTGAGTGAGTAGTAGACTATCCGATCGAAGTTGCCGGCGGTGATTATAATGACTCGTGTCGTGTCACGCACCCAGGCTCGTAAAGCGGCCTCTTCAAAGCAGATGCCTTCTCTCGAGTGAAATGACATGAGGCCTCAGCTTCCGGTATCCTTCGTGCTTAACCTCACAGTCTGCTGCTGTTATTTGCTGATAAGGACACCCGAAGCTGAGGCCTCATTTCACAGTTAATGCTGCTTCCGTTTCAATACTGACTGAACACCTAAAACTGCTGTGCTGATTATTAATCAGTGATTAATGCCCAGTGCCACACCACACACTGCCCAGTACAGAGTTCTATACACTCGTTTGTAGGGGAATGACTCCTGATGGGTTAATCATAATAGCCGACCGTGATCTAAAGACGGACGGTAATTAGCCCGCATTTTCTCTCCACGTTATCCGCCGTTGTCGGAGACTGTGCCTTGGACAGCCTGGAGGTCAAGTCACGGCCCAGACACCACCACGTGCGCACACAAAGGCCCCGCTGTGCGAGGGAGGGGCATACTAATTAAATAAGCAATCGGACGGTTGATCGGAGGCCCTCCCATGCAAATAATACCAGCCACAGTCAGCACCTGTTATAATATAAATATTAGATATATGAACTGTCTGCCACAAACAGTGCTAACTTACTTAGGTAACAAAAATGTGGATTGGATTTGGAGCACTGACTGAGTGAGTAGTACACACTACTAGTATCCGATCGAAGTTGCCGGCGGTGATTATGATGACTCGTCGTGTCACGGACCCATGTCTCACACAGTTAGTCTGAGTAATCTCTCCTCTCTCTCCCGTCTCCTCTAGACTACTCGTGCCCGGCGCACACTAGACTAGGGTCAAGGTCGGAGGATGACTTCTCCTGATTTGCCCAGCATTAATTGCAGAACGGCCAATCACTGCATGGCTTAACAATAAGCCATTACAGTTATTGGCCGTCCGTTGCTATGTTGGGCGGCCCTCCATCCCCCGCGGTGCCAACTGACTGGCTGTGTATGTAAACCGCGCTCTACACGAGCAGCGGCAGCCAATAGATGCTAGAGAGCGCTAGGATTGACGTGTGTGAGCAGGCAAACTCGCCGCTCATTTTGCGACTACTGGGGACGGCAATTTCGGCCCAGCCCCCTGTCACCGATATGTTTGTTATAAAATTGTTATAGAAAGCATTGCTGGCGCATGTTGGATTCCTGGCAGCCGGTCAAAAAGTACATGCGCACTGCTGTCGTCCCACAGCCGCAATCACTCTGACAGTGCGCCCCGCTCGGCTCGTGTCACATGACGTGACGCCGCCGTGCGACTCTCGTGAGCAAAATAATTAATAAATAATCTCTGAATTTGGCAATATTTTCAACTTTCAAACTTTAAAAAAAAATTATTTTAAAAAAAGTTTGAAAGTTGAAATGGTGCCAATAATAGGTGGGGCAACGCCCCACCGCCCTAATGGTAAAACCGCCACTGACTGGGTGTGTAATTTTCAAAAATGTCTGGATTAGTAGGTTTCCCTCAATGGCAGCCAAGCCCAGGACCAAAAATACAGGTGCCCGCCTTGCAAAACCAGATTGTTTTGTGATAGATAATTCTGATGTCTCCACAATACGGTTTGGGCCCTTCCCTACTGTGGGTAATTGGCCCACCCAGACAAGTTAGGTAGCATTTTTATCGGGAGACCTGAGGTAATGCTGGGTGGTAGAAAATTGTGACAAAGTTTGAGGTTTGCAATCGATCCTGGGTAACAGAACCTGGTGAGAGCCCCACAATTCACCCCATCCTGGATTGCCGGGGACCCTCCACTGGCTCCCCGTTGAGAAGAGAGTTACTTTCAAGATACTCACCCACACCTACAAGTGCCTCCACAGCACCGGACCCCAATACCTCTACGAGAGAATCTCCTTCCATGTACCCAAGAGAAACGTCTGATCCGCCGATCTCGCCCTCGCCGAAACCTCAAGCATCCGCAAAGAGAGAACGGGTGGAAGAGCCTTCTCCTACATCGCGGCCAAGACCTGGAACGAGCTTCCGATCGACATCAGAAGGGCCCCCTCCCTGAACATCTTCAGGAAGGCACTCGACCTGGCTCGTCGACTGAACGAAGCTGCTTACACCCCCCCAACCACCCCCCAAAACACCTTGAGACTTTAACGGGTGAGTAGCGCACAGACAATTCCCCTGATTGATTGATTGATTGAATTGCTGTATACCCAGCACACAATGAAAAACCATTCCAAGGCGCAGCTCAGTTATTGGCTCTGGGCAATTCGGGTTCTTAATGAACCTACAAGCCCTATATATCCCCACAACCAGAAGGTTCCAGCGCTTCTGGCACCGCCGGGTCTCTCCGGCCCCGCTGTCATATGTCCGTTCATACATCGTCAGACCTTTATTTATTTCACTCTGTGGCGGTTAATGGCATGTACGCATCATCCCAATTAACTTGCAGTGATCTGAAAATCATGACGTTACTGCGTCATATCGCTGTTGCTGCATGACGCACACCGGCCTCTGCAGTACGCTCGTGTTGTCGGCCCCCTCTCCCTCTCCTTTGACGTAATCCCTCACTCCGACATTTCGTCATTGTCGGCTCCCATAGACACCCTGGCTTCCTGATTACCTCTGCCATCCTTCTGCCCGTCTGCAATGAGCACTGTTCATGCAAGTTCGATTTTATTTCATGTCCACTCTATCAATTACCGGGCTAATGGTATTGTTTTGTTCGGTAATAGCACTCCCATATGCACACATCACAGGCATCCCCCCTTAAGTCAAGCCTCCATGTCATTTAATGGACTCCAGAGGCACCATCCAATCACGGCCTCGTTTAATGACATTCCTGCTGAGGCACATAATCTGCAGGCAGCTACAAATCCGCATTATAACTCAGTCCCAAAGCAACTTCCTGTTGACACAGGAGTTCATGGCGCGCTCAGAAAGTGCTCTAACGAAGGAGCTCGCTTGTGCTGCTCCCACCTCAGGGTACAGTGCGGTTCCTCGTAACTGGGACGCACCACACTCGGGGGCAGGTTTAAGGTAATGACGTAGCGCTGGAGACTTTGCCAGTGCCACTACAACTTTCATATTTGTATTCGTAGTTTGTACGGCCTTATCACAAAGTTCAATCTGCGGCCAGGAATTTCTACACGTGTTGTAGAGAATGAATCGAACACGTGCCAAGTTAGAGCATGTATTGGTATCCCTGGCGCACGGCAGTGCGACCACCTCCGAACCTTACTTCTCGAACTGACAGCCACCTCTCACTCTACAGCCGGTGCAGTGAAACTTGCACCATCACGTGCCATCTGATAACAACTAGCCACGCGGCACAGTTTCCTCTTTATGAAATGCAACAAAGAACATATTGTTATAACTGGAAAACAATAAAACATCTATCATTAAGAAATAAAAGCTTAAAATATCCTGCCACAGTGCGAGCAGATAAGAAGAGTGTTCTCCCTGTTGTTTCAGTGTCATACCAACCTAAAAAATATAAACAACACGAATTTCAAATATATGCAACAATGTAAAGCAAACCCTAGAAAGGATGAGTTATTATCTCAATAGTCACCTCCTCGCGTCTTTGGAGCATTTGTCTCTCTACCAAATATCCCTTTTCAACCATCAACATGTGAACCATTGTCATACCCCTGCGCGTCGACATGTATGACATTTCGCATCAAGTGTTTCTTCGCTGTCACAATTAGTACCCTGTCCCTCAATACGATCTTGTTCACTCGCTGCACCCCAGACCACGTCATCTACCACCTACCTTCGCCATTCCTTCATGCGTCTACAAGTATCCTCCGACATCGGCAGGTGCTTGTGTGACCCAACCTCTCCAACCTTTGCATTATTTCTACACTCTTGCATGGAGCGAAGTGTCAGCGGGATTCCATTCTGTGCTGCACTATGAGCTACTACCCAAGAATGACATTCTCAGACTTGACCTGCACTGTGAGCTGATGTCCCAATGCTAACACATTGACAGGGCTCTCGTGCTATACGTCTAAATTGTTCTAAATCATGCACCATTATCAAAAGCCTAATGGCTTTTTTATAAAAAGTATGTAGCATGCAAAGAGTTTCCTAATCTTTGCTATATTCTATTCCACTGCCTCTCTAATTTTCTAGGGTGCTTTATTCCTTTCTGTCTCTCTTCTCATTATTGTTTATCTTTGGCCCTATCGTCATAGTCCCATATTCCTGGCTGAATTTCTTATCACTCTGGCAGTATTGCCCGTTGTTTTTTTCTCTCTCTCTCACTCTCAATACAAAATACCATCTTCATCCTGCCAATATTTCCCCATCACTAAAAGATGGCTACTTAAAATGACAATATGGCATTGGAGTATAATGCGCTCCTTTTGACTGTGGGTAGAAAACCCACATACGTACATAAACACCAGACCTTGCAATTGCAAATGGACGAAAATAGCCATACATTTAAAAGGCTTCTCCAAATCACAGGAGAGCCGTCTAGTCCTTTGTTTATTCTTTGCTTGTTTTGTGTGAGAGGTAAGAGGAGGGGTGGCTGTTTAAAGCTCTGGCAAGTGTTTCTCTATGCTATGAGGACTGCTAATCTAAGTGGAAACCCAACCACAGGCCCTGCTTGTCCAACTGGTGCCCCCCTTGACATAACTACACACACCAGAATCAATTTATTAGGAAGGTGTCACACTCCAACCCCCTCCCCCCTGAAGTTACACCCCTGGAAGAAAACTGTGTATTGCTGATGCCTGATTTGTAGCTGTTCTGGGGGCATTGCTGCTGTTGAGTGGTGCATACTGTATTAGGAACGACACTCGCACTACTGCTGCCAAGGTGTACCTATTCTTTTAAGGAATATAATCTGTTGCTGCCCTATTGTACTAGTTCTGTAGTGAAAGGAAGCTTGCGCTGGTGCTGCTCCATATTTATTGGTTATTTGAGGGAAAGAAACTTGCACTGTTGATGCCTTAGTTTATGTGGTCTAAGGGAAAATTGCTTGCACAGTTGCTCCCTGTGTTGTTCCTGTTATGTGTGTCTGTGAAAGAACCGTACGTTGTCACCTGCCCTGTACCCATCCTTTAAGTAAGGCAAGCTTTCACGGATGCCATTCATGCTGCATCTCCATTGTGAATTAGTGAAGTTTGGTCTAGATATTTTCCTTGTACAAAAGCTGAAATAATTTCACAGGCAGTACTTGTTTTAAAGCAGGAGGTGACTGCATGAGTAAACTTTCACAAAATATGTGAACAGAATCTGCTATGGCACGTGGAACAATTAGCGACAGTTTTAAAAACAGTGTTATCTTGAATCGATTAACTGAGAGTGTTAACTCCAACGGGGCGCGGAAAGGGAAAAGAGGGGGGAAAACATTTGAATAAGATAGGGAGACATCTGAGACAGGCTAATGCAATAGCTAAAGTGAATTCTACAACGGCGTTGAAAGCAAAAAAACGTATGATGCAAGTAAAAGGCGCAGTATCCCCAGCTAAGGCCCCTACTGCAGCAAATACGTCAGCTATGAATTCAAGTTCTGAAAGTTCTATAGAAGACACCCCCGAGATCCAGTCAGAGCTACAGTTTAGGAGGGAGGATTCAAATCATGCAAGTCATGCAACTGAAGTAACCAAAGCAACCAAAGTAATTAAAGTAACTGAGGGACCAGCGGATGGAATGGGTCAGACTTGCGAGTCATCGCCAGGGAGTGCGTCAAGGCCCGAGTTAAAAAACAGGCAAGATTATCCATTGTTCATTAAAAAAAATGCTCAGCCTATATCAGATCAGGACGTATTACATTTAAACACAGCATTTAAACACAGCACTACCAGTGTCACCAGGGGAAGATATTCCAACTAGCTCCCTGGAACCAGTATATGTCTCTCCATCTACTCAGGTTTTAGCTCCGGTTCTGATTAGCCCAGTTCTTCCTCAGTCAGTCTTAGAAGGCCAGCAGCAAGGACACAGAAATATATTGGTCTCATCTGACCAGCCTCTGTTGCTTGAACATCTGTCTCCTGTTAACGCATTAAACCGACAACTGCTGAATTGCCCTCAGCCCCAGGAAACCTCTCGGATAGCAGGAGAGAGGCTAGATCAAGACCAAGTGGTCGATACTGAGAGTAGGGGCTGGCAGGATGTGGATGTGGAAGCTATGACTACTGAAGTTACACAGCAGCTCGAGATAAAGACCTTGGTTAATCTCATATTGGTTGAGATTAGGGCAATGAAGAAATCGCAGGAGTGAGATAGCTTCATCTTCGCTTGGAGAAGATTGAGGAATCAGTTGCAGGAGTTCCTGCAAGATTTCAGGAAGCGGAACTCAGGATAGTTCATTTAGAGGATCAGATGAGCTCCATGATTCAGAAAATCAATTCTGCAGCATCAGATAAGGCAGTACTTGAGAACAAGCTTGATTATCTTGAAAATCATTCTCGTCGATCTAACCTGCGGATTGTCGGAGTGCCTGAAGGGATTGAGGGTATTAACACTCTCTCATGGGCTGAAACTTTTATTAAACAGAAAGTACACCCAGATTTTTCCGGAGATCTAACATCAATAAGGGCGCATCGGGTTCTGGCACATCCTATTCCTAATGCTAAGTTCCCGCGTACAATTCTTATTAACTTTTCTGATTACAGAGTTAAGGAAAAAGTTTTGTCAAAAGCAATTCAGCAGAGACAGTTTTCTATCAATGATGGGACTAAATGTCGAATTTTCCCTGACATGTCTGCTATTTCAGCTCGTAGACGTAAGGAGTTTGTGAAAATGCTGTATTTGTTTAAAGCCCAGGGAGCTCAGGCATCGATTGCACAGCAATCTAAGTTAAGGGTGTTGGTTAAGGGAAAATTCCATATGTTCTCACGAATAGATGAGGCACAGGATTTATTGAAAGAAATTTCTGGTCTAAAGTGAGTTTGTGCCGTCATGTTTTTGCATGATGAGCGGAGTGGAGCACTGTTTTCCTTTCTCTTTTCATTTACAACATTTGGGGGGGAAGGCCAGATTATCTGGGGTGCAGGAACACGGCACCTATCTTAGCGAAGGAGGGAGGGGATGTGGCTTGCGGGGTCCAAGGGGATGTCCACATTCCTGGGTTGGGTTGTAGGGGTGGGATTGAGGTTGGGGTAGAATTAGGCTTACTAAAAAATGAACAGGAAAAATATGAACTGAATAGGATTAGAATCGTTTTTGATGGAAATTTTGGGAGCTATGGAGGAAATCAAATAAAATGGGGCCAAAAATGCAGAATATACAAATTGTCACTTGTAATGTTAATGGGTTACTTAATCCCCGGAAAAGTGGGGCTATCTTAAACTGGATAAGTACTCTCTCGCCTGAGATCATATTCCTACAGGAGACACATTTTAGGACGAATACTCATAAAATGTTACTTCCAAAGAAATATCAGTTAGCATATTTTTCTTCTGCTAATGCAGCTGTGCGTGGAGTAGGTATTGTGTTATCCAATGTCTATGACTGGCAGGTCAAGGAGGTGCGACGAGACGGGAAAGGCAGATGGCTATGGGTTCAAGTTAAGTTACAGGAAATAGTTCTTGATTTGCTAAATTATTACGGTCCTATCGAGGATGATACTGAAGCACTGGGTCAAATATATCAATTAGTGGCACAAATGGAAGGGATATTAATTCTAGGAGGGGATTTTAATTTTATTCAGAAGTTGTCTTTAGACACATCTAATAAAACAAAGCGACAACTCAAGCCCCAAATGGCAAAAATAATAAATAATCTAATAAAAGATTTCTCGCTAATAGATCCCTGGAGACAGGGCCATCCCAGTCTTTTACAATATACTTGTTATTCGGCAAGATATAGATCAGCCTCCCGACTTGATTATTTTTTAGTAGATAAATCAGTTGCCAATGGTCCGGCAGAAATATTGGCTAACTCCTTTTCAGATCATTCTCTTGTTTCATTTACGTTGAGGTTAGATATAGCTGTAAAAAAAAAGGCCAGATGGCAATTTGATAAATCTTTATTACACAATATTATTTGGATGACGGAAACCAAAGGGTTTATTAAGGAGTTTTTTCAGTTTAATTTAGATACCGCCCCGTTGTTTATGGTCTGGGAGGCATTTAAAACCACTCTTAGAGGTCGAATGATATCTTATAAGGCAAGGACAGGTAACCAAAGGAAACAAAAGATTGTGCAATTACAGACTGCTGTTGAAGATGCTAGATTAAAAGCAACCTTAACAGATATTAGAAAAGAACAACTTCAAGAATTAGTTAGAGCTAAGGAAAATCTAAAGGATTTTTTTTTATTAGAGGAAATAGCAGGGAGTAAGGCTTATCAACAAAAATATATGAGGAAAGTCAACCAATTGGTAGGTTTCTGGCTTGGTCCACAAAATCTTAGAAAACTGCACAAATAATTAGTCAAATTAAAAATACAACAACTGGTATATTAGTAGACGATAAGTCAATAATTGCTGAGGTTTTTTTAGCATATTTTAATCAAATTTATGGAGAAATACAGGCTATAAATCAAGAAGAATTTTTGATTTATTTTGAAGCATTAGAGCTACCATTATTGTCACAACAACTTCAGGAAAGATTAAATGCTAAGATAGACATTGCTGAAATTCAATCTGTATTAAAAAATATGCCTAATGCAAAGGCTAGTGGAGTGGATGGGTTTCCCGTGGAAATCTATAAGGCATTTCAAGAATAATTATTACCCTTTTTGGTAGAACTTTTTAATAAGATTAAAGAAGGTACAGATATTCCACTAAGTTTTAAGGAATTGGTATTAGTTGTTTTCCTTAAAAAAGATAAAGACCCTACTAATCTTAGTTCTTACCGTCCAATTAGTCTGTTAAATACAGATTATAAACTGCTCATGAAAACATGGGCGAGAAGGATAGCCCCCTGTGCAGAACAATTGGTGCATATTGACCAAAATGGTTTTATCCCAGGACGTGTGATGGCATCTAATACATATTATTTAGTTCAAGCCATTGATTATTTTTCTATTAATAAATCTAACGCGGTAATAATGATGATGGATGCCGAAAAGGATTTTGATTTGGTTGATTGGATGGCCCTATTTTTTATTTTGGAAAAATTTGGTTTTCCGTTACAATTTTTACAAATGTTAAAAGATATATATAGCCATGCAGAGGCTAAAGTCATTATTAACGGTTTAGAAGCAGGAAGAATTAAGATTGAACGTGGTACACGCCAGGGATGTCCATTATCCCCTTTCCTGTTTTCACTGTTTATTGAGCCTCTTGCTATAAAAGTCCGTGAAAGCCTGATGATTTTGCCTCCAATTGAGGGGATGGCAAAAATTAAGCTTTATGCTGATGATATTATTCTATATTTAAAAGCCGGGGCAACTAATATACAGAATGCTTTAGATGAGATTCAGAGGTTCACACAGGTCGGCGGATATAAGATCAATCAAGCGAAAACGGAAATTTTAACTTTCAATGTGATTCCCTCGGATATTCCATTATCTATTCAGTTAAAACCATCGTGTCCAGTAAGATACTTGGAGATACACGTTACAAGTGACTTTGGGCAATTATTTACCTTGAACTATATTAGTATACTTACGAAAGTAAAAAAAATTATTAGATAAATGGTCCCTGCTGCAATTAACTTTAATAGGGAGGATATCGATGATTAAAATGTCTGTGCTCCCATTGTTTTTGTTTCTTTTTAATAATCTTCCTTTGAAAATTCCGATTCATTATTTTAAGGAATTAGATCAAATAATTAGAAAATTTGTCTGGAATGGTAAACATCCTCGGGTTAAAATGGCTACATTACAATTAGATGTTACATCAGGCGGATTGGCACTCCCACATTTTTCAACTTATTACCAGGCTTCGTTAGTTAACTTACTCTCTCAAATGGGTCAGGATAAATCTGTTTATGATAATTGTTTGATAAACAAAATGCTGAAGGAGAGTGCTATAAGACTTCCTGTGTTTTTACGCCTGGCGAAACTTCATAAGAAGTCTAGATATAAGGTAATATTGATTCTAGCTGAAAGAACACAGTTATTTTTTAAATCACGAGCTATTCCGGCATTCCTTGCATATACCGTTATTCAGGATTCTGAAGTAGGTGGTTTGAAAGTCTCTAAAGGGCTTTATCGGGTCTGGCAAGAATCAGGTTTTAGACAGCTCGGGGATTTTTATAATCATGAAACTTTAATCTCTTGGAATATAGTTCAAATGAGAATCACTACAATGACCACTACTCTTTCTCTGAGTTTTTTACAGTTAGTGAATTTTCTTAAAATTAATTATTCAATGCTGGGCGAAACCATACATCAAATTGTTAAACAAATGGCAAACAGAATGGTGGGGTTTGGCAATTGGTATCGCCTACTTCATGAAAAGGCACATTCTGATGAGATTATTACGAATGAGTTACAAAAAATGTATTCTGAGACAGGTTGTAGGTTTAATGTTAAAGAATGGCAACAGCTCAGCGAATGAGCAAATAAAGCACTTAGAGGCGCACATTTTAAGAGAATGAATTTTTTGTTCAGATGGTTGTTGTATTATACACCTCAGAGATTATCTAACATGTTTTTAACATGCCCCAATCGATGTTTCAGATGTAGTAAACAGGGTGAGGGCGGATGGGTACATATTTTCTATGAATGTGATGATTTACAACAATTTTGGCAAGGGGTTTTTGCTGAGATTTCTCAGATTTTATCTGTAACAATTGAGCCATCTGTCACCCTGGTGCTATTTGGTTCCTCAGGCGAGGTAAAAGGTTTAACAAAAAACCAGCAGTATTTTGTATTGATTTCAATTGCTGTAGCCAGGTCATTGGTTCTTAAAAATTGGAGAACCGTTAAACAACCGACCATAGAGCATTGGTTCAATAAGATGGTTCGGACCTGCAGATTCGAGGAGGCCTATGCTAAACGTGTAGCAGCAAGCGCGAAATTTAGGAGGATCTGGAAAAAAAAAATTCTCCTAATTTATACTAATTTTATAATACATAACACACTTTAGGAAATGTTGGATTATTTACAAAGTAACTAGAGATATTTGTTGTTTCTAGAATCATATGGACTCGCTATCATTTTGTTTTTCTTGATTATGATCATGATCAGATCAGTCATAATATAAAATCTAGGGACTATTATTAGATAATCCGTAACCGGGAATATGTTGTTTTATACCAGACAGATTGTATTTTATTGTAATTGATTATGTATACGTATTTCTCATGAATTATAACTAACTTTTGTTGATCTTATCAGAATTCTTTGATATTCTGTTGAAAGGAATGCTATTCTCCTCTAATTATTTGATTTCATATGTTTTATTAGAGTTATTAATTGGATGATCTTTGTGAAAACAAGGAGAGGGGCTCAATAACGTCCAAAGGAACAGAGCACCAAAATCTACTGTGAAGTAAAAGGTTTTCCCTTTGGACTGTCTCACATCAATAATGGAGGCACTACTCAGGTATCATGTCAAAGAGAGATATAACTTATGGAAATGTCTGCCAAGACCAAATCAGTGGCCATATGAAGTTCAGAACTCCCTAACAATATGCACAATAAAAACCAATAAATAAATGAAAATCGATCTTTCCAATATAGTATCACAAGGGTGATCCAATACACAGCAATGCAATTAAACAAAGAGCATACATAAAGGAAATTTAGTTAATCAATACATGTTTTATTAAAACAAATTTCAAAAAAAGAGAGCGCGCATCATTGATACAAACAAAATAAATCAATACACAAGAAGTTCTATTTATAAAAAAACAATTTCTTCATAAAAATATATACACAGATTTTTTAAAAAAACAACAATCTACCGCACAAGTCTAAATCACACAAATTAGGTGGAAGGACACATTTTGTAATAAAAGCACCACAGTTGTGCTTCAATAGTGCTGGTTTGTGTTGGTCTGTGTTCCCTTAGGACCAGTACCACTAAGCTCACTATACCCAGATATTTGGTAATTGGTCCCAGGACAAATACAACTCGGGTTTCAAGCGTCGACGCGTTTCGGTGGACAAGTTTATAGGGCCACCTTCTTCAGGACGGGTAATTAAGGTCCTTCCTTCCGTAAATCGTACTTCTAACAATACCTAACAATAAAATGTATACAATACATAGTCAAATTTCAAAAATAGTCAAAGAAAAGCAACATATATACTTAAAAATTGTAAGCGAACATCCTAAAGACCTCATGTCTACAAATTTTAAAAAAACATTTCTTTGTATCACAATTCCCTTTTAGGCAACAAATTCATTCATAATGTTACTCATTGCTGTGGGAGGATCAGACCAGGAAAGACATATTTCCAATTTATTGAAAAAAAGAAAAGGGGGGGCCGAAGGAGACCATATGTATTAAAGTGGCTATCAATAAGCTTATTATGGAATCTAAATAGCAGGCGTAGTGTAGTATTTAAAACAAGCAGCCAGCGTAGTGAAGGTTCAGGCTAATCAACCTGACCTAAATAAGCTTATTGATAGCCACTTTAATACATAAGGTCTCCTTCGGCCCCCCTTTTTTTTTTTTTTGTTCTCTATAAATTGGAAATATGTCTTTCCTGGTCTGATCCTCCCACAGCAATGAGTAACATTATGAATGAATTTGTTGCCTGAAATGGAATTGTGATACAAAGAAATGTTTTTTTTAAATTTGTAGACATGAGGTCTTTAGGATGTTCGCTTACAATTTTTAAGTATATATGTTGCTTTTATTTGACTATTTTTGAAATTTGACTATGTATTGTATACATTTTATTGTTAGGTATTGTTAGAAGTACGATTTACGGAAGGAAGGACCTTAATTACCCGTCCTGAAGAAGGTGGCCCTATAAACTTGTCCACTGAAACGCGTCGACGCTTGAAACCCGAGTTGTATTTGTCCTGGGACCAATTACCAAATATCTGGGTATAGTGAGCTTAGTGGTACTGGTCTTAAGGGAACACAAACCAACACTATTGAAGCACAACTGTGGTGCTTTTATTACAAAATGTGTCCTTCCACCTAATTTGTGTGATTTAGACTTGTGAGGTAGATCGTTGTTTTTTAAAAAAATCTGTGTATATATTTTTATGAAGAAATTGGTTTTTTATAAATAGAACTTTTTGTGTATTGATTTATTTTGTTTGTATCTATGATGCGCGCTCTCTTTTTTTGAAATTTGTTTTAATAAAACATGTATTGATTAACTAAATTTCCTTTATGTATGCTCTTTGTTTAATTGCATTGCTGTGTATTGGATCACCCTTGTGATACTATATTGGAAAGATCGATTTTCATTTATTTATTGGTTTTTATTGTGCATATTGTTAGGGAGTTCTGAACTTCATATGGCCACTGATTTGGTCTTGGCAGAAATTTCGATAAGTTATATCTCTCTTTGACATGATACCTGAGTAGTGCCTCTATTATTGATGTGAGACAGTCCAAAGGGAAAACCTTTTACTTCACATTAATTGGATGATTACATTTATTTTTGTTTTTTCCTGTTCTCAATAAAAATATTAAAAAAAAAAAAGTTTTAAAAACAGTAGTGCAATCTCTAGTCCTCTCAAAAGTCGATCATGGCAATGCCATCTTTACAGGAACGCTGAAAAATCACCTTGCCCCCCTAAGAACAGTTCTCAACATGGCTGCCCAGCTCCTAACAGTTTTGAGCAGATGTCACCGGCCCTCAAGAACTTCAATTGGCTCCCCATCAAGGGAAGATGTATCTGCAAGACTGCCTGCATCACCGAGGAAGCCTTTCATACACATAACCCCAACTATCTAGATACCAAACTTTCCCTTCACATTCAAACTTGTTGGGCCAAACGTTGTTTTTTTTTGGTTGCCTCAAAGCATACATATTCAATGAAATTTCTGAGATACATAGCATAGAATTCTGCTAAACTTGAAAAAGATCACAGGGCATTCTTATTCATAGTTGCTGTGACATCTTTAATAGCTGCAATAAGGGGGTGTTTGGGTTTAATGCCTTCACCAATCACTTTGTGATCCATATAAGCACACCATGTTATGCAAATCTGCATATGCTTAACTCTGCAGAAATGCCCTTCCTAGCTAAAATTTGAGAGAGTCTTGCATCTTCCTCTTCTTTAGTTTTCTCCATAACCAGGATATTATCTTGAAAGTAGATGACTCTTTTTACCTCCTTGAATAGGTGAAATTAAAATTCTAATTGTATTTGTAAACGACAACTTATGCTTAATTAGGAGCTTTAAGGTGCTTGGATCTCCAAATGAAACAGAATCTAAGATCACAGTAGCTGACTTGCTGTAGCTGTTCAAAAACTAATGCAGCTGATGCCACTTCAAAAGGCATGCATACCAAGTGATAGTATCTAACTGGCGTTATTAATGGAGTTAGATTTATACTTTTGAGATGTAAAGTCAATGCAGCCTAAAGATCTATAGTGGAAAATCAGTTTACACCTCTTGTTTATGAAAGCAGTTCATTAATTTTAGTCAGTAGATTTGTATCTGCTAAACTGCTGTTAAGATTCCTGAGGTTGACACATATTCTCACGTACCATTGGTTTGCCTTTCTGCAACTAATGGGGCAATCCATTCAGCAGGCTAAATGGACTCATTAATATCAGCAGCCTCTAATTTGTTTAACTCCTGATCCACTTCATCCCTCACGATCATAGGGACTCTTCTTTGTGTATCTTGGGAACAACCTTATCCTTCATTATAATCTTATGGGAAAATCCCTCCAAATTCCCAGATGTACCTAAAAAGACCCTTGGATACAATTCCTTCATCTGTTCTTCAGTGGCAACACCATTCCCTTCTACCACGTCTTGATCCTTGATGTTAGGATTTAGAATTTTGTTTAGTAAACATTGGTCAACCCAAGTCTCATGGGCCAGTTTCAGCCACATACAACTTCCCAAAGGCTTCTCTACTTTTCAACTCAAAAGACAATCCTCTAACTCCAATCATGGATATATGTTTCCCGATAAATACTTCAGGCCAAATATCTGGGGTTCCAACTTACATAATATCATCTTGGGAAATATTTTTACCTAAAGATTTTTATTAATTATGATATATAATGATACCGAGGCTGCCCTTATGTTTATTCATACCCCTCAAATTTCCATGTGACACATGGTTTTATATTTGTTGCCGCTGGCTAGACCTAAAATATTGCATCTATAGTCATGACACACTCAACACTTTTCCCCTGTTCCTCATTATCTGAGTGGTCTGAGGGGTTATCTGAGGGGTTATCTGAGACACATCTCACTTTGGCAGAATTAGCTACTTTTTACAGCACATTCTAGCACAGTGGCCTTAACGCTACATTTGGGACACTTCTGTTTGTTTGGTGAAAAGTTTTTGTTAAAGGCCAAACGCTCAGGGCTTCATATATGTAGCCTTGTCTTGGAGTAGTTCTATTTTGTTCTATAATTCTTGGAGTTCATGAACGATGCACCTCTTTTCCACTCCTTGATCATGGAACTAAAACTACAACTTCAGTTTCCAAGTCATTGGAACTATCAATCACCACCTTGGCACACCAGCCCAAAATACTATCTTTTTTTTAACACCACATCTTGGAAAGATAACTATTCATTAAACCATGACCTAACCGGGATTTGTGCAACATTAGAATGCATGATAAACTGTTCTCTAATACGTTTTTAACATTTTTAAAGCTGTTATATGCGCCTCAACCTTAGCAGACTTTGCTTGCTTCCTTTGAATGAATTTATATCTGTTTGTCACCATGCACAGCTGGTGAATAATAGATGTCCAAATCTTCCAGGGCATGCCCAAAAACATATTCTTTGTAGGCACTTCTGACCTTTATTCCACTAGCCAAAATTATCTTACCCCTTGCAGTCCAAATGAGTTCAGTAATATATTTTTCTTTAATTGAGGAGCTAATCTCAAAAACAATAGTGGAAATGTAATGAAAACAATATTGCTTCCAAGCCGGCTATTTCACTACATGTTCACTAGGCCTGGGTAAAAATGCTTGATGTGGTACTAATCCATACAAGCTTACTGCTGCAATAATTATGATTGCATACATGTTGTTCAACAATACAATTCGATGTAGTGAAGATTGTAATATGAGGTGACACAAGTAACTATCCTGGTGTGTGAGTCCACAAATGTGGAATTATTAATATAAATGTTATATTGGAGATGGAGAAAAACGTTTCAAGCATCTGTATTTCCTTTAAGTAAATATCACAATTATTCCATTGACAGGTTTCAAGTCTGTGACAAAATACATGTCCTCACTTGACAGATGCTTAATTCAAATACACGCTAAACTACACAATGAAAATGGCTAACCACTCAAGTGCTAAGGATGTCCTTGGTGCAGCCAGCCACAATAGTGCTGAGGAGGGGTTAAAAGCATGCGTCCTTGCAAAAGCACTCAGTTATCAACTGTGAGAACGTAAAATAATTCCTTGTAGATTACGCAAGTAGACTTGAAGCTGATAGAGTTAGAAAATTTACATAAAATTTAATTAATGAAAATGATAATTTGTCTTCGTTATTAACACAAAAACTGACTTTAGACTGGCATGTAGTCAAAATGTACAAAATGCACCAGGCATTCATATTCACTGATAGAAGCAAACAGAGGCTTTAGAAATTGCTGTTCCATGCACAAATGTATTTAATAGCTTGACCTTAATGTGACTTGCTTAGATTTTGTCATAGCTGCAGAATGTTCAGAGTTCATAAAATGTATTGCTTTCTCAAGCTACATATTTTCGATGTACCAAGCTTAAACTTCCTATCTATCTCATGTTCATATAATGATGAATAGAGAATCACACATTTTAAGACACTTGTATGAAATATGAAAGCCATTACTTTACTAGAAATCTGCTAGAAAATGTTTCCTATGTTTGTAGCTCACACTAAACATTAATCTTTTATATACTAATCAACTGGTAGTGCAAGACCTCCTGTCTCAAAATGTAGCATTTAGCATGTACATTATACAAAAACAAGCAATTATATTGAAGTAAGCTACAGAGAGATATCTTGCTTTTCCAACTTGTATACTGACTGTAGGACAATAAATTGTCGTGGCTAAGTAGCTAACACATCATTTTGTTCTTCAATTTATTATTCAAAATGGCCCAATGTGTTCTTGTATAGGAGACTCCTGTACACTGACAGCTGCTCCACATGTTTTACAGACATTGCTTACCAATGTTCACACCTATTGATCAACTCTGGGCAACAATAGTAAACCCACAGTCACACTACTTTTACCATGGGTGTCTACATTCCCTAATAAACAGATCATGTTATGGAAAATAGTTGGTAGTGAAAGCTGATCAATAGTTCTGGGGTACATGCATGCATGCATTTTGAGCTGCACGTTAGATGAAAGACAGCCTTACTATTCCCACTCCAAACAAAAAACACCTGGTGACAGCATTGGACTCTGGAGAGGTACGATTTGCCATCCTCTCTCCAAACTAAGCAACACTTTGGAAAGTCTTACTTCTGGAATGGTCAGATTTAATATTCCCACTCCAAACCAAGCACAACCTGGGAAAGCGTTGAACTTCGGAAGGGACTGATTTACTATTCACACTCCAAACTAAACAACATTAGGGAAACTATTGGACTCTGAGTTGGTGGTCGAATTTATTATTACCACTCCAAGCTAAGCAACATTGCAAAAGCTTTACAGTCTGGGGACGAATCAGATTTACTATTCCCACTCGAAACTAAACAATACTGGGAAAGGCATAAACTCTTGGCCAGGTCAGACTTACTGCTGCCACTCCAAACTAAGCAATATTGGGGAAAATAGTGTATTCTGGGATGGTCAAATTTCTATTCCCACTTCAAACAAAACGAAATTGGGGCAACGCTAGATCACGGAGGGGTTAGATATACTATTCCCAAGCCAACCCAAGCAACAATGTGGAAAGTGTTGGTCTTTGGAGGGGTCAGATTTGATATTCCCTCTCGAAACTAATCTACATTAAAGGAAAAAAGCTAACAATAGTATTAACGAATGAATCCTATAAAAACAATATAAATATAAAATGTAATATATATAATAATATCTGATACTGCAATTAGTTTAACATATAAATGTAATTCAAAATGTTTAATGTAAAAAAGTAATAATTTCTTTTTACTTAAATATAATTTTAAATGCTTTAAACAAAAAAGCTCATTCCTGAAACAAAGCAATGTTTTAAATTAAATCAATAACATATATTTAAAATATTTCTAATACTTCTAACAAAAATATACACAAATATTTAAAGGAAATAATTTGAATGTATATATCTTAAAACACTACCCTCCCCAATCCTCTATAAAACCCAAGCACCAGAAAAATAAATCAAAATAATATATATTGAAGAATAAATACAATATATATATATAAATATATATATATAAAATATAAATAATATTAAAGAAAGAAATAATAATAATAATCTCAGGGTGGTGGGAAGAGGGAGGAGGAGGCGAGATATGTTCGGATAGTGCTGTACTTGTTCTGCTTTGCTTTGTTTTACTTTTTTTTCCTGAAAGTCTTGTGTCAGTTTAAAATTCAAATAAAAATATTCCCCCCAAAATGTAATTAGTGTAAAAGGGATTAAAACATTATTTTGAAACACTCCCCATCCAAAACCTCTGTAAAACTCGAAATCCTGAAAAGTGAATGACATTAAACTTAAACACTTAAATGTTTTTTAAACATTTTATGACAAATAATACAAATTTTAAATAATTATAAAATATTTTAAAACATGAATTTAAGAGACTAACAATCCAAAACCAATATGCAAACCAACTACCCAAAAACAATACATAGACAAATGTAATTAAAATAATAAAATAGAAATACTAAACTAAATAATAATTTTTAAAAACACCCCAGCAAAACACAGAACTTAAAAAATTAGAGTATATTAAAAAATATTTGAACATTACAAAGAAAAATACCACATAAAATAGATATTAAAAATCCCAATATTAAAGTAATATACATTTAAAATGTCGATTAATATTTGAGACTTCGATATCATGGTATCCTGTGATATTACAGCTTCAGTATTAAGTTCCATCGATCCTGCCATCAATATTAATGATCCACATCAGATCAGGTGGGGGTCAATACCTAAAATTCAAGTAGTAGACTGATGCCATATCAACTGCCATCAACACATCCTGACACACCAGGCAATGATTGATGGTCAGGCAACAGTTCTCGGCCTTCTTAGAGAAGACCAGTTGAAATTAGCTGACATGGTGACACGGTCTGAGACAATGCTCCAAACACTTCAGTTTCAAACTAATTCCCTGCAGCGAAAGAGCTGAGATCTTAAGGACCATGTATGCTTTCGAGAGGGGACAGCAGAGAACTTAGAAACTAGGGTGCGGTGTAACAGCATGAGGATTACTAGAATGGCTTAAGTAGCAGAAAGGCTGAGGTGCAGTGGCTTTCTGGAAGGATGGATCTTTGCACGGCCTGTTGCCATTCTTTTCTGTAGCAAGGGTGCACAGAGTGCTGATATGTCACCTGGATCCCTGCCAAGACCCTTGGTGGTAAAATGTCACTTCAAATACCAAAATGCCCTCCTGCAGGTTGCGAGACACTCCATCTAGTATGAAGTAGAATATAAAAAAGTCCTCATATTTTAAGGGTATATCCATCCAATACAAAAACAAAGAGCTTCATTTACAGGTGTCAATCAATCAATCAATCATAGAATTTATAGAGCGCGCTACTCACCCACGAGGGTCTCAAGGCGCTAGGGAAGGGGTGCTGCTACTGCTCGAAGAGCCAGGTCTTGAGGTGCTTCCTGAAGCTGTGGTGGTCCTGGGTCAGTCGAAGGTGAGTAGGGAGGGAGTTCCAGGTCTTTGCTGCGAGGTAGGAGAAGGATCTTCCTCCTGTGGTGGCTCTGCGGATCCGTGGGACGATGGCGAGGGCGAGGTTGGTGGACCGTAGCTGGCGGGTGGGGGTGTAGAACGTCGGTTGTTGAGGTATTCAGGGCCCATGTTGTGGAGTGCTTTGTGTGCGTGGGTGAGCAGTCTGAACGTGATCCTTTTGCTGACGGGGAGCCAGTGGAGGTTTCTCAGGTGCGTAGAGATGTGGTTGTGGCGGGGAATGTTGAGGATGAGTCGTGTGGAGGCATTTTGTATGAGCTGGAGACGGTTCTGGAGTTTGGCGGTTGTTCCGGTGTAGAGGGCGTTCCCGTAGTCCAGTCGGTGACGAGGGCCTGGGTGACTGTTTTTCTGGTTTCGGTGGGGATCCAGCGGAAGATCTTCCGGAGCATTCGAAGGGTGTTGAAGCATGAGGATGAGACGGCGTTGACTTGTTTGGTCATTGTGAGCGAGGAGTCTAGGATGAAGCCCAGGTTGCATGCGTGGTCCGTGGGTGTCGGTGCGGTGCCCAGCGCCGGGGGCCACCAGGAGTTGTCCCAAGCCGAGGGGGATGGTCCGAGGATGAGGACCTCCGTCTTGTCCGAGTTGAGTTTGAGACGGCTGTGCTTCATCCAGTCTGCTACCTCTTTCATTCCTTCCTGAAAGTTTGGTTTGGCGGTGGCTGGGTCCTTGGTGAGGCAGAGAATCAGCAGGGTGTCGTCGGCGTAGGAGATGATGTTAATGTTGTGTTTCCGTGCGATGGTGGCGAGGGGGCTCATGTACATATTGAAGAGAGTAGGGCTGAGCGAGGACCCTTGGGGCACGCCACAGACGATTTCGGTTGCCGATGAGCGGAAGGGGGAAGGCGGACTCTCTGGGTTCTGCCAGTGAGGAATGAGGAGATCCATTCCAGGGCCTTCCCCTGGATGCCCGTGTTGTTGAGGCGGTGTACTAGAGTGCGGTGGCATACAGTGTCAAAGGCAGCTGAGAGGTCCAGGAGGATGAGGGTGGCTGTTTCCCCGTTGTCCATCAGGGTTCTGATGTTGTCTGTGGCTGCGATGAGGGCCGTCTCGGTGCTGTGGTTTGCCCGGAATCCGGACTGGGAGGGGTCGAGTGAGTTGTTGTCCTCGAGGAAGGTGGTCAGCTGTTTGTTGACGGTCTTCTCGATGACTTTTGCCGGGAAGGGAAGGAGTGAGATGGGCCGGAAGTTCTTGAGGTCCCTGGGGTCTGCGGTGGGTTTTTTCAGGAGGGCGTTGATCTCGGCGTGCTTCCAGCTCTCAGGGAAGGTAGCTGATGCGAAGGTGCTGTTGATGATGTTCCGTAGGTGGGGTGCGATTATGGTGTCGGCCTTGTTGAAGATGTGGTGTGGGCATGGGTCAGAGGAAAATATACTTTACACAGATTACAATTGATAAGTACAGAAATCGAATGGCTAACCTTAACATAACTCTAATACAAAGGTTTCCTGTCCATATCTAAACATATCTTTAACAATCTTTACAAACTTTATTTTCTGCGTCCTAAAGGGGCCTACGGCAAGGTCACTAACTGGTGTCAGATCCTTATCAAATTATAACCACGCCCTCCAGCCAGAGTGCGCATGCGCAGAGGGCCCGTTCACCGTGAGGGTACTTCATGGCGTGGATGGTGTCTTCGGTGCTGATGGGAGTCCAGGAGTTGATGGTGATGGTGGGGGTTGCTGGGCTGGTGTCCGAAGGTGGAAGTTGGGGTCCGAAGCTGTCGTGTATGTCTGCGATCTTGCGGTGGAAGAAGGTTGCGAGGGAGTTGCAGAGGTCTTGCGTAGGGGTGATGTCGTTGTTGCTGGCGTTGGGGTTGGAGAACTCTTTGACGATGCTGAAGAGTTCCTTGCTGTTGTGGGTGTTGTTGTCGAGTCGTTCCTTGAGTGATGTCCTCTTGGTGCTCTGGATCTGCTGATGATATTCGCGGGTGGCTGTTTTGAGGGCAGTCATGTTTTCCGTTGTCCGTTCTTTGCGCCAGGTCTTTTCGAGATTACGGCAGGATTTCTTTGCGGCTTTGAGGGTGTCTGTGAACCATGAAGGTTTTCTGGTGGAGGTCTTGTTGTTGGTGTTTTTCAGTGGGGTGAGGTCGTCGGCACAGTTGGTGATCCAGTGAGTGAGGTTGAGTGCTGCGATGTTGGTGTCGGGTGCGTTGGTGTCGGCGGGTGGGTTCTGGCTCAATGATGTGGTGAGTTGGTCCGTGGTGATCTTGCTCCAGCATCTGCGGGGGATCCGAAGCGTGTGCTGGTGTGAGGTTGTCCTTTTGAATGTGAAGCGTACGCAGCTGTGGTCGGTCCAGTGTAGGCCTGTGGCGTGGTTGAAGGCGATGTGGTTGCTAGCTGAGAAGATGGCGTCGAGGGTGTGGCCGGCGCGGTGCGTGGGGGAGTTCACCAGTTGCTTGAGTCCGAGGCTGGCGAGGTTGTCGAGTAGCGTGGTGGTGGCGTTGTCGTTGTTGTTTTCCAGGTGGAAGTTGAGGTCCCCTAGGAGGATGTACTCTGGTGAGGCTAAGGCGTGCGGGCTGAGGAGGTCGGCGATGGTTTCGCTGAATTGTGTGCTTGGGCCCGGAGGTCGGTAGACGAGTGTTCCTCTGAGGGTGGTCTGGGGGTTGGTGTGGATCTGGAAGTGTAGGAGTTCGGCGGTGGGGGTGGCGTCTTCGGTGTTGGGTCGTGATGCTGATGGTGTTCCTGTAGATGATAGCGATCCCTCCTCCTGTTTTGTTGGTGCGGTCCCTCCGGGTGATTTTGTAGCCGTCTGGGATGGCTGTGGCGATGTCGGGGGCTGAGGAGGCATTCATCCAGGTTTCCGTGAGGAAGGCGACGTCCGGTGCTGTTGTGTCGAGGAGATCCCAGAGTTCGATGGCGTGCTTGTGTACGGAGCGGGTGTTGAGGAGGATGCACTTGAGGTGGTTTGTGTTGCTGCTTGGTTCGGCGGGCGCGGAGCGATTTTGGAGGCTGGTGAATTTGCAGGCTTGACAAGTGAAGGGTCCGTGGGTGCGTCTGGGGGTGGCTTAATAGCAGGCGTGCGGTCGTCCGAGATTGAGTGCGATGAGTGCGGCAGTGTCATAACTCCGATGGTTGGGTCGGGTCTTGCCAGGTCCAGGGGTTCTGGCGCTGGGCGCGGTCCAGGCGTGGACGGGCGTAGACGGGCTATGCGCGTTCGCATAGTCCCCGCCATAAATGGCGAAGTGCGGAGGGAGGAGCAGCTGGGAGGCGGGAGCGGGGCGGCGAATGGGAAGGGGGAACAGGGTACACAAACAAAAATGGGCGTGGGCACAGCGGGAGCACAGGCGGGAAAACCCGGTCCCGGAGAGCGGCAAGGGGGAGAAAATAACAACAACAAGAGGTGGGAAAATGACAGAGCACTGGGCAGAAACAAGCAGGCAAGTACAAAACTGGGCACAGAAGTATATCACAGGGCACAAATCCCAGGGCACCAGAAGTGGAGCGACCGGCCCTGAAATCAGGGTCAGAGGTGTCAAATGACAGCTGTGTGAACTGGGATTAAAATACAATTTGGTGCTCCAAGCCAAAATTGAGGGTGAAAGACAGGCACAGATCTCTGTATTTCACTGAACCTGAAGATGCCTGAACAGCAGGACACATTAGGAAATGGGGGCACTGTGGCGCAGTGGGCGACAGACAATAAGGAAACACCTTAGAAAATACAGGTGCATCCCTACACATGGCTGGGCAAAAATTGCAGTTACGCCCGGGTAATCCGAGTTATTTAAGTAATTCTGCATTACTCTTTGACGCAGGATTACCGATAGTAGTGCAGTTACTCCTTGCGTAATAAATATTAATTTGGGAGAAAAATTACTACAATGAGAGCACAGTTAGAGAGTGTGAACGGCTGTTTGCACCACTTGCTTTTTGTGTTCCTGCTGGATTTATCCCTATTTCTTAGCGCAAAGTTCACCCTCGTGTCCATTTTGAACGCTAGGGTGCATTTGGTGCTAAGAAAATAGCAAATAGCTAAAAATGCCAGGAGTAAACTGAGGGAAAACCCTACCCCAAGAGAACATTTAGCGAGCATGAGCGGCTTCTTGCTACTTGTGTTCTGTTGCATTTAGCGCTAGTTCTTAGCACAAAATGCATTCTTGCACCAGTTTGGATTCAGAGGAGGCATTTTTCCACTGAGAAATAGTGCTAAACGCAAAATCATTTGTCTCACATAATTATGCGTAATCTCGGGGAATTCTTCGGTAATTCTGTTTGATTACGCTACATGGAATTATGCGAGTTACACCCACCCCTCCTCTTCTAGCATACACCTTCTCAAATGCAGGTTCAAGAGTTTAAGGATGCTGCACTCGTCACAGTGGTGACCCTCACCAACCCAGCACTTTCCCCTTCGGATTTTAAAGATGAGAACCTGCCAAAAATTACCCTACAGTCTAAGGAGAACTTTCTGTAACTGGGATCAGATGCTCTAGTCAGTATCAGTGAAGAGATGGCTGTTTCTCATTTACTACAATAAACTTCTACTAATTAAAAAGAGAGTAATACGACTAACTACAGGCCAGTTTCTGTCACATACAGCCCTATATAAGGTGACTTTGGCGACCTGGAGAAATCTCTGAGTGAAATGGAAACTAATCAGGCACAGCAAATACTACTGACTTAGGACAGTGGTCAGTGCATGACGTCTAATCTGAGGCCTGGCGTGGAACTCACTGACACTGAACTGCCTGCTGCCCACAAAGTCTCCAGGACCGCATGACTAGAATTCATATAATTCAATTATCTGCACTGTAGCTACATTACCCAATTTAAAGTACACAATATTTTCCATGACTCTATTGGCAACTGCCCTAAATGTGGCAGACCCCAAGCTATAGTTTATCATATGATTTAAGCATTCTTGACAATCAATACTTACTGGAGGGAGATACTGTGTTCATTGAAAGGTTGCCCGGCAAGTGAAATGTACTTGATCCCAAAGCATGCCTACTGGATCCAATGACAAAGCCCAAACGGACAAAAATACTTCTAGGTTTATTGACCTGGTCCTGATCGTAGCTAAAAGAGCGATTGCGATTAGCTGGAAATCAAACCATGCTCCTAGGACAGACAAATGTCAAGTTGAACTTTATAAATGGGCGCAGGGTGAGAACTCTGCAGCTAAACTTCGGAGGTTTAGGCCGAGGAGACCCATCGAGACAAATGATTAGGATGAGCTGTTACTCAAAATTAACCGGAAATCTGATGAACTCTTCTATCTCTATTTGTACTGTGCCTGGATTGCCTGTTCGTTCCTCTAATTAAGTTTGTGATTTGTGCGCTCACTGGGTCTTGTTCACACCATAACATTTTTACATTTGCTTCTTTCCCAATTAGGGGGCTGATTACGATTCCGGCCGCAAAACGTACCGTCCGTCACGGACACAGACCGGAGACCGACCGACACGGACCGGCGCCGTACGACCCGTGCAGTATGATGCAACGTGTGTGAATTACAACCGACACGTACGGTATACAAGCCGTACGGCCAAGCAGTAGGAAAAATAGTGATTCGGCTGGAAAACCGACGCGAGTTGCACCGACCGACAAGTACCCGGAATGAACCCGACCGACACCTACCCGCAATGTCTGATCCGCGCAGTACGATGCAATGCGTGTAAACCCAACCCGACTCGCACGGAGCCCAAGCCGCATGACCGACACACACAGAAAACAGGGCCCAAGCCGCATGACCGACACACACAGAAAACAGGGCCCTCAAGCAATAGAGATCTCCACGACCGACGCGTATGAAACACAGAAGAAAGTCAGCGTGAACGAGTCGGAGAAGCCCGCATGAGCCAACATCAGCGTCCGTCTCGGTCAGAAGAACGTCTCCTTCATGCCTCGAAAACCCAAAGTAAAAAAGACAAAAAAAGATCAAACAAGCAATGACAAAGCCAATAAATATAAAAGAAAAAAACCTGGGTCAAAGACACACCCACAACTTCACCTATATAAAGGACATCAATCACTACCATGATCCTTTGCAAATAGGAGACAACAGCCAGCAGCAAACACCATCACACAGCAACCACAGACACACTCACAACTCACTCATCACACAACTCACACACCATTAGCACCTCACCAAAAGCACACACACATACAGCTAGCAAAACCAACACTAACCCACCCTCACTTGCACCCTCACACACACATCACTCACCACCACCACCCATCACCATGCTCCCAAAGAAGAATCCAAAGTTCACAGATGATGAGTTAGAAGTGCTGGTGGACGAGATCATCAGAGTAGAACCACATTTGTTTGGTACATTGGTCCAAAGGACCCCCATGTCACAGAAAACTAAGATGTGGGCGAAGATTGTGGACAAGGTGAACGCACAAGCACCAACGTTTCGCACAAAGGACGATATCCAGAACAGGCGCTATGACGTGCGCAGGAGGGTCAAGAAACTCATCGAGAAAGATCACGCCTTGAGTCAGCGCACTGGCGGTGGCCCTCCTGCCAAACCAGTCTACATCAGGACCTGGGAGGAGAAGGTGCGGGACATCCTACCACCAGAGAGCGTCCATGGTCTAGCAGACATACCAGAGCCTGGTGAGTACACAAACAACATACTCAATATTGTGTGGCAAGGGGACAGTGAAACCATGCACCGTTAGCAAAGCCACAGTAACTAATAGATAATCATCAAAAGATGTGTATGCTAGTCAGACAAACACAATACCTGCTATCTCATAGTGACTTGGAACTGTATCATGACATGTACAAACCTACCAACAAATAGAGCAAGGCAGTAGCACAAAGCCAAATTAACACTGTCTGACAGTTTGCCAACACAAACACACTACCTCACAGTGCAGCTGCCTGACAGGAAGGAATAGTGGGTATACAGGTGAAGTGCGTGTATCCAAAAGCATGATGGGGTTTGTAGTCACAGATAATGCTCCCCCTTCACATTGGCCCATCAAGACCGCACTGAAACATGCCCACATCACAGGGAGTGGAAAATGACTGACAAGATGTCTGACACTGTGTCCTGCTGTGGGGAGCACAAGGCCCTGGTAGGGGTTGTGTGCAAATCAGAAGCAGGACACCACTGACTGACATCCTGATAGACAACTTGCACGCCCTCCAATGGAAGCACATTTTTATGGTGGGATGTCTGGCCGGGTGGGAAGGAGGACTGACAGCTCTGACCATACTTACCAGCATGTGGAGACACACACCCCCCTCAACACAAACTCCACACAACTCACCGGGTAGAATGCAGTGACCCACACCTCAGTGAAATATCAGCAAAAGATACACCGTACTGGGTGCTGCTGTGTGAAGCACAGGGGCTCTCTTTGGACTTTTAGCCAAACAAACACCAGGATTTCACAGTCAGCCATCTTGCCATTGCTGTCACACCCCCTCACAGGGAAGCAGAGTCAAGAGGAAGGAAGTATGGGCATGCTGGGAAGGGGGGTATAGCCAAGAGCATGATGGGAGTTGCAGTCAAAGACAATCCCCAGCCACCCACATGGCCCAGCAAGCTCACACTGAACCATGCTCGCCTCACAGGGAGTGGGAAGGGACTGACAGGATGTCTGACACTGGGCTCTGTTGTGGGGAGCATAAGGCCATGCTGGGAACTGGGCACCAACAAACACCAGGACTTCACAGTCAGCCATCTTGCCATTGCTGTCACACCCCCTCACAGGGAAGCAGAGTCAAGAGGAAGGAAGTATGGGCATGCTGGGAAGGGGGGTATAGCCAAGAGCATGATGGGAGTTGCAGTCAAAGACAATCCCCAGCCACCCACATGGCCCAGCAAGCTCACACTAAACCATGCTTGCCTCACAGGGAGTGGGAAGGGACTGACAGGATGTCTGACACTGGGCTCTGTTGTGAGGAGCACAAGGCCATGCTGGGAACTGGGCACCAACAAACACCAGGACTTCACAGTCAGCCATCTTGCCATTGCTGTCATACCCCCTTACATGGAAACGGAGTCAAGAGGAAGGAAATATGGGCATGCTGGGAAGGGGGTGTAGCCAAGAGCATGATGGGAGTTGCAGTCAAAGACAATCCCCAGCCACCCACATGGCCCAGCAAGCTCACACTGAACCATGCTTGCACCACAGGGAGTGGGAAGGGACTGACAAGATGTCTGACACTGGGCCTAAGAAATGATGTGGCTGACAATCACACATATGCACTTGCCAAACAAAACCCGGTCGCACACACAGCCATTGCAACCATATGTTCAAAATCATTGTCTGGGAATGCAGTGTCCAGGGGTGCCCCCTGGCCAGGCAGGGGAGGTGTGTCTTGCAGGTGACAAATGTGGAGAGCCATATATAGTACATTATACAAACCACACAGGAACTCACATATACATCATTGACAGGGGACATCTGACAGTGAATGGAATGGACACACCAATATAGCCGAAACCATAGCATGTTCGCATTCACACTCGGTGCTGTTGTGAGCTGCATTCCACTCCTACATCGTGCTGAAACATAGGCATCCTTCACACAACACACCACTCAGGAGACATGCTACTTACAGCAGCCAGACTGCAACACATACACCACCGACCCTCACTGTCATGAGCATTGAAAATCCAGAGTGCTACCTTGCCCAATCCATGTCACCATGGAGAACATTGACAAGTCAAATCACATATGCACGTACAAAACTCAGCACCAGACTCATTAACGATGATGACATCATCACTTGTATGAAATGAGATGGGAACTAGGAACACTGTAAAAAAACACTTCCTCCAAAGAGATCACAGGCATACCGGACTGTGACCATTTCGTACCAATACAGTAATGTGGCACACAAAGACTAGCAAACTCTTCTACCACACATGCCCCAATAGTACAACATATCCCCAGTGGAATAGCACGTATGTCCTTGTTAAATCTCACATGTGTACAGGGATGACACACCTGTGTCAGCAACGTGTTGGCTCTTGAGTAGTAATGGTCATGTATAGACAAATCTATCCATGAGCTGGGCATGCACACACTTCGACATGCACATTGAAATGTTTCATTTTGGCTGGGCAATGTGCAACAACAATATCAATCTCTGTCCGTGACAACACGGAACAAAGCAGTGTACAGGCAAGCATCCGTTCGTACAGTAGAAAATGTCTTTTATGTGAACCATTGATGCCTGTAGAAACATAACTTACATTGTGTGTCTCTTCCAAACACAGGTGGTGCTGGGGACACAGCACCAAATGATGAGGATTCCCAGTCCCAGACTCTGATGGACATTGAGCTCTCTGGTTTGACTTTGTCTCTGTCCTCTTCGGATGACGACGAACAACCTGGCACCTCTAGTGTGAGTCAGCATGCAGCACCAGCAGCACCAACATCTGCACCCCCTGTTCCCACGCCTCCAGCATCTGGAAACAGACAGGGCACCCCCGCCAACACGGACAGACCAAGGCCACAGAACACCCACAGCACAGGGACACAGGACCCCCCGGAAGCTACAGCCAACACCACCAACAACACCACCCAAGGGGTCCCAGTGTCACCTGTGCGTGCTGCCGCTGGTCCTGCCCGTCTGGATAGGGGTGCTGGGAGGGGTGGGAGGCAGAGGGCGCACCTTGCAGAGGGGTCTGGACTGTATTATGACCCCCAACTGGCACGCATCATAGATGCGTACAAGGATAGCACAGGAGGATTTGGCCAGATAGTGGGGATCCTCAAGGACATACAAGAGGAGCAGGCTGCCCAACATGCCCGCATGGAGGCAAAGTGGGATGCACTTACTGTGGTGCATCGGGACATACTCCAATGCCTCTGCCAGATCAGCACAAACATGTCCACACCTCCCTGTGTGGCCACAACATCTGTTGCCACACCATTTGCCAGTGCCAGAGGGCTGCACCTGAGGATTTTCCCCCAAGAAGGGGTCGTCCGAAGAAAGACATGTGAGACGCAGATGTCCCTGCACATCCCCCAGGGCCTCTAAACCTGTTCTGGACAATGTTCTTTGTGTGCAACCCGTTCACCTTGTCCGATCGGACACAACTCGCCCACATGACATGGAGGGTTCATATTGGTCCAATGTAGCAGATGACTGTGGACTTTACTCTGGACATTTCATCTACCAACACTTCCAACTCTACTGTGAACTTTGGTTTCAAAACCCAATGTACAGCACCCACCATCCTGTGCACTTTCCTCACACAGATTCGTAAATAAACTCACCAGTACACCATACTTGCCTCTGTTGTGATTCCAACTTGTCATGTGTCATGGAGATGTTGATCTGCTAAACAACACAGTGCATGTCAAATACTACAACAATGTGACCACCGTTATGTGAGTCATGGTGATGTGACACATGTGAGGGAGACACACCACTATGGCACCACAACACATACTCACCATGGCCATGTTACTCATCCCACACAATGATGTTGACCTGAAACACATTGGTATGCACAGACACAACACCTATACACAGTCAGTGGTAACAAGTCAACAGGTGAGGTAAGCAAATGTCACTCAGATGTGGGAAGACAGACAACACACCTAACAAAGCATAGCACAGGTTCATTACACATCAGCAACATGTTTATTCTAAAATAGTTGCAAGGCAATTGTACGTTACGGTGGACACACGGTCACAGAGTGTCTGAGAATTGAAGTCCAGGGGTGTGTGGCACATCACTTGATGGCAATTGACTACTCCCACACTGGTGTTGGATTCTGGGTGTTGGGGGTCCGTGTTGACCAAACAACAGGCAAAGTACCCTGGGAAGGTCAGACACAAGACACAGTCAAAAGCACAGCAGAACAGGAGAGAAATGCAATACACATGCCAAAACATGTCACAAGAAACCTACACAGAAACAAGTTAGCAAGTTAGCAGTACTACACTATTGTGGTGTACAGACCACCTGAATGGACACATCACTGCATGCATCCAGTCAAGTGGCACACAGACACACTCAGACAGCAACAGAGCAGCCACAACACATTCAGGCTAACTCCATACATTTACATAACAACCCTGTAAACTCACATTCAGGTGAAAAAGTTGTTGATGAGCTGTGTGTGGACGTCACCCTCATCTTCATCATCACTGGCATCGTCATCCTGGATGAGAGGCACCTTCTTCCGCACTGCCATGTTGTGTAGCAACCAGCATACAAGGATAATTTTGTACACCTTTGCAGGGTCATATGGGAGGGCCCCTCCGGTCTTGTCCAGGCAGCGGAAGCGGCTTTTCATGAGACCAAATGTCCGCTCAATCACCCTCCTGCTCCGACCATGTGCCTCATTGTAGCGCATCTCAGCTGGTGTCACAGGGTTCCTGAGGGGTGTCAGCAACCACGGCATGTTGGGGTATCCGGAGTCACCTACACACAAACAATTGAACAATTAGCTGAGTTTTGTAGGAGTGCGATATCCAACATTGCCAAACAGACACAATGGTAAACAGTCAGTATACACCGACAAGCCAGGCACGCTGGTCTGGCATCTGTTACATCAGCGTTGCAATGCGACTACTCCTCATCCTACACCCATCGTGCGGAGAACCGGGAAAATGTGCACACACATGTGTGACTCGCATGTCTGCAAGACATACTACCAGAGCATTGATGGAGTTGAAATGTTTCCTGTTCCGGTATGCCTGCTCATGTGCCTGTGGTGGTATCAGGGCCACATGTGTACCATCAATAGATCCGATGACGTTCGGCATCCTCCGCGTGTATAAATGACATCCTTTATTTCAGGGAGTTGAGCTGGGCTAGGGAACTTTATGTACAGGTCAAGGAAATGCAACATCCCCTCCAAGACATCGCATAGCACACGACTAAACATAGTTTGCGACATACCACCAGCAGTAGCCACAGTGTACTGGAAGGTACCATAGCAAAGAAGTGCAGGGCTGCCATCACCTTCACCTCTGGGGTCAGTGTTGTAGGGTATGTCCGGCCAGGTAGCAGATGTGGCGCCAACTGCTCCGCCAACTCCTCAATCAGTGGCCTGGTGAAGCGGTACCGTCGGATGCTGTCGCGTTCCTGCATGGTTTCAAGGTCTGGGAACGGTCTATGGACAGCTGGTGCCCTGCAGAACAGAGCTGCACAAAGGAAGCTTGTCGGTTCATTCACCCATGTGGCCATGACCAAGCAAAATATCACATGACACATCATGACAATACACAATGTACTGAGGCATGTGCTGTTGGGCATGGACACATATGTCACCTACATGGACATCACCTCACATCTCAAGTCCACATGTCCACATAAGTCCCATGTAGTGCAATGGCCAATCATTGGGCTGTGTCATCCTACCTATGTACTGCTTTGATGTTACAAACACACACCACAGTGACAAGTGAGGCCTGATGTCTCCCAGGCATCACAGATCTTTGCCATGCAGAAACCCAGGGTCCCTGTATTGCCACATCGACACTGGCATGACATGGCGTGTCACGTACATGCCACAAGGCAAGCGTGAGTCCCACAGGTAGTGGCCACTGTTGTCTCTGCAGCCCCTACATGTACGTCTCTTAGACACACACAGAACATCAAGGTTGCTGCACAAACCAAATGGATGTGGAGACTGTCTCCCATTGGGCACATTTGATCAGCCACATCTGAAACACAACATGCACATAGACTGTGGGTGTACATCAGAATTGTGGCTACAGGTCTCACTGTGACGTACATGCCATCTCCCCAGCTCTCAGGGTGTATGTGACATGTCCGAAACATATCCAACCTGCAACTGTGTCCATGACTCATGCCCATAACTGTACAGTTGCACATCACAGAGGTAATGTGCACAGCACACAAAGGATTCTGCCCCCATGAACATGTGCACAGCCTGGGATTGGCTGAACAAAAGTGCCACCCAAATGTTGCCCCCCCAACACACAGGGAATGCAGCCTTACATGCCATGGGACACTGTATGGCAAATGCTGTAGTGTGATGGGTGTGCACATGTGTCCATGGCAAGTAATTGTATGTTGAAGCCATCAAATAGTCACACTAATGAGGCCCAACGCGGGTGACAATGCGTACGCATTGCACGGTTCATGAACGAGCCGTGCCTACGCTTTGCCATTGACTGCAATGAGGTCCGACGCGGGTGACAATGCATACGCATTGCACGGTTCATGACCGAGCCGTGCGTACGCTTTGCCATTGACTGCAATGAGGTCCAACGCGGGTGACAATGCATACGCATTGCATGGTTCATGACCGAGCCATGCGTACGCTTTGCCATTGACTGCAATGAGGTCAGACGCGGGTGACAATGCGTACGCATTGCACGGTTCATGACCGAGCCGTGCGTACGCTTTGCCATTGACTGCAATGAGGTCCGACGCGGGTGACAATCATGCATGCGCGTCGGGCAGGCATGGTCCGAGACAGGCGTATGCCTTGGCCATTGAATCTAATGGAGACAGGTGCATGTGTATTTTCAAAATACGCATTGTACAGTCAGTTGACCGAGCCGGGCGCACCCATTGGCTCTGGACTGTCATGGAGACAGATGCAGATTCAAAACTTGTACGAGTTGTGCGCTGGAAATTCAGTTGGATGCCTACAGCAATGTTGCAATTGCTAGGGTTTTATGAAGGTGAAGATTTGAACGATGCGGAAGACATGTACGAGTCGTACATTTCCATGGATTGGCCAGATTCATAGACTACAACCATGTTGGACCTATCACTGGGGACACATGGCACACAGTCTGCCTCTGCAGCACAGATATAAGTCTGGCTGTCCCCCAGGGAGCTCACTTGCCTGCACTACATGCTACTGGACCACATCCCTGTTACCACTCTGCATCCTCTGGCTGCTGCTATGGCACGTACTCTGGAGAGGGCCCCAGCCTTCACTGAGGAGGAGAACCAGGCCCTGCTGGACGGGCTCCTTCCACAGTACAGCAAGCTGCATGGGAAACCAGGGGAGCAGGTGAGTGTGCAGTCCACTGCCTTCCTAATTATGCATGTTGTCTGACTAGCAGTACTACCAGTGTGCACACCAGTGGCAAGCATACTCACTGAGTACTTTCATCCCCCAAAGTGTGTAGGTACATGTAATGAACAGGTGTTCTGCAGCTAAAGTGCATTTGTGCAAGCTTAAACTTCCCAAGGATTGTTAACATGTCAGACATGCAGGTTATTTGTCCTGTTCCATGGGTGCACTAGCTGTGTCACTCATTTCCCTTTGTGATGATGACATGTATATCCAAATGTGTGCAGCACAAATATGGGGCATGTGTGTTAATTGACTTTTAACTTTGTCATCCTCACAGGTTGATGCCCACCAGAAGCAGGAGATATGGCTGACCATAACCCGGGCAGTTCGTTTGGTGGGGGTCTACAAGCGCCAGATCCGCAACTGCCAGAAGAGGTGGCAGAATCTTCGGGGCTGGACCCGGAGGATTGCAAGGGTCCAGCTGAAGCTGTCGCCTCCTCGCAGGAGGGGTGGACACCTGACCCTGACCCCCCACATGCTCCGGATACTGGTGGTGGTCTTCCCAGACCTGGATAGGCAGCTGAAGGCCAGACAGCAGCATGGAGGGGGTAAGTCCATGCCTAATCGGTGTACTATGTTGAAATGCTAATTACAGGCGTTTGGCCTGGTCACACTTCCACATTACGTAGGTCTTGTAGTCCAATACTCATGTCCCTCAATTGTGTGATGCACCCTCCTCATCTGATCCACAGGTGTGGACCCTACAGTCTGTTGCTTGTGTCACTTCCCTGCAGTCAGCTATCCTTCAGCTTCCGGACAGCATCTGTTCCCTGACTCTGTGTGTGTTTCATGCGTGATTCAATTCATGTTTACCCAATGTCTGAGATTTGACATGTGATCTGTGTGTGCCCTTGATATGTGTTCCAAGTGTATCAACTTACAGGTTGTGCTTAGTGACATGTGCCTTCAGGTGTCTGCCTCTGTATCATTGTGGTGTTCATGAGTTTGAGGGTCAGCAAAACATCTGAGATGTGACTATGAGAGACAAGACCTGTGTGACATATAGGTGTGTGATGATTTGACAGTGCACAATGGTGTATAAAACTGTGCACTTCAGGCAGCTGGGTTACATGCACAGCAGACTGTGATGTGTTAATGTACAGGGAGTTTTGTTCGCAGAGACTCATATGTCTGATTTGTATGATGTGGGGTCTTCTGGGTCCGGGATATGTTGTTTGCAGGTGATGGGCAAGTGCGCTTGTCAGCTGCAGAGTTTGCTTTACTCCTGAGCTATGATTGTGACACAGTGCATACTGTTGTTGTCTGGATGCCCTGCCCCTGTGGCAGGAGACAGTGTTGACTGACTTTCCAGGCATGCCAGTGCCATGGCATTTAACTTGCTATGAGTGATCCTGCATTGTGTTCAAGTGTGCTCCATGCACCCCATTGTGGCATTGACTATCAGGACATGAGAACATCATAGTGTGTGTTGCTGGCATGCATCACAAGCATGTGAAATGAGTCTCTGCCCATCCCTTCATCCGGACACCTGTACTGAGTCAGTGGCAAGAGATGTGCTGTGTGTATAGTGACATACTCCTACATGTTCACTTGCATGTCCAACAAATGTGTGGGTGGTGCATGTCAGCACATTGGGGTATTAGCATCCAACATGCAACAGATATATGGGTGCAAGTCCAGGAGGGATGTGAGTGCCATGGTTGATGGTGAGAATGACAATTGGCTTATTCTAAACAGTGTGAGCACTTTGAGCAGCGTTCAGCTGATGATGCCAGGGCTTGCCCTGTGATGTGATGTACTCACTGTGGTGTGTGCAGTCAGTGCAGGTGACTGATGTTGTTCTCTTTTTTCCTATTTCTATCCAGATACATCCACGGCCACAGGAGGGGACAGCTCCACGGACCAGGAGGAGCCACAGAGCCTGACTGGGACAGAATGCGAGGAGTCGGGGGGACCCAGTGGCACAGAGGACGAGTGGAGCCACACCGAGGAGCCCTCAGCACCATCCACCCTAGCCGAGTGCCACAGCAGCTCGGAGGATGACTCCCTTGTGGAGGCGGGTGTCAGCAGCCACCAAACCCCAGCTAGTGAGGCTGTCCCCGCGACTGCCCCCACCACCACCATCACCACCCTCCCATCGGCTCCCATCCCAGAGGTCCATGGAGGCTCCCGTGTTCGGGAGCATGTCTCCTTTGTGCCAGGCACTGCACCCTCTACCCCTGTGTCCCCTGCTGCCCTGAGTGAGGAGTCTGTGGACTTACTTAGACAGATCCATGTAGGACAGACATCAATGCTGAGTGTCCTCCATGCACACACCAGTCTTTTGACACAACTGGTGTCATTCATGGAGGGCATTTCATCGGGCATGTCTGCCCTAGAGAAGACCAATCAGTCCGTGGCCTCATCCCTGACAGCAGCAGTGTCCCTCCTCCAACAGTCCCGCACCCCTCCTACCCCTGCACCACCCACGATTCCTAGCATCCTACCTGTCCCAAGCACACACACACCTGCACATTCTCACAAATCCACAGACACGGGCAGCACACAAACACCCAAACCAAGGTCTAGACGTGCACACAAGCAAGCGCAGGGGACTGATACCACACTCACAGGGGATGGTTTGCAGATACACACACAGTCATCCACAACCACTCCGCAGTCCTCTGATACCTCTCCCTCCCATCCCCCTTTCCTTGCCTCACCTGCAACCCCATCTCCACAGAAGCTCTTCCTCTGTGACCTTGGCCTCTTCCCCAGTGACCCAGCAGATCCATCTTACAAGGGGAAGAGGACTTCTCCACACACAAAGGCGATTGCCCCTTACACCCGGACACCCTCCCCCAGGTGCAGTCAGACTGAGGCCCCCACCCACAAGTCCCCTCGGAGCTGGAAGAGCAAGACCCCACCCCCACCCGCAGCTCCACGGCGAAGTCTACGTCCTCCATCCCCCAGGCCACCACTCCAGAGGTTCCCCCGTCACACCCTGCCCCAGGTTCTCCCACCCACTGATACACCATCCCCAAAATGCTGAGGACCTCCCCCCTACCACTTGCTCTTCCACCTCCGGTCAGACGGTTAGTGCCACTGATGTGGGGACCGTGTCCCCCCCTCTGTCCTGCCGACCTCACCTGAACCCCATTCCGCTCCCATTGAGTTAGGCACTGCAGTGGATTCCACGACCACCCCGTCTGACTTGGGCACTGCAGTGGGGACCCAATCCACTCCTTCTGACCTGCCCACTACAGTTGTGCCGGCACTCACCCCATCTGACTTGTGCCCCACATTTGTGACTGCACCCAATACCTCAGTCAGCTCCACTGCAGTTGCCAGTGACTCTCCTGCATCCACCACCCCTTCACTGCATCCTTCTGCTGCGCCCTGATCCTGTCCCTGCGGTGCCTGGCCTGCCCCCCCATGTATGCCCCTCCGAGGGGATGTCCCCTGTCCTTAGCAGTGCAGGGAAGCAAGGTGTGACAGTTGTCACTCAAGTTCACTTCTTGTCATTTGATAATGGACTGGCCATTGGCCTTTATTTTGAACAGACTTTTAATTTTTCATCTGCTGAATAAAGTTTTTTTCTTTATCCTTGTGAATTTGATTTAGCTGTACATTATGTTGATGATGTTTAGCATGAACTGGCAGTTGTAATGCTGTATTTCAAATGTTGAATACTGAAGTGTTGATGTGAGGTACTCCATGTGGTCCATGAAATGTGTA
Organism: Triturus cristatus; assembly: GCF_964204655.1. Lineage (NCBI taxonomy): Eukaryota > Metazoa > Chordata > Amphibia > Caudata > Salamandridae > Triturus > Triturus cristatus. Next base: position 604,958,143 of record NC_140584.1, read on the forward strand.
TCCTATTCTGATCGTTATCCATATCATCCTTTGCAGCTAAATGGGTGTGTCATGATTAGCAATTAGTGGACACTATGTAAACATTTAATTTGCATGATCACATCTGTGGCTTGTACACATGCACATATGATGTGCTTCCCATTGTCCAATTTGTCTATTCCCCTGACTGTGGGCGCATCTCCACTGGACATGTAAGTGTGGGCATCATTGTTGTAGAAGTAACTGGGTCCTGTGTGCAACTTGCTGGACATATGTTTTGAGTATGTGCAGATGACTTAAGGGACACTGCCGTACCCAGGCTGCTGTGACCAGAGCCTATATTGTGTGGAAGCTGATGGCTGACTGACCAAGTGTTCTGCTGACATGACTAAGACCTGCTGGGGCTATGTTTGGCACAGCTGTCCTTCCACAGGAGTTGAGTCCCCTCAAGTAAGGGTGTTGTTCCGTGACATTGCCAGGGCCCACGTTGTGTGTTGTGTGGGCATGTGTGTGTGTGTCCGCATCCCTTTTCATACACAGGCAGTGTTCCCTTGATATGTTCCTGTTATTGATGCTTGCTGAGTGGTACTGTATTCATCCCACAACTTTGCCATGGGCTACCAGATATGTGGGTGCATGACACACTACTGTTAATTGGTGTTTCATCATTGGGATTTGTCAGTTCTGAGTGGTGATGATGTTGTCAGACGCAGATGGGACACAGTCAGGGTTCCCCAAGGCACTTGTTTGTTCGCAATATCATGTAGTTGTCCCTAGGTGGTACCTTTCAGCGATTGAGACATGTGTATGTGTGTGTGACTGCTCCCACTTGTCCGGTTCAGGTCTGCAATGTTTGCAAGTGTCAGCATGTGTGCCTTGTGGTTCTCCTTGACTTCTGCATTGTCCTGGGACTGTGGCAGGTATTCCGCTGGTTACGTGAGCTTTGACGTCATGGCCATGTACCGCATACTGTGCAGTATGTCTGTCATTCACCAGGGTTGTACACTGTCCTTGTGTGATGAGTCTGTGCACCTTAATTCGTCTGAACATTGCTGTGTTTGTCATGGGTGCATGTGCAATGTCACCTGTCCATGTGGGCTTCACAGATGCACATTGGTGCAGTTCAGGGTGTGTGGTGTTGAGGGTGGACTGATGTAAATGTTTGCATAGATGGGCCCCTAGCTCCCGTTTGTCCATGGATGACGGGCCATGCTGAGTGATTTGTGTTTGTGTAGGTGTGGTGTACGTTTGTGGCACAGGACACATGTCTGGGTTTCACAGTTTGTATGACATCTACCTTTGTCAGCACAGTGGACGTGTCATGCATGCTTGTGTCACCCCAATGTCTGATCCCTGGGGGTAGTGCTGTTGTGTGTCAGTCTCTTGCTGTGTTAGTTGCTGTTCATTCCAGCTTGTGTCACATGTGTCTGTTTTGCTCCCTCTCATCTCACAATGCCTGATTGCCCACTAAGGGGGGCCCATTGATGGGTTACTTTTGTATGGCACTGTGTCCACATCTGTCTCACTGTGGTTCTGCCCCCCTCATGTGTTGTGTAGGTGCCTGGGGATACGGAGACACACACACACATGTTGTGTCAGATGTGCAGTGTGAGGTTGCCTGTTTGTGTTAGTGCATCTGCACCAGTGCATTGGTATTGATGTTGTGGGCCATTGTCTGGATGTTGTTTTTGTAATTTACCCTTCTGTCCCTGTGAGTCATATCACATCATTGTGCACATTCATCCTGGTTGTCAGGTGCCATTGCTGGCATGGAATGGGAGTTTGTGACCTGACACCTACAGTCTCCACAGGTTGTTTTGATTAGTGTGTCTATTTTCGAGATGTGTGTGTATGCTTTGTGATGGTCACTTCTGCATTTGTGTCATTGTACACTGTATGCATTGTCAGCCCCCATGGGTGGTGCTTGTCTGCACATGGCCGAGAGTATGTTAGGTTATCACAGCACTGTTAGCCTCACCACATCTCTGTGGGTATCGGACACAACCACTACTTTGGCCCAAAATTGTTTCATGTGTTGGGACCAGAAATCATACATGCTGTTTGGCATTTGCAGCTTTGTCCATGATGGCACTTACCTTTTGGTCACTGTGATGAGGAGGGTTTTGGACCCCATCACCACAATGCTCAGCATCTGCTGCAGTCTGGAAGCACACACTTAACTTTTGTTCTACACAGTGAGGGGGTGTTATTTTTACATTGCCACAGTGCTAGTGATGCTTGCCTTGTGTAGGCCACACTCAGTTTTTGGTCACACAAGTGATGGTAGTTACATTGTATGTTCGAAGTCATGATCACTGTTATGGGCATTTGCCACAGACTACACACTGTTGTCATGATGTTAGGGGGGATGTATTTTGCTGACTTACCTACTGTTGGTGTATGATGGATGTGTGGCGCATCACACATCCAGTGGGGGTGGCATTAGTGCTGGGCAACATAGTCCCAAAGTTTGGGGTGGCAGTAGTGATGGGCAACAGGTCCCCTATAGGTGGGGGTGGCAGTAGTGATGGGCAACATAGTCCCTATGGGTGGGGGTGGCAGGAGTGATGGGCAACAGGTCCCCTATGGGTGGGGGTGGCAGGAGTGATGGGCAACATAAGCCCTATGGGTGGGGTGGCAATACTGATGGGCAACAGGTCCCCTATGGGTGGGGGTGGCAGGAGTGATGGGCAACATAAGCCCTATGAGTGGGGGTGGCAGGAGTGATGGGCAACAGGTCCCCTATGGGTGGGGGTGGCAGGAGTGATGGGCAACAGGTCCTCAATGGGTCAGGGTGGCAGTAGTGATGGGCAACAGGTCCCCCATGGGTGGGGGTGGCAGGAGTGATGGGCAACATAAGCCCTATGAGTGGGGGTGGCAGGAGTGATGGGAAACAGGTCCCCTATGGGTGGGGGTGGCAGGAGTGATGGGCAACAGGTTCCATAGGGGTGGGGGTGGCAGGAGTGCTGGGCAACATAGTCCCTATGGGTGTGGGTGGCAGTAGTGATGGGCAAAATAGTTCCTATGGGTGGGGGTGGCAGTAGTGATGAGCAACATAAGCCCTATGAGTGGAGGTGCCAGTAGTGATGGGCAACATAGTCCCTATGGGTGGGGGTGGCAGTAGTGATGGACATCATAGTCCCTATGGGTGGGGATGGCAGTAGTGATGGGCAACAGGTCCCCTATGGGTGGGGGTGGCAGTAGTGATGGGCAACAGGTCCCCTATGGATGGGGGTGGCAGAAGTTATGGGCAACATAAGCCCTATGAGTGGGGGGTGGCAGGAGTGATGGGCAGCAGGTCCTCTATGGGTGGGGGTGGCAGGAGTGCTGGGCAACATAAGCCCTATGAGTGGGGTGGCAGTAGTGATGGGAAACGTAGTCCCTATGGGTGGGGGTGGCAGCAGTGATGGGCAACATAGTCCCTATGGGTGGGGATGGGAGTAGTGATGGGCAACAGGTCCCCTATGTGTGGGGGTGGCAGTAGTGGTGAGCAACAGGTCCCCTATGGGTGGGGGTGGCAGTAGTGATGGGCAACAGGTCCCCTATGGGTGGGGGTGGCAGTAGTGATGGGCAACAGGTCCCCTATGGGTGGGGGTGGCAGGAGTGATGGGCAACATAAGCCCTATGAGTGTGGGGTGGCAGGAGTGATGGGCAACAGGTCCCCTATGGGTGGGGGTGGCAGGAGTGATGGGCAACATAAGCCCTATGAGTGGGGGTGACAGTAGTGATGGGCAACATAGTCCCTATGGGTGGGGGTGGCAGGAGTGATGGGCAACAGGTCCCCTATGGGTGGGGGTGGTAGTAGTGATGGGCAACATAGTCCCTATGGGTGGGGGTGGCAGGAGTGCTGGGCAACAGGTCCCCTATGGGTGGGGGTGGCAGTAGTGATGGGCAACAGGTCCCCTATGGGTGGGGGTGGCAGGAGTGATGGGCAACATAAGCCCTATGAGTGGGGGTGGCAGGAGTGATGGGCAACACGTCCCCTATGGGTGGGGGTGGCAGGAGTGATGAGCAACAGGTCCCCTATGGGTGGGGGTGGCAGTAGTGATGGTCAACATGAGCCCTATGGGTGGGGGTGGTAGTGGTTCTGGCCATACAACCCCTATGGTGGCCTGTTGTTAGTGGCCAGGATCCCCTTTGTGTGTGTGACAGTTTGCGGGTACGTGTCATTTGTTTGTGTGGTGGGTGTCTGACTTACCGTCTGCACCGTCCGCATCTGTTCCTGATCCGGTCATAGATGTAGAATACTGGTATGACCTGCGCGATTGGCTTCATGATGTGTTCGTCTCATATACACTGCTTGTTGCTCCGTCTCGTATCCATTGCAAGCTGGTCCGTCTCGTAGCCGTGGATTGAGTTGTGGCGCGAATCGTACCTGATATGCTTCTCTTCCAGATGCTGTGACGTGCTGTACACGGCGACCCGTCCGGCACGTAGTAAGTGCGCATCGTACTTGTCCGGGCGGAAATTGCTATGGATACTGCTTCCGGGCCACTCGGTTCGGCATTCGGAGATACGGCTCGGACGGAGAACAAAGCTTGAATCGCAGCCTACGTGTCTGTCGGATTTTTGGCAGTTATGCGCATCGTACTTCATCAACTGGACGGACCGGCTCCGAGTATGGGTCGGTCGCAAATTAAGGCTACGAACAGCTCTCGGAGAGCTGTCCGACCCGGATCGAAATCGACTCCTAAATGTAACAAAATAATAGAAGAAGAAGCCAACTCACATAAGACAACAACATAGCCTAAATCAAAACATACAGTACATAAACATAAGCGCCATGAAGATTGGTCCTTGAGTTATTAGTGACTTTGGGGACCTAAATAAATTAAGAAAGCATTTATGTCTTCAGCAGCGTCTTGTGTGAGTTTGACCGACTGAGGCCGAAACGTTGATACCACTCTGCTGTGAGTCAAAAAAGCTGTATTTGTGCTATTTGCACAGTTTGTCTCTAGGGAGCAGGATGCCTATGTCTAGACCATAATCCATAATCCATACAACCCTACAAACTGCATTGTGCTTCTCAAGGACAACGTTGGGGTGAACCGACAGTGGGGAGAACTTCCACTGGCCTCAAGACAGTCGTCCCTTGACCTCACTGTCTGCCGAAATCCTGGTTTGTGGCATCTTATTCTTACTATTTGGGTGCGCGGTGCATTAGAGGATTTGCCTACTGCCCACATATGTTGAACTAAGTATAGAAGCTGGGAGCAAATGTGCACCCTTTGGGGCCGATTCACAGAACTAATCTGAGATAAAATCCTATACTTACTACTTTTGGTATTCACAGAGGGTATTTAGTAGTATTAAAGTTAGGACTCCTAACTTTACTACTACTAAACTGAGTCAAAATCCTAACTTTACAACTTTCGGTATTCACAAAAGGCATTTAGAAGTAGTAAAGTTAGGAGTCCTAACTTTACTACTACTAAAAGAGACAAAATCCTAACTTTACAACTTTCGGTATTCACAAAAGCCATTCAGTAGTAGTAAAGTTAGGAGTTTGGCACTGTTGATTCCAGATTGTGTTTCATTGGTTCGTGGATTTTCAGTCCATGTGCATTCTGAGCTTCAAGAACATTAGCTCTTTGCAAACATTAGAGCTTGATAAGCTACAAACAGTGCTTAGCCGGAGGCTCTGATTTCAGAACTATTTAGTGTAATTAACATCTTCTTTATCTGATTACCTGGTTTGTACATGATGTCACCCTTTTCAAAGTCAGATGACCCGTTTTATTGTTTGATTGTCGTGTTACATATATTTTTGATGATAGATTAAGCTGTAAATGTATTTTTTATATTAGAAATTATTTGTACAGTTTTTGCCCACACCACCTCATTAAGCTTGGCCTCTACTGCTCATTCATGTGTACCCGAGGTATTAATCAGGCTTGGTGAGATCTACTGTCTGCTGGAACCTGCATCTGGGTGCCATGGAGACCGGTCCTGACAATTACTGATGTAGTGGGAATGACTATCCGAATTTTCACCGGCTTACTCGTGGCAGCATCACTTGTGGGTGTATTAGTACTGGTCAGATTTAGATGCTGTTCCTTTAGATTTTAATTAACAACATAAAATAGGAGCACCTCGTTAACCAGCTTGTTTGTCTAGGCACTACAGGGCTACATGATAGGGCGGTTTGGTTCATGCCTTAAGCAAAAAGAAAAATAGGCCTAAAAAATCCTTGAGACAGCCCTGTTAGCGCATTAAAAGCAGCCAAGCTTTCAATCGATTTTATACAGACACACACATATTAAGATGTTAGCATATTGAAAATGTTTTCAGTTCTTTACATTTTTTTATGATTTGTTCCTGTCAGTGCTATTTAAGGCTACAGAGTAATAGTTCTTGCTCGCTCAGCACTGGGGATCGAGACAGACTCCGAACCATCACCAATGGTGTCGAGACATGGACAATGCAATGATAATAGAGAAATCAGTCTATGTTAACAGGGGGTGCCCCAAAAAATTGACTCGGTGTGGGGCAGGTGGAATGCTTTCCGGGGTAATATCTGTGAGCCCCCACATGAGGAATCATTGTCAGACGACAGTGAATAAAAGACCGAGGCGCGGGTAATATGCTGTGTAATGTTACTCTCTGCAGCTATATTGTTAATGAGTTAGAGACAAACTTACTGGTGAATGTGGAACATAAACAACTCATGTATTATATTTCGGAACACCGTGTATGCACTATTGAATATCACTGTAATGTACTGATTATCGTTAATTGCAAAATGCCAATAAAAACGTTTATAAAAAAGCATTAAAAAATGAAACTATCGCACCCAAAATAACATCGTGCATCCTGTGTATAATCTGAATATCATGTGTGACAACTGCTGGGACTCATTTGCACTGTCTGTGCACATCCTCAGCTATCCCATCACACCAGCCTGGTTCTACGGATTGACCCTGCGGGCACCTGTTCCATGTCCCGTGTCGTGGATACAGACAGCACTGCCCTGAGGAGGCTGCCAGGCTGTAGCAGATACTAATGCACCGGCATTTGGCAGGGTGGAGAGGACTGAACGCTACTGAATGATCTACCACGCGTGGCTGAGCGGGCCTAATTTGACCCCGAGGATCTCACACTGGGCATATCCAGGATTGTCCACCGGGGAAGGGAGTATGGCAAAGCTTCTGCGTTTGAACTTTCTCCAACTGCACTCACCGTAACTAACAACGCAGTCAAGGAGTACCGCACACATGCTAATGAGCCTAATGCTTATCCCAGAGCCTGTGGGCGCGCGCCCAGCAGCCAAGAAGATGCTGAAGATGCCAGAAGGGGAGGAGAGTTGCCTATTAAACTTTGGAGAATCCAAAGCCAGATGGTGTTTGGGATGAGGGATGATTGATACACACTCTGAAAATAAATCATGCAATATTTTTATTTATACTTTTTTACTTCTAGTCTTTGGTAACTGACAACATGTTTCTTTATGGTGACCACAGAACTATTTTAGGCCTTGCAGGTGTACAGCCCTTCACCCTGTATCCTTTTCCACCATACTTGACACTGCTGCTAGAAACTCTCACAACTCTCTTGTGGAAGTGCTTCCGGCATGGACGCCACCCTCAAGAGCTAGTTCTTCCGTTTCTCCCTCTCTATTTTCCTCGTCAGTATCAGGCCAAAGAGTGTAACAACTCAGGGGTAGCTACCTTACACCATTCATTTAAACTACATAATATTGCCCCTGAAACTAATAGGAACTGCCCTAGATAGTGCAGACTTAAAGCTACATTTTATTATATGACCTATGCATGCCTGACAATTGCGTTACTGCGGTGAGACTGTGTGTGTTGGAAGGTTGGTCACAAGTGAAATTTACATGATGCCAAAACATGCCGACTATATCTATTGACAAGGCCCAAGGCAGACAAAAATACTGCTTGGTTTATTGAGCTGCACTTAAAAAAACCCAAGCTGTGCGAGTGTCTCATGGGCCCTTCTGCCGTTCCTTCATTCCTATCAATTATGTACACCAAGACCTTTGTGGTGTTAGAACGGCTGCAGTTTATTCACCTCATAAGTTGGTACACACTTGTCACAATTGCATTGGTCATCAACATGCTCATTTCTGGCTTATCTCAGATTACAATGTATGCCATCTCATAACAGGATATACAGTGTACATCCTATAATTTATTCCATCTAAATAACTGGAATTTGCATAATCCTGCAATGCATCAACCTTACAATCATGATGTCTCTTCAAGGTTGTCATAAATTGCTTCCGACTGCTGTGACTACTCCACTTCTGTCATTTGGAACAGCGGATCGCGGCTTTGAGGCTTCAGCTTGCTACCGAATGTGTGGCATCCATGGCCCTGTGTTCATACCCAACTGAAAGCACTGGTACCCAACTATTAACCAGAAATTACATTTAATAGGGATGTGTAACAACCCACCCTCCTCCTCTAAAGCTATGCCCCGGGTGGTAAGCAAAGGCATGCAGCGAGTGCACGAGTTTGGTGGCTGCTTACTCAGTTCATCACATTGGGAAGAGCAGTCATGGTCATTCATGGTGCGGTAAACCTAAGAACCACAAAATATGTTCTTCTTCCTCTTCCAATTGGAAGATGGTGAGTCAAGTCCAGTGTTATAAACGATGTCCACTGACCCATGAGGATTCATTGGATTCATCGTTGGATCCCATATTAGTCCCAGAGATGGTGCAACCAAAACTGATTACCTTTGTAACTACACAAAATAATCCTGAACAAACAGAAGCCGTCAAACAAAATTTCAAACTTACTGTGAAAGAGTGGAGACTCTGAAGTGCCCACTACCACTCCTCAAGCTCCAGCTGTACTGGTTGATGATGTGACAGCGCCCCCAGCTTCAACAGTCAGTCATGGTTGCTGCAATGCCAGGATTGGTGCTTTTTGGCATCAGTGTCCACAGCTCCACACCATGTTACCTGATGTACATTTGGTCACTTCTGAAAGAATTAGGTCTCCTTATTAGTTCGTTTTTTGTGCCTCTGCAGTGCTTAGTTTGTGAAAGATTGAGTGCTGGGGCTCTAAGCTCTGCGCAGAAGCCTACAGATGGTGCTTTTAAATGTCAGTTACCAAGGTCTTTTTTCCACCTCGTATCTCTTTAATCCAATACCAGAAATTCTCTTCCTCTTTCTCTCCCTCTTACAGGTTCCTGTTTTCTCCCCTAGTGATGTTTTTTTCTGTCTTTCTCTTCCTCCGTATTTCCGCTTTGTGTGTCTTTCCCTTTCTTGGCCTCAGCAAATGTAAGATGATGAAAAATAAGCCCCGGTGTAAAAAATGAGTGCCTTTGGCTCCCACTGGCAACCACCGGCTAAAATTAAATGCTGGCAACACCCCTGCTATGATCGACCCATTCTTGTCAAGAGGTTTGCTCTCCCTTGTGACCTTTCACATCCATGCAATATATACATTACTGCCTTTCTTATAACACTTTCATAATATACTGATGAATTATATAAAGTGCTACATTCCCTGGTATATGCCATTACATGTCCATGAGTCTATTTTAATCTGCATGATAAGTAACTTTTGTATTGTTCTAATATGTTAAGTATTTATCAGATTTTTGTTAACCCAAAATGCCGTGCTTTGAGCTCAACGTGCACAGGATATGTTTGTGACCACCTAGATTGGTGAGTTGTGGGCCTGCAGCACCAGGTTCTCAGAAAGATGCTGCCTGTTTTTCTCATATTTTTAATGATTTCACCAGGTGGACTAAGCACATATTCGGGACTCGACTTGACACAGCAGACTTATGGTCAAGTACAAATTACAATAGCAGTCCATTACCAAAGAGTGAGGTGCATGCTAGGAAAATACCTACATAAAATGAATAAAACCTCCCACTTGGTGGACTGCCATACCAAGCTTGGCATTTTAGGATTTTCCATCAGTGCCATGATATGACAGGTGCTCTCTTACATCGCTCCTAAAGCGTGGGACGCTCTCCCACTCCACATCAGAGCCTCCTCCTCCTCTCTTCTTGAATTCTGCAAGAAGCTGAAGACCCGGCTTTTCAATGAACCAAACTACCAGAAGCAGAACTAGGATACCCTGGCGGGTAATAGTGTGCCTAACAAATACACATAGTGCCAATATTGGCCACACTCACCAGCCCTCACGCAGCAACATACAGGCAACATAAATAATCAGACAAGACAATTTTTTGGTGGAGAATATTGCTGCAGGTTTATTAGCATACCAAATATGCCAACATGGTGGGTTATCTTACAGGCGATCCAAAAGCCCCTCGCGGCCTACCACCTGATGGGCCAACTTGCATCGTGGCCTTAGCCAATCGGTGCTTAGTGGTTGTGGTGAGGGGATAGCCCCTCCCACTTCCGGTGAACCGTGGGTCCACCTCCTTACTCACGCCCCCCTCCCTACGAGGGGCGGAGTGTTCAAGCGACCCCCGGTTGTACAGGTTTCCAACCGCCCGTAGGACAGACGGGGCGCCGTCGCACCTCAGGTACACCGCAAAGACTTCCTGGGGATATTAGGCCTCAGCACCCTTTATGCTCCTGAAGAGGGTACCCCTGAGTACCTTTCCGCCTCTGGATCGCCCTGTAACTCCGCCTGCAGCACAAAAGAGAAAGATTAGAAATTCCTTCCCCCGACCCTGATTACGTCGGGTAAGCGGTAAGGAGGGAAACGGCGTCAGGGTGAGGGACAAAGAGGCCGCCAGGTGGGCGGGAGAAGAACTTATACCTCTCCCCGTCCCCCACCCCGGCCGTAAATGACGAGCGGGACCCCAAAGGGGTCTCCGGACACTAGGCTGTCCAGTGGGCCATCCTGCGGCACTAAAGGGGCCGTCCTCTTATGAGGGTTCCCTGCGGGGACAAATTGGTCAGCCCACATAACATTGACAAATTATTCACACTTTCCTTCAAAGTCCCCTTTATGACTCAGTTTGGGCAAGTTGGCGGGTGTGTGGCATGTATAAGCATGTGAATGGAAACATTTGCCAGCCTGGTTCATCCGGATAAAAGAAGTCCAGACCTCCATCCGCAGGCCTCGGGACAGAGCAGAGGGGAAGCATTCGGTGCTGAGCCGTTTAAATCGAAACGTGGGGCTTGTCGCCCTCTTCATCAGCCGGCGGTGTATCCACCTCACTTAGGCTATCCCGAGTGATCAGGACAAGCCATCGAAGGAGGGATTTACTGGCTTTAGGCCATGCCTCCGTCTCACGCGTGTTTGAAAGTGTTTCAGATCCGCAGCTGTCCTTCCCTCGCACCGCCCGTGTGTGGAGAATACTGAGCATCTCTAAAGCCCGCGCTATCAAAGCGCCTGAGTCCCCCTGGCACAGCCACGTCTCTGTCTGCTTCCGCCCGGGGGGTGGGAGAGGGGAGGGCGACCACTGCCGTCCCCTCCAGCCGGCCTCTGCCTGCTCTCCGGCCTCAGCCCCTGCAACAGAAATGAATAGCTCCCGCAGAATCCAAAGCTCATATTAGTAAATAATTGAACAATTTTCTTTTCAAAGTGACAATGTACAAAGAGAATAACTTTTAAGTAGAGGAGAGGCATAAGTCGCCCGCCCTCTTTTCTCATTGGTGAGTGGGGAGTGTGAGGCTAGTGGCAGGCCCCTGCTAGGGTCAAGAGGAGGCTCATGGGCGGCTGGCGGCTGCATGGTCATCTTCGTAGCACTATTCCATTTGGGTGCATAATTTGCTCTGTTGACCGCGCGACATATATTCGATGACTTCCTACCACGACTTTATGAATACATTTGTCCAAGACATTGTTTGATTGCATTTCATGGCTGTGCATTCTATCTCCCAATAAAGAGGTGCATCTCATCTTCACGTTTCCAGCCAGGCCTTTGGCATCCGTTGCTCGCTGGCTTTGTTTACATATGGAAATGGGGAAGGCTCCTACGTCACGACAGCCAAACGACACAACAAGGAACTAGAAAGAACTGAAGAAAAATTGTTAGCCTTGGCATATTAAAACCACTCTTAGGGTTACACTGTCCTTAGTTCAGGACAGTCTGAGGTCTGAATTATAATAGCTAAAGGACACAGGTCTTATACTCAGAACAAGTTTACCCATATCGTCTCTTTATTCTGTTTATAAGCCTTTGATATAGGGCGGAAGGGTGGGTGGTAGAGAGTACTTGGCACTATGCACTATCTTTACCCCTTAGTTTTAATTATCTGGTATTTTAGTCAGAGGAGGCTGGAAAATACGGCGATTGGAGCGATGGGAAAAAGACTTAGGGGCAGATTTACAAGCCCCTTGCGCCGCCAGAACGTCACTTTTTGTGACGCACTGGCAGCGCATTTCTCTGCTCCATATTTTCAATGACAGGAAAAGGCACCCTGCGTGGATTTTCCTGTCCTTGTAAATATTTCCCTTTTACACGCAGCACTTTGCATGAAAGGGGCCTTCCATGGGTGTTGCTTCGGGTGTTCCCATTCAACACCCATGGAACCAGACACATCTCCAGATTTACGAGGAATCGTAAACCTGGAAATGCGTCAGTTTGCTACGCTACGTGGCGTAGCCAGGCGCAACGAGGAGAAATGTTTTCATATCTCCTCGTTTTTTCCTGTTTCAATGCGTGCTGCATTCTACAGCACACATTGAAAGAGGAAAATGCCTGTAGTGATTGTTTTTGGGCAGGAAGGTGCCCCTTCATGCACAAAAACAATCTCCCCATGGTGCAGGTATCCTTGCACCACGATGCAAGGGTGCCTGCACTGGCGCATGGCAGCTGTTCGTGCACCAGCGCAGGGGAGAGCCCAGGAATGCGACATATTATTCTAAATATGTCGCATTCCTGTGCTCTGAAAGTGCTGCAGCGTGGCGCAGCTAAAAGGCTTGAGATGCAGCGCTGTGGCACTTTCTTGTAGATCTGCTCACAATACATTAAAAAAAAGTACATAAAGAAAATTAAATACTCAAAAGATATATATAGAAAGGCACTTACCATGCTTTTCGGAGACAAGTCCTCCTCGCTCTGGCCGTCTTCTTCTCCTGATGTCACGTCCAGCTGGGCTTAATCAATCCTGGCGCTGAATGACAGCAGTGCCAGAATTGGAGGGAGCGTCCTCTCTTGGACACTGGAGGCTTGTGGAGGCTCTCCACTCGGCTGTCTAAAACAGCTGGAGTGAGAGGTTTACAGTGTGCATGTCAGGCTGGCCGTAGCAAGGGAGATGCACACTATAAACTAGTGCACAGGAGCCCACCACTGCTGCCACTCAGCAGGCCCCGCCCTGTCCTGACACTCGGTTCAGGACAGGTTGACGGAAAATAAAATGGCAATGAATTAACTTCATTGATATTTTATTTTTCGTCTCTGGGGCAATTAAGTGGGGCGATGCTCCTCCGCTCAAATGGAGGAGCCACCCCTGATTTTAGTATGGGAAAGCCAGGGAGAAATATCAATATCAGTGGGGTATATTTTACCAGGTGCCTTATTATCCCCCACTCCTGAACACCTGCCCATTCCACGTTTCACAGGTTGGAAACTTGGGTAACACAGTGCGATTTGTAGTCCTAGGGGCATATTTGCAATGCCCCTGCTGCACTTTTATGCCTTCGTAGCATCACTTTTGTGATGCTCCGGAGGCGCAGTGTGCCAACCCATATTTACAAGCCCACGCAAAGCCACCCTGCGTGGCTTTTCATGGCCTTGTAAATATGGGGTAAAGCAATACCTTACTCTGTGTGGGAGGGGCATTCCATGGGTGTTGTTGTGGGTGTTCCCATGCAACACCCATAGAGCATATTCACCCTACGTCAAAGGAATAGGGTAGGAATGCGCCATATTTACAAGATGTGGTGCATTCCTGTCCTTTCTGCAGCGAGCGCCAACTCAAGCACCCTTGCACCATGGTTCTATGGTGTCTGTGTTATTGGCAGGATTGTTTTTGTGCAGGAAGATGCACCTTCCTGCACAAAAACAATCAAAAGAGGTGTCTTCCTCGTTCTATGTGTGCTGCGGAATGCAGTACTCTTGGAAAGAGGAAGAAACAAGGAGAATTGAAAACATTTTGTTCTCATTATACCTGCTTTGGGAAGGCGTTAGTTTTGCCACTGCCCCAGATTTACGCTATGTTGTAAATCTGGGGCAGTGTCAAAAGCCATGGATGTAGCATGGGAACACACATAGCAACACCCATAGAAAACCTCTTCCATGCAGAATAAGGCATTTGCTTTCTATGAAAGTCCCTGAAAAGTCACTCAGGGTGGCTTTGCATGGCCTTATAAATGCGGGCGGGCACACTGCGACTCTGGAGCGTCACAAAAGAAATGCTTCTGAGGCGTTAAACTGCAGCTGGGGCATTGTAAATATGCCCCATGGTTTTTGACACTGCCCCAGATTTACAACATAGCTAGGGTGACCAGATTCTCAAAACAAAAAACCGGGACAGATCATAGACATAGAAGTAGGACCACAGTTTGCAGTAACCACCGACATAAAAGTAGGACTGTTTGATAGCTGTCATAGGCATAGAAAAAGGAACACAATGACATCCGCCTCAACAGACATCGGTGAATAATTACAGACTACAAATCAGATGTGTGACATAGACATCAATCGAGTTTTCGCTTTAACAATGCCAAGAATGGCCTCAAAACTACCAGCTTGCAAAAATGGCTAAAAAGCTTGCCCCGTGCCAAAAGTCGAGTAGGGCAAGAGGAAGAAGGAAGAGAAAGGGAGACAAAAGGCACTATGATGCAGGAAGGGATGAGGAGGTAGGCCTGTCTGTGTCTCTGAGATGAGGGGAGGGATGAGAGCTGGCCTTCTGTGCCTCAGAGATGAGAGGAGGGCTGAGAGAAGGCCTGTCTGTGTTTCTGAGGTGTGGGATGGGCTGTGACTATAGGCCTGTCTGTGCCTCTGAGATGGGTGGGGGGGGGGAACTGTGGCATTTCTCAGACACAAGGCTAACTCTAAAATAGATGCAGTATGTTACTGGTGATGTCTGCTCTGTGCACGCTGCTGTTGTACATAAGTGTCTCCTTTTGAGCAGATTAAAAAACATCTCTAGGCACTGTGTAAGTATCCATTCTTTGCTGTGATAAATCCCATGACATCATAGTGCTTAAGAACATTTCCCAAAGTGCATTTTGGGGGAGTGCTTTTCTTCAGGGGGCAGTTACTGTCCAATTATAAGCCAGCATTTCTGGTCGTCTAGTAGAATTGTCCATCAACCAGCTTCCTCCCAGGTAGGCGGTCTGAGTAGTGCGGAGAAAGGTACTACATCATGGACGTGTTGTAGGTCACTGCAAGCAGACCCTATGTATCTCACCTAACTATGTCCCATGAGACAACTGTACCCGCAGACGTCTCACCGCTTCTATGTCACACAGGGCCTTCAGATGTAGTAGAAATACTACCGAGCAGGCTTGGAGGCTGCAGTAACTTGACCACATCACCACTCGCGCACTTCACCAGACGCTTACCCCCCACACTCCCTTCAACCACTCATGAACCCTGTGCCCTCCCAGCGCTCCAACACAAGGTAGCGCGCTGATGTTCCATACATCACTCTACAAAGACTAGGTGACTTGACAGAAGCACCCAGGCTTTAAGTGAGATGAAAAAAAAACTGACGGATCCCTCAAAGGGGTGTGGCCGCTGTACTTAAGGGCATGGTTTAAAACACATAAGGTAAAAAATCTGTGCTTAGCATAGTGTCCCGCCCGAAAAATGTGCTGCTTCTGTCAATGTACCCAGATAAATAATAAAACAAGTAACAATACACCTACAACAAGCCAGGGCTATTAACTTTGTCAATTCTTAGCTGAATAAGCTAAATAAGCACCAACTTTAGCTTTGTTGTACATAACATTGAAAATGCTTCAGTTCTGGAATGATGAGACTGTGAAAGATCTATAACGGGCCTCTTTAAAGGCAGTGAAGGGTGGTATTACTGCAGCGGTAAGATTTGTTTTTCACCCTGAGGGCAAAAATAGAGAGTCCAATAGAGACCCGTCTCAGCACCTGTGCGAAGGGAGCAGGCAGACCGAGACACTATTTAAAAACCGGGACAATTCTCTGTTTAACCCGGGCACTGCACAAAAACTGGGACATTTCTTTAATTTGGAGCAAAGTGTTGGGAGACCAGGACACTGCTCCAAAAACCGGGACTGTCCAGGGAAAACCGTGATGTCTGGTCACCCTAAACATAACATAAATCTGGGGCAGCGGCAAAACCAACTCCTTCCCAATGCAGGCATAACGAGACCACCGAAAGCCATCCTGAGTGACTTTTCATGGCCTCGTAGATATGGTGTAAGGCAACACAGCGCAAGTCACTGCGTTGCCTCGCACTGCCTCTGGGAGGCATGCCATGGGCGGTGCAGTGGGTGTTCCCACTCAACGACCATGGGTTTTGACATATTTCCAGATTAACAACATAGTGTAAATCTGTGAATACGTAAAAACCCTGCTCCACCCTGGGGGTGGCATAATGGTTGTTTTTGTGAAGGAAGGTGCCCCTTGCTGCAAATAAACAACCTGATTTCAACGCAGGCACCCTTGTGCCATGGTGCAAGTGTGTCTGTGTTGGCGCTAGGCAGCCATTTGTGCACCAGCGCAGTGTAAGAGGACAGGAATGCGCCTTATCTCATAGATACAGCACATTCCTGCCCTTTCTTTTGATGCAGGGCAGCGCAGCAAAGTGGCGTGCAGCGCTGCTCCACACCAAATTGTTGTAAATCAGGCCCTCAAAGCCTCTGATTCTGGGGGGCCCTGTACTCTCACTGCTACCCTCCCCCACCATGGATGTAAGATCTGCTCCACCGGGAGCAATAAACGGGCTGTACTCTTGATAGAATCAGAGGATGCGGACAAGAGAAAAACAATAACTCGCCTTGATATTGGATCTGAAATGAAAATCTTGCTGTGTGACCATGTCCTGCGGTACTTACGGAGCTTTCTAGACAAGAAAGACGATATGCAGCCACCAGGGCCATTGTGTAGGGTCCCTCTTCACTGTAGCATGACACCGACCACCTCCTCTGTCGTGCATGTCTGATTGTGTGTCCCCCTCTTATGGGCTCTATTTTATTATAGTGATCATTAGTTGTTATATTGACCATCTCTGATGTTATCGTGACTGCATCTCTTGTTATGGTAACTGTCTCACGGACTGCCCCATTATAGTAATTGTCACTTTTCTTAAACTGGTTATATGCCATGTAGAGCAAGCGACTTTCTCTTCCCGGATGGCGGCTGATTTGTAAGGCGGCTGCCTTTCTTGATATACTCGCTCCTGTTAGGAAGAGGTGTGGCGCCACAGCCAGGGCGACTGACTCCGGAATCTGGGGATCACGGTTCGATCGCCGGCAGCAGATTAGCCCAGCACCATGTGACTCTGGGCAATAGCTTGCTTAATCTTCCCGATGGCCCCCAGCGCCTAGAGACCCTTACGGGTGATTGTTTGCGCTTTACAAATGTGGATATTATTAATATTATGGGGACAGTGTCCCTTTTAATTTTGACTGTCTCCCAAGGCACGACGATCGCTTTCCTGCTATAGTAATTGTCTACCGTGTAGCCCTGTTCTTCTCTCCTACCCTAAAGTGGCTTATATTTTGTCCTAGTGCCCATCAACTCTCTGATAGTGACAGCGTGTCGGTTCTATCAGAGTAGCCTCTGCTATGCCTCCGTCACAGTGTCCCCTCTGCTGGTGCAATAGAAGGCCATCATTATGACTGTCGCCCCTGTTTTAGTGACTTTGCTGCCTTATGCGGTCTCTTATTTATGGGGCCGAGTGGGATTTGGGCCCCTCTTGTTACAGCCTCTAGAATTCCCTTTTATGTAAACCAGAAGGAAACTGCGACTAAATCGTCACTAGGCTCTTTCTGAAAGATCGCTGTGGGGCGGGCTTCTCAAAGGTTTCTGTGAGACCTGGTGTGGTTAGGGTGACCAACCGTCCGTAAATTTCACGGACCGTCCGTAATTTGGATCTCACATCCGTTTTGCGTGATGATTCCTTTTACGGAGGCCTTATGTCCGTAATTTTGGGCACTGGGGAACATCACTATTCCCCTGCCAGAAGCCTCAGCTCCTTGATGGGGCGCCTCACACTCTTCTGAGTACAAAAGCAGCCCCACCCCGCCTTATTGTCATTCTGTCTGTGGTGGATTGCCACATACAGAATGACATTGGACCAGTCTGTGCTCTTACTGCATGTGATGGGCCTCCTCCTGCCTCCATCGTGGGCAGGACATTCAGTCAGGTGGAAGAAATGAACAAAAACGCCCATGCTGCTAGGTGAGAATCCGGTTCATGAAAAGAAGCCGGTGAAAGAAGTTTAAAAAAAAAAGGGTTATGTGTCTTTCACTGTCTCATCATTTTAAAACTGACGCATTTTCAATGTTATATTCAACAACGCCATGGTTGCTGCTTTTTTTATTTTATGCAACTAGCAAGCATTGACAAAGCCAATAGTTCTGGCTTGTCGGTGTAACACTACTTTTTGTGTTATATATCTGGATGCAATGACAGAAGCAGCAAATTACCAGTCAGCGGCACACTATGCTAAGCACAGATTTTTAGCTTAGGTGTTTTAAGCCAATGCCTTAATTACATCGAACACCCCCTTTAGAGAGACCCCCCCAATTTTACATCCCACTTAAAGCCCTGGAAACAACACCATGTCACAGTGGCACTGTGCATTATGCATGACTCATGACTTCCACTTTTTCGGATTGCATATGTGCAGGGGCATAGTGAGCCCTCTCCCGCCCCACCTCTTGCTGTAGGAACTACAGCAAGGGTGAAGTCCTTGATGGGACTCTTCTGTCTGCAACTCAGCAGACAACGGCTCAGCTCATAATTAATGTGAAAAGGTGTGTAAGTGAAGAGATGGGTGAATGGCTGGATGGATTAGTGAAAGGGTGAATGGATGAATACAAAGGGTGAATGGATGGATAATGAGAGAAAGGATGGAAGGATGGATGAGCGGAAGGATGGATGAGAGAAAAGGTAAATAGATGGATGTATGCATGAAAGGGTAGATGGATGAGTAAAAGGATGGATGGATGAGTGAAAGGATGGATGGATGAGTGAAAGGGTGGATGCTGGGCGAGTGAATGGGTGGATGGATGAGTGTAATGATGGGTGGATTGATGGATTCATAATTGAAAGGGAGAATGGATGGATGGATGTGTGAAAGGGTGGATGTAAGGCTGGATGAGTGAGTGAAAGGGAGGGTGGATGGACAGAAGAGTGGATAGATGAGTGAAGGAGTGAAAGGGTGGATGGATGAGAGAAAGGGTGGATGGATGAATGAAGGAGTGAAAGGGTGGCTGGATGAGTGAAGGAGTGAAAGGGTGGATGGATGAGAGAAAGGATGGATGGATAAGTGAAAGGATGGATGAGTGATAGGGTCAAAGGATGGATTCATGACTAGATGGAAGGGTGGATGGAAGGATGGTTTTCTAAATGAAAGAGGGATGGAGAAAGGGAGGATGGATGTATGACTAAAAGGGTGAATGGGTGGAAGGATGATTGACTGGGTGGATGAATGAGTAAGTGAAAGGATGGCTGGATGGGTGAAAGGGTAGATGGCTGGATGGATGAGTGAATGAATGGATGAGAGGAAGAGTGGATGGATGAGTGTACGGATGCATAAGGTGAAAGGGTCAATGGAGGGATGGATGAGTAAAAGGGTGGATGGAGGGATGGATGAGTGGAATGCTAGATGGATGGAAGGATAGATGATGGATAGGTTTGCAAATGGTTGCATATGGACATGGATGGGCACACAGATGGAAGGACAGAATGAATGGTGAAAGACTGAATAATGGATGAAAGAATGATTACACCTTGTAATCCCCATTATCTTAAGTACATTTTCTATAGACTTTCACATTTATGAGTCATTGTCTCTATATAATATGTGTGTGATGTAATGCACTCCTACACCCTGTCCTACTTACTTGGGATGAGTAGCACTATAAAAGAAATTAAATACACATGAGAGAGGGTCTATGTGAAGAGGAGGGTCACCTTTGGAGGGTGACTGGCCGGACAGGGCATCGGGGGTTTCCCTGGGAGTATGGAAAGGTGGCTGTTGGGGGGCGGTTTTGTTAGCACAAAAAGACCTGCACATTTGCTCAAAGCTGCGTGCATACTGAAAAACAATTGTCTCAACCTAATATAAACTTCTTTTCACTTGTGCTTAATTGGTTGTCTATTAACTTACTTATACACTATTGCGCGACCTCTTTTGATGTGTCTGTAAAACTTACCTTTTGTCCTGAATTTTGACCTGCTGTCCTGAATTTTGACCCTTTGTCCTGAATATTTACACTCACCAGCCTGAATTTTCACCCATGCCAGTTGGTCACACTAGGTGTGGTTTTCCTTTCCATGTTTTACTGGCTCGTGCTCTATTTGCTTGGGCTTGTGTGCAAACAATGCACACTTAAAACAAACTTAATGGGAGGCCCTTCTTCCGTTTTTTGTCTGTTGACAGAAGCATCTATTTGTAGGTATTGAAAATGCATTAAAAGGAATGAGAAAAACAAGGCGTCTGTCGCCATCTAGTGGTATGCCCATGCAAGATGATTTTTTTTCTCCATTTAAATATCTATGCATGTTGCTGAAAAGAGCACGGTACTCCAGAAAGTAATTGGGAACAGGGGGCTACTGCTCTGTCACTAGGCTATGGGAAAATTGGTAGCTGGTGAAGGCTGATCTGTAATGCAGGGGAGTTTTTCCTTGTATTTCCAGATAACGTGGGTCCTTCGTATCCCACTAATTGTGTGCTGTATGCAGGGGATTGTGAGAGTGTTGGTAAATCCTCCCCTCACGAACAGCATAGTTAGTAAAGTGCATGTGGAAAGTTGACATGACATCCCATGTGTAATGTCCTCTGGTACGTCAACTTTGGAAACCCTATTGATGTCTTTGGGGATTGGGGCAATCCACATCCCACCAGACCTGCAGGAATTGCCTGCTAAAGTACCCTCCACATGGCTCCAGCTGGTTTGACTGACTGTGCAGCACAGTCCCTAGAAACAGTTCAATTCCACTGAGGATAATTGGCCCGCAACTTGCCAATACACACTTGTTTGCCTATTTATTGTGCTCTTTCAGTATAGTACCCTGAGAAAATGCTTGCCAAGGTGCTTTCTGTTATGGTTGGCAGGGTGTGGGAATTCAAAGTGGTGCATCATTTACTGGGGCCTCTATTTCCACAAGTTCACCAACTTCTGGCTCAATAAAGTCAATCTAGGATGAACTGGGTTCATTTGACTTGAATTGACTTGACTTGAATCAAAGATGAATTGGATTCATTTGACTTGAATTGACTTGAATTGGATTTAGCATGAATTGGGTTCATTTGACTTGCCGTGAATCTGGTATGAATTGGGTCCTATTGACTTGTTGAAGAAGCTCCGTCGCTTCAGCCAGGAGCATGATATGCAAGAAATAGAATGCGTGGTTGCTGCTGAATAAGCCTAGGACCAGAGATAAAACCACAGCTCTTGTTCTTACTCGGTAGATGAACAGCTCAGCTTCATGGTCTGAAGAGGAGCTGCCACGAACAAGCAGATGTAAGAGCCAAGGCTAAGCTGACTGACATTGGCTATATTGTCAATGACTCAAGGAGGAAGTCTGCCCACGAAGCCTGAGATTTTGCAGCCCTACTGACAAACCGAAAGAATTCTGCAACATTTACATCACAACCAGGCCTCGTTCAAGTCAGAGACAAAGGAGTGTGTGCGAATGAGCCTGCACTGCTCCTATTGCTTATTTCTCCTGTATACCTGCCCAACAACCTGTTGAAGAGCACCTTGACTCATGCCCCAGTGTTAGGGTGGGAGTGAGGGCTAATACTAAGCATGGACAGTATACTCCGCTCCGCTGGTGGAGTTTGCAGTGTTGTGGCACTCGGCGCTCTGTTTGGAGAGCGGAGTTCAGCAAACTCCACCTACCCCCAGCAGAACAGAGTTTTATCGTCTTGACTCCGAAAGTGCAGTTGAAAAAAGTTATAGGGGAAAAGGCACACAACTTACAAAGAGTCTCCACTGGAAATACAACATTCTATTCAACAACAGAGACTGACGGACGTCCCCAGCTGACCACCCAGAACCACAACACATTTTTCTAGGCCACTTACCGTTTGCTGGGAGTGTATGTGTTTATAGCTTGCAATGCAGAGGCAGCAAGCCATAATTGCTTTGTGTGACTAATGACGTTACCCCAATGCATTATGAAGGCGAGGATCCGATGGTATTCTATGGTGCTGGGAGATTAGGTGTTAGACGCAATGTTCAGGTTTATTTCAAATGTTGTTCAGTTAATTTCGTAACATTATTTTCAACATTTCTTGCCATATTAATTGGTCAATACATGAGCTGTTGCTTTTGTTGATCCGCCTCAATGACTTTAACAAGGTAACCCTCCTGGGAAATATTTTTATTTGTAGAAACATTAATTTTATGTCATAACACACCAAGTTATCCTAACAATTCACTTATTGTGTTTCAAAATGAGTGCTCTTTGACACAAGTAAAATATGCTTAAATATAAACACACAAGTATGACATAACATAATTTGTGCCTTATTGTATTTATCCCAGGATAATGTGCTGCATGGCTAAACCCGTATAAGGTCAAAAAGGCAAGACCTATTGGCTATGCCAATCCTTGTTCTTCTCCTTAAAGGAGGAAGGAAAATAACAAGATAGCACACTGTCTCAACTTTTCTCGCCATGAGAGAGGAGCACTCTTTGGAGCCGACGGCCTTGTTGCAAACTCTAACACCTCAAGAGAGCTTTCCTACCACCAGATCCTTGGCCTCACAAATAGAGGCTCTTAAAAATGCTATGATGGCTATATTTGTCTCTCTTCCCTCAGAAGATGCAGTCGCAGCCCAAAATGACCCTTAGTCTTATGTTGTTTTGGGTCCACCTTCTTCAAAGTCAATGGATCTAGTCTTACTGTCTAAAATCTTCTATAGAGTTTTCGTCAATGCTGGTGTTGAAGGTTTTGTCTTCAGTTTTGGAGATGGTATTGAAGTGAGCGCTGTAGCTAGAGTAACTGATTGTCCGGGACTCCAAATTTGGAGACTCACATTCATAATATTTTGCAGGCAACGAGACCTAACACCAACAAATGCCTTCTGGAGAAGGAATTTGCAATGAGTCTCTCCATGTCTAGAAATGAACCTCTCCAGTTGATACATAACCTGTTTAGCTTTGATTAAAATATTTCATCTTTCCGGTACCAGTGGACCGAGACAAATATCAAGAGGACAGGGACCGCCATAGTTTGTTGGCCTCTCTGGACCTAACACCATCATTTTGGCAGATTTACATTACAACATGCTGGACACCTACCCAGAGACAGAGTTTCTAGCGCTGGAAGTCTAGCTTGGCTGAGCAGGCCCATTATACCTGTGAGATGATCAGATGCATTGCCGTGTTTTAGTGTGACTATAACCTGCTGCAGCCATGGTTCTCGCTCATGCTAACTTAGCATACCGGATATGCTCATCTCTCGGCCATGGAGACATTGAAGACTGTTCCTGAGATGGAAATATTTGGAAACTGGCTTGCTAAGCCAAGACTATTTACATCTTTGGTACATGTGAGTGCATTCACTATTTCTCAAGTGCTCAGCTAGTCGCCTACTTGTGTGCTTGGTGAGAATTTCCGCATGTGACTGATAGTATGACATTTGTGCGAAGGAGGGTTCATCTGTAGGTGCTGCCTTGGGAGGCATGCTCCTTTTGTTGATGGTTGGGGATCCCGTTGTCAGTAATCTCTATGATCCACACTCTATGAACTCTTGTATTTGAAGCTCTACAGACAAAACTAAAAGAGAGTTTCTTTGACATACATTAGTGATAAAGGATGGCACATAAATGTGAGACATATTACACATGTGTCAGCTGAAGTACTTGCTGTTCACAGAGATACCAATTAGCAAGCAAGATTCAAAAGAGAACCTACCGTTCAATATGTCCCTTACTGACCAACTCAAAGAGGCCTTGATAAGCGGCAGCCTGCTGCTGGTGTTCAAAGGGAGCCTGAGAAACGCACTGTGCTGCCATCGCTGACCCACTTTACCTCTCAGTTTATCTGACTCAGGGAGCCTTGCAGTCCGAGCTTCACCTTGCAAGTCCAAGCAGAACATGATTCCTGTGAACCCCTGATAGGAAATTGAAGACACGCACGAGGCCATTTTGACTATGTTTGTTCTTGCCTCTTTAGTGAGGTATACGCATGGCCTTTGGATGATGGCTGCTCCAGCAGTCCATAGTCTATATAAGGCATATATGAAAACACCATCAGGGTCTGCTTGCTTCCCATTCAGAGGGAATCCATCCTGTTAATTTAGGCTGGACAGGAGATCAGAACAGGAGCAAGGGCCACATTTAGTGGTTGTTGGATGGTACGCTGTCCATCAGTTTGGCTGAGGCCATTCCATCTGCCACCTGGACGGACTATCGTCCACCAAATTTGGAGATCACCGCTGGCCCAGCGATGATCTCTGTCCTGTAACTAGAAGAATGGCGGTTCCGGTCAATGTTAAAAATGTTTGTAGATGATGAGTGTCAGTTTTGACGGCTGTCAACAAATCCTTCACAGACTTTTTGCTTTTAGAAACAAACTTCCAAAGTAGGAATTTGTAAATGAAAGACAGAAACCTAATCACCCTCCACCCAGGCAGTTTTTTCCCTGGGTGCAGGGGTCATTTTGTTAATTTTCTGCAAGGTCACCAGGTGGTGATGGACAGGATGAAAAAATACATGTCATCATCCACCCAAAATAGGGTGGAAATGGTCTTACGCTGACAGCCCCATCTCTGTCGGGCCCTCAGAAGAAGCTTTCCATTGACGGAGCCCATTGGGGCTCTGTTGACAGAAAGCTGGCGGTTCATCCAACTTTAAATGAGGCAGGCGGACTATGCATTCGGCTGACCTAATACTCTGTTGCACTTGCGACAGAGTACTCTGTTAGTTTAAATAACCCACCAAACCCACCAAGCCTAATTTACATGAGAGTAGTTCTTGTCTGTAATGTCACACTGAGCAAAAATACAATGGACTAGAATGCAGCCCAGATAGCTTACTAGATAAATTCAAGCATTGAGCCCATGGCCAGTATTGCTTTCTTTAGTGAGATGCCCTAACAGTTATTCCCAGACATGAGTCTCCTGCTCACTGTGCCATAGGAATCAAGCTGGACCTCACTAACAAGGACCACATTCACAGAAACTTCCTCCGGTGGTTGGTTGAATCTCATTCAATGGTAACCTGGCCTGTATTTTGGGCGGGACTCTTCCTATTGGAGCAGGACCAAGCCTGATTTGCATAAGTGTGGTTCTTGGCTGATGTAGCACAGTGGACAAAACAACAATAGACTAGAATACAGCCCCCAGTATTTACCAGCGGCTGAGATTAATTTAAGCATTCTACCCATCATATCTTTGATTTCCTTTGAATGTATAGTGTTCACGACTGGGGAGCTCACCTTGGGTGTCTTCACATTTATTGCACCGTGGTCCTAGAGGAGAAAGCACGCCACACGAGCCTTCTGAAAGTGAGAGTGAACAGGCTGGGGTTGAAGGTATTGTTCCCCTGCTACAGGGCAAACAGATGCACATTTAAAAAAACAATATGACCATAGTGTTCGACATAAACAAGCAAGTTGTTGTGCAGTCCCAACAGCTTTGGTGGAAAGTGCGAGAGCTCTGGCATTGGGCCATAGGGGGCGGTAGTAGCTTGTCGGTGGCTCAACTAGCAGGGAAGGAGAACACGGCAGTGGCCTTCCTCGGCAGGCTGTTTTCAGTGAGCAGCAACTCTTACCGGAGAGCTCTGATCTCATCTTCCAAAAACCTCCTCCTCCATTCATGCTTTGGGACTGATCCTCCCTCGGGGCCCCATGGACACAGTCTTTTCTGCACTTTGAGACAAAAGCTGCTTGATATACTGGCAAAACGTATTTCAGATCGTACGTGTGATTTTTTTGAAATTACACATAATTCATGGAATAAAATCTCAAAATTTGCACACCCATATTTATGGTTTTAGCTGCCTTTATTACTCTTCCTCAACCTTTGAGGTAGGAGGAGCAGCTTCACAGGTATGGCGCCTGCCGCCATATCCACACCCCGCAGACTCAGTTATGGACCACTGGCAATTGAGCTACTTGCTTGGATGGAGCATGCGTAGTAATCTTTAGTCTAATGCTGAGAATCTTAGCCATGCTGTTTCTAAATGGTCATATTCAAGGCTGGAGATCTCTGTAAACAGCATGAAAAGGGGTCCCTGACCCATTCACTTGTTGTGCGCTAGGAACTAGTGACCGGGAGTGCAGTTAACTTATAATCTAATTGTGCACTTAGACTCTATGGGGCTTGCACGACAGGTGCGTCACTCTTATTGACGCAGCACAATGGGCTGCCCCATATATACACCCTGCGTAGCTTTTCATGGCCTTGTATATACAGCCCCTTTTCACTCATCACTTTGCGTGAAAGGGCCTTCCATGGGTGTTGCTGTGGGTCTTCCCATGCTACACCCATGGATTCTGTAGTATTCCCAGGTTTACAACATTTCATAAACCAGGGAATGCGTCAGAATCCTTTGCCTCCCCAGGGGAGGTGTAAGGAGGTGCAACGAGAAGAAATACTTTTATTTCTCCTAATTATTTCCTCTCTAAATGCATGCCGCACTGTGTAGCATGCATAGAATGAGGAAAACATCATCAATGATTGTTTTTGTGCAGGAAGGTATTCCTTCCTGCACAAAAACAATCATGCTTGCAACGCACACACCCTTGCAAGGGTGCCTGTGATGGTGCATGAGAGCCAATTGTGAGGCAATTCTGAGGAAAGCACAGAGATGCGGCATATTGTTTTAAAATATTCTGTATCCCTGTGCTCTTAAAATGATGCAGCTTGGCGCAATGAAATGGCTTGCAGCACCACGCGGCCACATTTTGTCGTAAATAAGCCCCCAAGATTCTTATTTGTCCACTGTAAAGATCCTACTGGGTTTTACTATTGTCCATTGTGTATAGGTAGGATTTTTATACCGTGGGCTGCTTATGGCACTGTAGGATTTGTACTATTTATGGTTGTGCACTGGTAGGGTTTACATTGTGGGATGTTCCGTGCACTATTGGGTTTACATTTTTGGCAGTAATGCACTTGGTAGTGTTTACACCACGGGATGTTTGAGTGCACTGTTTGGTTTGTACACATGGGGGCAGTGCATGGTAGGGTTTACACCGCAGGATGCTGAGTGCACTGTTGAGTTTGTATTATTGCTGGTAGTGGACTGGTTGGGTTTATACCGTGGGAAGCAGAGTGCACTGTTGGCTTTGTATTATTGCAAGTCATACACTTGTAGGGTTTACATCTTGAGATGTTGAGTGCACTGCTGGTCTTATATTATTGGGGGCAGCAAACTGGTAGTCTTTAGACAATGGGCTGCAGAGTGCACTGTTGGGTTTGTACTATTAGGGACAGTGCACTTGTAGGACTTACACCGTGAGATGTTGAGTGCACTACTGGATTTGTACTATTGGGGGCAGTACACTTGTAGAGTTTACACCACGGGATACTGAGTGCACTGTTGGCTTTCAATTATTGCCAGTTATGCACTTGTAGGATTTACACTGTGAGATGTTGAGTGCACTGTTGGGTTTGTATTATGGGGGGCAGTGCACTGGTAGGATTTACACCATGAGTTGTTGAGTGCACTGTTGGGTTTGTATTATTGCTGGTAGTGCACTGATAGCTTTTGTAACATTGGGTTTGTATTATTGGCAGTTGTGCACTGGTTGGGTTTACACCACATGATGCTGAGTGCACTACAGGGTTTGTACTATTGGGGGCAGTGCACTGGTAGGGTTTACACCACAGGAGGCTGAGTGTACTGTTAGGTTTGTACTATTGGGGCAGTGCACTTGTTTGGTTTACACCTCGGGTTGCTGAGTGCACTGTTAGGTTTGTATTATAGGCAGTAGTGCTCTGGGATCATTTACATCACAAGATGGTGAGGGCACTACTGGGTTTGTACTATTGGGGTAATGCACTGGTAGGGCTTACACCCCGTGATGCTGAATACACTACTGGGTTTGTACTTATGGAGCAGTGCACTTGTAGAGTTTACACCAGGGGATGCTGAGTGCACTGTTGAGTTTGTACTGCTGGGGATAGAGCACTGGTAGGGTCTACATCTTGGGATGC
Organism: Triturus cristatus; assembly: GCF_964204655.1. Lineage (NCBI taxonomy): Eukaryota > Metazoa > Chordata > Amphibia > Caudata > Salamandridae > Triturus > Triturus cristatus. The sequence goes on from NC_140584.1 coordinate 604,986,301, forward strand.
TGGTTGCATTGTTGGCAGTAGTTCACTGGCTGGGTTTACACCGCAGGATGCTGAGCGCAATGTTGGGTTGTTATTATTGGCCGTAGTGCACTGATTTGGTTTACCCCATGCAGGGCCTGCTCTAGGGCTGACTTCAGGTGGGGGGTATCATGTTTATAAGTATAGTATGGTTTTAAAAGCACCTACTGGCCGTTTGCAGCCTCCAGCAATTTTCAGGCAATGATAAAAATGTCAAGATAACTCCGGTGATTAATGTTCTTCCTAGAGAGTCTGCAAAGAGCTTGTACCATGCAGATGACACAGTGCATATAATGTAAATAGTTCAGTGAATAACTGCTTTTGTCAGAGAGATCCCTTGTTACTTGCAGTTTATAAGTAAAAAACCTAATACAGAACAGTGAGCTATTAACTTTCATCAAAGAGCTGCATGCAGCCTGCAAGGTATAGATTAGAGCGTTATGATTTTTGTCCCAGTCTTTCATTATCCTAATGTTGCAAAAAGGGTTCGTTTGGGTATAAATCAATTCTTACTATTGAAATGAACCCCCACCCATGGTGTTACGTTTTCAGAGTTTGTGCTTCTCCTCATCAAGCCTCTTAAACTATACTGCCTGTGACTCTCACACGTTGTAGGCCTCTGCCTTATGTAACATTTCCTATACACTGATTTACACACGTATGATAGATTGTCTCAGTGTAATGTGTATGTGATGTGAAGTGCTTTGATACTCCACACTGGAATGAGTGGCGCTATACAACTAGTTACATGCATCTGAGAGAGTGGGTATAGAGACTTGAGGGGAACTGTTAATGGGTGGAAGTGAGGGAGTCTGTGGTGGAGGTGGTCATTGGGGGGCGCCAACAAACATTGTCCTTGTGTCGCACCGGGTGCCATCAGCACTAAAGCCGGCCATGGCACTGTGGGATGGTGAGCGTGTTAAGGTCTAATACAGTTGACTAAACACTGAGACATCGACCCTTTTATATTTGCAATGTCTGCAGCATTCTAAGAATGATGAATCACACGCTGAGATGTCAGAGAAACGCGTTCCACGTTTTATCTTTTTGCCTTTGTTTTTATATTGCATTTTACAGTTCATTAACTTTTTCTGCAGCGTTTTTAAAATAATAATTTCATTGTCTGCATTTCCCCTCACCTTGTGGTGCCAAGGCTGCATTTAGACAAAACATTCCCAAGTACACAGTGCCCCCTGGTGGCTGCTGGGGAATCTGGTCCCTAAGGAAAGTAAACAACGAGCCTAAGGAGTGAAGAGCAAAGGATAGGGCACTTTAAAAAGGAGCAGACACTGTATTTGACAGAAACCGTATTGCACCGTAATGTAGCATTTATATTGCGCCTATTACCCTTGGGTGGGGCACTTAAGTGCATGTCTTTGTAGGCAGCAAGCTACTCCGTGTAGGCTGTGTGGTTGCAGGTGTGTTTTCTTTATTTTTTGATTCTACGTGGGGAGGGTTTCCGAGACCACCAAAGTGTGGTTATCACGTGATGGGATGTAGCGCTTAGCATTGAGGTGGATGAAAAGGAAGTGTGTGATAGAGATAATAAGTTAAGCTGCATCTTTGAGCAGCTTTCCAGGTCCCCTAATGCTATTTCTTGTAATCATATTCTACTTAGCTGGTTTATGCACTGGGTTGTCCAACCTAATATTTTGTTTAAAGTTTTTGTTCCAGAGCAGGCATGGATGGAAAGAGAAATGGTGAGGAGATCTGCTGGGAGGGTTGTTACCGTCATCCGATGTCTGAATGTCATTGTGAGATGGAAAGAAGTGGTCGTCATGTGTAGCTAGTTGGGGCCTGCAGTGGTGGACTAGGTTAGAGTCCTTCAGCTGGCCAGCCATATGCATCTGATCTTTTTAGCTCTTCCATGTCTGATCAGTTGGTGATGGCTGGTTTATTGGCTGGTGAAGTACTGGATGATGGACAAGACTCATGCATGTCTTATGATAATGCAAGATGATTAAGCTATAGATTACTGCCGGCTGCTGAGTGTTATGGTATTAGTGTGAACTAGAAGGGTTAGATATGAATTGACATTGCTATATAATATCCAGGCTAACCAAAGGTCTAACCTTCTTAGTTTACCTGGGTATAAAAAATTGTGTGTTGGTTGGGTTGCTCCATAATTGTAATGTGTGAGCTGTAGATTGAACCTTACGGTGTGATTATCTTTCAGGGTTCAATTCGAGGGTTGTAGGATGAAGTAGATTTCTTGGTAATAATTATGTTTCCCACTATCTTCTGAAGTGCATGTGTTGCTGATTGCTTCAAATTTAGGCTCGTAGCAATGTCTAGAGCTTAGTATCTTGCACTGAGAAAGCTGTGCCTTCTACTGATTTCTTACTGCAAGTTGGTATGGTGCTTTGCGGCACAAGCTTGGAGCGCAGTGTCCTGCTTTGTTTCTATTGCTTGAATTTAGTTTGTAGGTATGGTGGTTCTTTTCCTTGGGAGGCTGTGTGGACAATGCAGAGTGCCTTGAACATTGCCCATTCAACTATAGGTAGCCAGCGGAGTGACTGAAGGACTGGAGCTATGCATTCATTTGTGTAAAGGCTGAGAAGGCATATTATGGCATCATTTTGAATTAGTTGTATTTTGTGCATGAAGAAGCAAGGTGTGTTAAGTTACAGGCTGTTGGCATAGTCAAGCTTGGAGATTACGAGAGTGAAGACAGCTTGTAGTTTTCGTTTGGTATCAAAGATATGAAAAGATGTGACATCATGTTTTCATTGTGTAAAAGGTAGTCCTTGTGGCATTGTTAACATGTGGTACCATGGATAGGTCTGAATCCATGGTTACCACTATAGTTCTGGCTTTTCTTGATGTTATTGGAGGGGCCTCAAGTTTCTCGGTACATACGGCAGAATGTTGGTAATTTTTCCATTGCCAACATGTCATGATTTCTGCATTTGCAGGATTGAAGGTTATGTGGTTAGCCATTATCTATGGGTTTTTGGCAAGATGGTCATCCGGTTTTGAGCTGTAGAGGTCCTCCGGGCCAGCAGTACTAGCACTGGAGGTGGTCTGTATCAGTGTTTGTCTTCAGAATATGAGCTGAGATGTGGCTATGTGTGTGCGAGCTGTGAAAGCTGGCAGCCATTGGGGGAGGAGTGAACTGTGTTGATCTTCAATCAATCAATCAGTGACACTTATAAAGCGCGCTACATACCCGTAGGGTCTCAAGGCGCTGGGGGGGGGGAGCCGCTACTGCTCGAACAGCCAGGTCTTCAGCTTCTTCCTGAAGGAGAGGTGGTCTTGGGTCAGGCGCAGGTCGGTCGGGAGGGAGTTCCAGGTCTTGGCGGCCAGGTAGGAGAAGGACCTTCCTCCTGTAGTCGCTCTTCGGATGCGGGGGACGGCGGCGAGGGCGTGGTTGGCTGATCGGAGGTGGCGTTTGGGAGCGTAGAAGTTGATCCGGCTGTTGAGGTAGCTCGGGCCTTGGTCGTGTAGGGCTTTGTGTGCGTGGGTGAGGAGGCGGAAGGTGATTCTTTTGTTGACGGGGAGCCAGTGAAGGTCTCTCAGATGTCCAGAGATGTGGCTGGTTCGTGGGATGTCGAGGATGAGTCTGGCTGAGGCGTTCTGGATCCGCTGGAGTCTCTTCTGGAGTTTGGCGGTGGTACCGGCGTAGAGGGCGTTGCCGTAGTCCAGTCGGCTGGTGACGAGGGCCTGGGTGACGGTCTTCCTAGTCTCGGTGGGGATCCACCAGAAGATCTTCCGTAGCATGCGTAGGATGTTGAAGCATGCCGAGGAGACGTTGTTGACTTGCCTGGTCATGGAGAGGGAGGAGTCCAGGATGAAGCCCAGGTTGCGTGCATGGTCTGTCGGTTTGGGTGCGGTGCCCAGGGCGGGAGGCCACCAGGAGTCGTCCCAGGCGGAGGGAGAGGAGCCCAGGATGAGGACCTCCGTCTTGTCCGAGTTCAGTTTCAGGCGGCTGGTCGTCATCCACTCGGCTACCTCTTTCATCCCTTCGTGCAGGTTGGCTCTGGCGGCGGTGGGGTCGTTGGTCAGGGAGAGGATCAGCTGGGTGTCGTCGGCGTAGGAGATTATGCTGAGGTTGTGTTTGCGTACGATGGCCGCGAGGGGGCTCATGTAGACGTTGAAGAGGGTGGGGCTCAGAGATGATCCTTGGGGGACGCCGCAGATGACTTCGGTGGCCTCTGACTTGTACGGTGGTAGGCGGACTCTCTGTGTTCTCCCGTCGAGGAAGGAGATGATCCATTCCAGCGCCTTGTCCTGGATTCCGACGTTGCTGAGGCGCCGTACTAGGGTGCGGTGGCAGACCGTGTCGAATGCCGCGGAGAGGTCCAGGAGGATGAGGGCCGCTGTTTCTCCGTTGTCCATCAGGGCTCGGATGTCATCGGTGGCGGCGATGAGGGCGGTCTCGGTGCTGTGGTTGGCTCGGAAGCCGGACTGTGAGGGGTCGAGGGATCCGTTCGTCTCGAGGAAAGCGGCCATCTGCTTGTTGACGGTCTTCTCGATGACTTTGGCTGGAAACGGGAGGAGCGAGATGGGGCGGTAATTCTTGAGGTCGGTGGGGTCCGCTGTTGGTTTCTTGAGTAGAGCGCTGAGTTCGGCGTGTTTCCAGCTCTCGGGGAAGATGGTGGTGTCGAAGGATGTGTTGATGATGTCACGCAGGTGGGGTGCGATGACAGCGTCGGCCTTGTTGAAGACGTGGTGAGGGCAGGGGTCGGTCGGTGATCCGGAGTGGATGGAGTTCATCGTGCGGATGGTGTCTTCGGTGCTGATCGGGGTCCAGGCGTGGAGGGTGGTGGTGGGGGGTGGTTGTTCGGTCATGGTGTGCGTTGGTTGGTTGTTGAAGCTGTTGTGTATGTCCGCGATCTTGTTGTGGAAGTATGAAGCCAGGGAGTTGCAGAGGTCTTGCGATGGGGTGATGTCGTTGTTTCCTGCGCTGGGGTTGGAAAGCTCTTTGACGATGTTGAAGAGTTCCTTGCAGTTGTGTGCGTTGTTGTCCAACCGGTCCTTGAATGCTGTTTTCTTGGCGGCGCGGATCAGCTGGTGGTGTTTCCGGGTGGCAAGTTTGAAGGAGGTCCTGTTGTCCGGTGTCGGTTCCCTTCTCCAGACTTTCTCGAGGGCTCGGCAGTTCTTCTTGGAGCTCTTGAGTTCGTCGGTGAACCATGGGGCTTTCTTGCTGCCGGATCTGCTGGGCGGGGTCCTCAGTGGGGCGAGTTCGTCCGCACAGTTGCTGATCCACTTCGTGAGGTTGTCGGCGGCCTGGCTGGGGTTCGCTGAGCTGGCAGGAGGGTGCTGGCTCAGGGAGGTGGCGAGCTGGTCTGCTGTGATCTTGTTCCAGCTTCTGCGGGCGGCCTGTTGCTGGTGGTGGTGGGTCGTTGTTTTCTTGAAGGTGAAGTGGACGCAGCTGTGGTCCGTCCATTGAAGCTCTGTGGCGTGGCTGAAGTCGATGTCCTTGCTGGATGAGAAGACAGCGTCGAGTGTGTGTCCGGCGAGGTGGGTGGGGGTGGACACCAGTTGCTTGAGTCCCAGGTTGGCGAGGTTGTCGAGCAGGGTGCTGGTGTTGCGGTCGTTGTTGTTCTCCAGATGGAAGTTGAGGTCTCCCAGGAGGATGTAGTCAGCGGAGGGGAGGGCATGCGGGCTGACGAAGTCGGCGATGTCCTCGCTGAATTGTGTGCGTGGTCCAGGGGGTCGGTAGATCAGGGTGCCTCTGAGGGTGGTGTTCGGGTTGGTGTGGATCTGGAAATGCAGGTGTTCGGCGGTGGTCAGGGAGTTGTCGGTGCTGGTCGTGAGACGGATGGTGCTCCTGTGGATGATGGCGATGATCTTCGGTATGGGAGCCATGTATCTATCTGAGGAATGGTAGATGTGTGTCCATCTAGTGAAACGGAACAGCTTGTCCTTTCAGGAATGGTGGCAAGCTGTGTTTCTGTCCAAGAGATATCCAGATGCAGGGATGGAGTATACTACCTCCATAAGTGACGGGGAGGTTCCACGTTATGCCTGGGCTCAGCTTGGTGTAAATTAAAGTGCCTGCAGACAATCAGTTGGTTTTGTGTCTGGAGTGGAGTTGCTATGAATATTTCATGCATGATAGGTTTTCAGCCTTTGTGAAGTAGTTCTCGAGATCTGGAGTGAGAAGGGACTGTGCTGAACTGACCAGAAGCATGGGCTTTGGCCAAGTTCCCATGGTATCGTCTTGCTGATTACTTCCTAGTGGCCCCTTACCTGTGAAGGGCCTCTACAGAGAAGCTGCAACGTGCTTTGGAACACAGTAATGGATGGTCAGCGATAGTTTGACTCAAGCCACTGGCAGCCAGTTTCCACAAAGCTCTACTGGTCCCCAAATGGCTCTGCCGCTATGGTCTGTTGGAGAGTAACCCTGATCCCATGGTATCCTGCAGATATTGGGCAATACATGGCAGGTCACCCCTTAAAAGCTACCAACCCAGCGGGTGACCCACAGGTTTCCCTCACAGTTGATTGTAGGAAAGCCCCTTTTTTCAGTGGACAATTGAATGACTCTGGGTGTTTATCCCTTTACACTAGAAAGCATCTCATGGCATTGCTTTATGTCATTAATGCTTAAAATACATTAAAAGAAACCATGAGGAGTCTTCATTAAAGATGATGTCCCATGGCCCCAAACAAAAGGAACCATTGAAACTATAGGCCCTTTCACAGAGACCGAGGACGAAGTGTGCCAAGTGCGTTGTGATGAGTGGCTGATTCCATGTGTGAGTGTTGCATGTCACACTCTGAGGGATATTCTCAAGAACATGTGGTAACTACTGCAAAATCAGCTTAACGCAACTCTTCACATCGCAGTCCATCGCAGGAAAACAACTCTGTGTTAACGTGGTATTCTCAACCCGGCGGCAAGTTTGCGATAGTCCCACGATAACGCGTAAATGACCGCGATAAAGTCAACACGTCGCCTCAAAAATGTGAAACACCAACGCAAAAAAGCTGAGATGAGGCCAAGTGCGTACACATATGTTGTGCAACACACAACATGCAACGATCATCTTGCACACGATGTCTGGGCTGTACAGGATCCTTCCACCTGTGACCTCCAGGCACCTGAAACGTGATTTCAACACGCCAAATGTGCATTCCACGATGCCCCTGGTGCGTTTGTGGGCCGCATTGTACTGCCTCGGGAGCTGTGTATTCGGGGCTCGGAGGGGTGTCATCTTCCAAGTGCAGAGTGCATATCCCTGATCACCTGTGACAGTGGAGGGAGACATAAATCAATATTTGGATCTGCATTGATGTGTTGGCAGGCTCACTGGTTCATTGGTGAGTGATATGTGTGACTTTGTGAATCCTGTATGACATGCACTGCTTGTTGCAAATGAGCAGCATCAATGTGTATTACGTAGCCTCACTGCTGCTACTCCCTCCCCCCGAGCCTATTCACTAGTGTGCGCAGCGTGGTTGCATCATTAGCACCCCTACGGCACACCATTGTCATGCCCGTCTGCACATGTCCACAAGCCTAACAACGACACAGTGATGTTGTTCGCTGAAGGCGGGCGGCCACCTGCGTGTAGGCCTATGATAAGGACAGGGCGGACACAGATGTAGAGTTCATGCCTGGCTGAACTCGCCCTGCGGTTGAGGGTATACCTTTGGCTTATGCTGCAGAATTAGCGACACACACAGCAGTTGGCATGTATGATCCCGGACCTCTGGCGGGCTTGCTCACCCTCATGTACCCCTCGGCCAAGGCCACACTCTGTGGGCATGCAACATAGCAACATTGCACATTGCGTGACGGGTGGCGCAGACACTACACCAAAGACACACGCATCAGGTACCTCTTTGTCAAGGCCTAAGCTCAACCACGCCCAGAGCCACGTGTCAAATAACCACAACCCTACGCCGTACTGCCGTACACCGCTCCACTCACTTACGCTCACAGGGGGGTCCGATACAGCTACACGTCCCAGGTCTACCCCACTGCCTGAGGTGACAAGGTTGCGCACGCTGTACACAGCACAATGTGATGTGGTATGGCCCGGGGTCCTCATGCATACATAATGAGCACACGGACACACTGAGATAATTTGAGTGACTGGCTAACGGACACGTGCACCAGGCACCTTTTATTGCCAGGGTCACACGTCCAGTTATGCCTGTGCTGGATGGGTGTTGGGCAGTGTAAGCAACCCCTCAGGGGTTGGTTGGTGCTGGCAACAACTACAACAGTGATCAGACAATCAGAATTTCAAAGTACAAACAGCAAGGGTCCATGACGTGAGATGCACAGAGTTAGTGGCCTCGGATGCCCTGTGGCCAATACAGGCGCACCCCCAAGGGACGGTGACTTGTGGTGCACTGAGATAGGGCCACGAGAGCTGAGCGGGTCCTCGTTGATGTCCAAGGAGAATCTCGCGGAGTGTTGCTGGGGACAGTGGAAGGTGTCCATCCAGGGCATGATGCAGAGGCCAGAAGCAAGCAGAAACAGGCATTATGGAGAAGTTGAATGCTACAGTCTCCTTTTTCCCACCATGTCAGTATCAGCTACATGATGAAGACAACCCCCAGGCCATAGACTCAGACGCCAACAAAGTTCAACGGGAGAGTGCCCATGACTCCCGTGGCACAGAGTCAGTGGCACCAGACCTGTGAGGGGATGCAGTCTGTGATGAGGCCTGTACAATGATATTAACTCTGTAATGAACAAATCAAGACTCAGTTCCAATTGTGTGTCCTACTCGACCGCAGTGTGTGCCGGAGGCAGCGGTCAGCATGGGGCAACCGTTGTGCAGCCAGCTCCTCCTGGATCTCTAACACATGGCATTGGAATGGCATGTGGAGAAGATTCCTGGTTGACGGAGGTGAGGGCACCAGAACTGAGTGGGTGTGCACCCTGCGACGATGCCGTGTCCTGCCTGGGATGGACTGGATTGGATTTGTTTGAGGCCTGCTGGGCTGGTGTGTAGGCCTAAGGCAGAAGTACGCAAAGGCCCACAGACACGTATGGTTGGAATGCTATGCACAGAGTTGGTGGCACCACATCGAAGGGAGTATAGGGATTTAAACAATGCCACGAATATGTACATCGTGTAATCAAGACTCAGTTCCAAATGTGAAACCTACTTGTCCGCTGTGTATGCCGGTGGAGTGCGTCAATGGGAATGGAGTACTTGGTCTTGGGCCTTGCTCGCAGAGGCCGCGATGGTCTGAGGAGGCTGCCAAGGTCGCGGGCCTCTGGCTTGTAGCTGGCACAGGCACGTGGTGGGCTCTCTTGGGGACACTCCGGTGTTGGCAGGTGAGCAGTGAAGCCTGGAATGCGCTGGGGGGGGACAAGACTGGTTCAGGGAGCAGCGGCACAGGCTGCGGCAGGCGCCCAGGATTGCAGGCATGGCCGCACACGGCGTCAGCCTCGTGGCGGGGTGAGAGGCGCCACCCTGGCAGACACGTTGGCCATTCCGGAAGAGAACCACGCCCAGGGCTGTGTGCTTTTTATTCACACCCCTACGCTAGTCTGGCGTACGCCGGGTAAGCCCACTCCGCACACGCTTACAGGGAGGACGTAACAAGCTACATTTCTGTGAACTTCCCCACTGGCTGGGGTGACATGGTTGCGTCCACTGTCCACAACACTACCAACACCAGCATGAGATGTTGACATGGGTATGTCTGTGGTCTGCATACTGCAGTCTGTCCAGCACATCCATGCCACCCTTGGCAATGTGTGCATTCTTATTCATGGGTCACTTGCCTCCTTCCCATATGCCTGGTTGTCACCTACCTCCACATTCCCCTGGTGTGTGGCTGATGTGCCATGCCATTTGTGGCTCATGTACATGGCTAGCCCAGGTTGCCACAGTAAGTTGTGCTGTCGTGTCTGGTGGGTGGGCATGTTGTTTGGCATGTTGTATGTGTGTTTGTAACGTGTGTATTGCCAGAGTTGTGTGTTGCATGATGGTGGATTGGAGGTGTGTGGTGTGTTCATTTGGTACTGACCAACGAGCACTGCATTTCCGTAGGTGCCATCCTGGAAGCGCCGGTTGATGATGGACTGTCAGAAGATGTATGAGTTATGCACACTGCCTGGGTAGCTGGCGACGACATTGGTGAAGAGTCCCCGGTGGTCCACTATTGCCTGCACATTGATGGAATGCGTGTGCTTTCTGTTGCGGTAACTGTGTGCATTGTCGGCCCAAATAGGCCATGTGTGCAGTCAATTGCCCTCAACACGTGCGGGAATGCAGCTATGGCGTAGAAGCCTTGCTTGGTCTCAAGCTGTTCCTGCACAGTGTGGGGGAAGTACAGGTACTGGGGTACCAAGCTGAGGATGGCATCCAGGACAGGGTTGAGAAACTTGGATAGGGCTGGCTGTGAGACTCCTCCGACTCTGGTGGTTGTTGGTTGGAATGTCCTAGAGGCCAACAAGTGCAGCACAGCCAGCAGCTTTGTCTGAGGTGGGATGTTGGCTGTCCTCTGTGTTGGTACTGTCAGCCTGTGGGCAATGATGGTCAGGATGCGGAGGATGGTTGTCCTTTTGAGTCTGTAGTGGGCAATGACATACTCTGGTGTTAAGTCTGTGAGACTGGTGCGTTTCGTGAAGTTCCGCTGTCTCTGTCTGCGCTGCCTCTGTGGTGGTCAGGGGATGTAGTGGGGGTCCTGGGGGTAGTGACGGTGGGTGTTGTGGCCCTGTTGGGGCTCCAAGCTGCATGATGAGTAGCTCCATGGCATCTATTGTTCTTCAGGTGTGGCTCTGGCCTGAGCTCCCTTTATGCTGCAGGTTGTCGTCGGACTTTGCACCAGGTTAGAGCAGGTGTTAATTTCTTGCTGCTAACGCGCCTTATCGCATGTTTTGTGATCTTATCGCCTATCTGGCAGGTTGTTACGAATGTTGCAGTGTGGTGTTGTCGCAGCTTTTTGCTCGGGAACGCCTACTCAGCATCTCATTAGCGTGAGTTGCCGGGGTCATCTGTGGCGATGTTTTTTGCGGCTGCTATCACTGGTAAACTGGTGATATGAGCTGTTGGCAACAGCTTGTGAATGGGGCGATATATTTATCGTGACTTTGTCTGAGCTAATGTGCCGATAATTCACCGATAGATCATTGAGAATGTGCCCCTCTGACTATCTAGATGACCTTAATCTCACATATTTTTTATTTGTAAAGCCTTGCCTACACCACCTAGTAGTCAATGAGACAGACATTTCAAGGCCCATACTGAATCAGGAATCTCAATCCTGTATGCATTGAAGACCAGAGTGTGTCCCATATCCTGCTTTGTGTAACTGTTCATTCCACACCAATGAAGGGGACCTGGACCCAGAGATCCAAATGGAAAGCCACCTGTATATAGGTAAAGTCAAGGTATGGATAAGGTTATGAATGATCAGAGGTACACCTGTAGGACTGTACTCTTTACAGCATGTGGGTTCAATCTTTGTTCACTGTTTAATACAATCCCCATATGTGACCTCAGGAGGAAAGCCAAAGAAAGATCCCTTGGATTAAAAATGGATGAGCTTATCACGAATGTCCGGTCCGAGTCTGTGGTGGGTGACCGTGCTTGCAATGAGTTGATTGAGGTGTTCCAGCAGATTGTGATTGCCAAATAGTGTACTTGAAGTGTTTGTATTGCCTTTTTAGGCATGATATCAAACTTTCAATAAAACTGAAACTGAAACTCATTGCCAAATAGTATGGATGCTTTGGAATCCTCTGCAGGCTCGTTTCAGTTGAGTGCCACTGTGAGACTCAGCAAGGAGCCCATAGGACAGATTTATAGGGCGTGGCCCTGCTTTCATGGAATGAGGAGGAGACGACATCCAAAGTCTGGATGGTCTGTCACTAGGCTAGATCCATTCCACCAGCAGGCAGAACCACATGGGCCATGCATTTCTCAGTGGCATCGTTGTATGTTGTCCCAGCTATTTCAGACAGCCATGGACTTGAAAATAGTTCTTATACTGTGTAATGTCAGGGGCGTATGTGTAAATATATGTCAGAGAATGGCACTGAGCCTGCCGAGTAAGAGTTATTTTTGGAGTTGTGTATGATGTAGGAAAACATGTTTTCATTGTCCCCAAAAAACAAGAAGCAGCATCGAACATACATCTGAAGATGCCTTGTGCGCTACAAGCACTGCCTACAAATGTCAGTGATGCCATGTCAGTCAGCAGTAAATTTGTAAAAAAAATAAGTGCCAAGGCTCTCATCAGACAGCAGCTTGCACCAGCCCATTTCTCCTGTTAGTACCGCCTAAAACAGAAGCAACTGCTAACCCTGAAAATCGGGAGAGGGTGTGGTGTAATGGCTAGAACTGTCGACTTCGGAGCTGGGAAACCAGGTCCGAGTATCGGGTTGGCTCCACATCCTGCGGTTCTGGGCTAATTACTTAATCTCCCCGTGCCTACCATAAATGAATGTGTCCTTAACTGGTGCTTATGATAAGCACTGGTTCAAATTAAGCACTGATTGTTGTTCCCATTTTGATTTGATTGGGTTCGACTTTGCTTCTATGTTTTCAATGTTGGTCTTATCTGAAGGTCGTTTTCAGATCTGACCACAACATCCATCTCTGAAATCTATCACATAGAACATGCTGAGGGTCTTATGACATTAGGATTTCCTGACAGTCGCCAAAATGGCTGCTTCTAGAAAGTGGATGTTCGTAAGCATCATTGTCACTTCACAAGAAGACAGTTGTGAAAAGGGTACTGCTGGGTCAATTTGTGAAGCTGGACACTGTTGTTGACAGACACGAAGTGACTGTAAAGAAAGCTCAAATGCTCTTCCAAAATGAACTGTTCCTCCAGCACCAAGCACTAAGCTAGGGGCAGCCTCTGTAAGGCCATCAGATTCCTCCATGACTAATTATTTGTTGGCCCACTTATACTTAACTAACAAGTATATTCATTCATTTGTTCTTCGGGCATACGGTAATTTAGGTTTTTTTTTTGTGTTGGGGTAATTGGGCACACCTAGGCGAAAATTAACAATTGGTATCTATGAAGACATTAAGGATAGGAAGATTTTATTAATCTGTACTATGCGCACCACCCTCTTTTTCTCAAGGCATAAGTCAGCAAATACAACATATCTACCTTTTAGGACCTACTAATAAATTTTAGTCACATTCTAATTTGAAATGCACTTCACTGAGTAGTTGCTCAGTCAATTGCTAATGATATTTTTTGTCCCTAATATTTTTGTCTTGTAAGCCCTGGTTGTTCTGTTTCTAACTTAGACATGGTTAAAATATCATTGTCATTCACAATACAATCAATGTATGTCCTCTGAAATCTACATATTTGTATCCACTTTCTGGTAGTTGCGCTGTACGTCTCATAAATATTTTTGGGTGAAAGCAAGAAACCGACTCCTAGCAAAGGTAGTCCAAAGAGACTCTGACACACAAGGATTTTCCTAAATCTCTAAAAAATATATGTTATTTCATTCCTTGTAGCAATATGCAAAAAAAAATCAGTTGACTCATTTCGGTCACATGAGACCTTCGTTGGACCCATAATGCACCACTTTGTGTAGCCCATATAAATCTGAAAACAGATAACAACCGATGAGATCATTGACAAAAAATAAAGAAATGCTCTGTGCATTTGAAGCATGTGCGACAAACGCTGTCATTGCACAAATACATTGCATTTCTTGGTGATTGCAATTAACTTTACTAACATAAATCATGCTTTGTCTAAACACGTCATTTATCTCGAATTAATCGAGTACTTGTCTTTCCTTGCGTGTTCACATTGAAACAGATTTAAGATTTGCCAAATCCAAGTTTTTTGGGCGGGAGGGGTCTGACTATCTTTGACCGGATGCATCATTCTTTTATTTATATTCTCTGCAAAGTCACTAATGTGAAGGTTCCTGCTACAACACACGCGGCACTAGACTATACATAATTTACTTATGAACACTTCATCCGCCCTACTGTCTGAAAAATGTGAACACTTGGGGGCAGATTTACAATAACTGGCGCATCTCTGCATATCAGCAAGGATGCGCCAGTTATTTTGCGTCACGGCAGCCACCTCTTGCGCCACCATGGATGCGCCGCATTTACAATGCGGCGCACCAATGGGCAAGAATAAACAGATGCGTGACGCATCTGCTGCCGTAAAGGTGACGTTTTGCTGGAGTCACGTCGCAAACGCGACGCAGCTCCAGCAAGGCTCGGGGTGCCCCTATGCCTAACATAATGCGTCAATCCTTACGCCTGCTTCAAGCAGGCGCAGGGTTTTGACGCAGCATGGCCGTAAAAGTGACTGAGTGAAATCTTTTAGATTTCACTCAGCCACTTTTCGGAGGCGTTCCTGCGCCGGAACGCCCCCCCACCCCCTGTGCCGGAACGCCCACATGTGGCGCAGGGCTTTACAACGTGACGCATCTCCCTAGATGCGTCATGTTGTAAATACCCCGCAGCATGGCGCTGACTTTGCGCCGCTGCTGCGTCACAAAAGTGACACAAGGGTGGCGCAACTGTGGCGTACGGGGCTTGTAAATCTTCCCTAAGGTTTACAACTTTAATTCTTAAACCTGTTGTAATGCTAACACTTTCAGTGCCAATTTTGATTTCTGATACTATTGCTTCAATAAAATGGCTCAGTTACGTTTCCAGGTATTTCGAGGAATGTTCAATAATTCATCTGCAATTTGAGAGTATGTTTCCCTTGAAACATTAATGACGTGTTGTCGACTCGAAAGTACACCCCCTCTTTATCACATGTGTTATCTCATATGACAAATGTATCACATACACTACATCCTCATACCACTGCTTTGAAAAGTAAGTCAAGATAATTATAATAGAGAAATCCAGTAGCTGATGGGCATAGGTAGACTATGTAAAAGTAATGTCATTAATAATATTACTTATGGCTGCCATAAAGTGGTAGGCAATGTATAGGATGCCAAAAAACTATAGGCCGGTATAAATTGCTTTCTAATACAGCCTGTTGTGATGAAGTGGTTCCAGCTGTACTGTTGAAGCAGATACCTATACAGGAAATATGTCCTGATTCCTAAAGCGCAAGCGAGGTAGTGCCGCCGTTGGAAAAGCCTTCCTCAAGATTAGCAAAATTAGTTTACTAGTCCTCCATTTATGGGTACGCTTCATAAATGTTGAGAGTCTTCTCACGTGGACAGTCCTATGAATGAGCACAACTTTTAAGAAGTCCTATAAGTCTGTCTTCTCTCTTCGATGTGACACTGAAACATCTACTGTGAACTGTGTACGTGGTAGGCAATGCCATGAAGCGCCGCATAGTCGGGACGCCTGTATTGCGGATCTTCAATGGCCTTTGATATGGTTGCCCATGGAGCATTTCTTTCCGCCTGCACACGTGTGGGTGGATCAGTCCTTGAGTGGTTGAAGTGTGACCTCTCTGTGCATACAGAGTGCATCCAGAAGGGTGTCTCCAGGTCCAGCCCTGTTAGAGAGTGGCCACTGGCTGATCCTTGTGTCCATGTTTTTATGCTCAACTCTTATAAAGCTATAGGTGAGGTGGCGCTGGATCTGGTCGTTTCTCGAACCCATAAGCAGATACCCAACACTATTTTAGGACAATCTTGATGCGAATAAGATATTGATGTCTCTTCGGTTTTTAAAGTTTAATCTCACCCACATTTAATGCTGTTTTCTGTGCAGCTACTACCATTCCTAGCCCCTCTGACTTGTGGCTCAGTGCACTTTCTCCACTAGGAATGAAGTCAACTCGTATTTCTACGATAAGGTTTCTCTGTTTAACTCTTGATTTTACAGTGCCATTTAAGCTGCACATTGATTAAACCTCGAAACCATGTGCCTCCCAACACTCCTTGCTGTGGGAAAACAAACTTTTCTTAGCCCCTCTGATTTTAGATTCGAATTCGAATATGGAGAGGCAACTCGTTCCAGTAAAGAGGAGCTAGGTAAGAGAAAGACCTGCCCACTGAATGGGACCTCCTGACCCATGGGACAGTGAGAAGAGCTTTGTCACTGGATCTTAGAAGTCTGACTGGACAAAAATGGGTGAGCATCGAAGATAGGTAACTAGGACGTTCCCTATCAGAGAATTATGGGCCGTATTTATGAGGCCTTATGTCGCTGTTGTGTCCCATTTTGTGATGCTGCAGCGGCATAAACAATGTGCCACAATGCGCCATATTCAAAAAGTGATGAATCCAGCCAGAAGCATTACTTTGTGAACCCCTGCACTACATTATACCTGCATCAGGTATAATGAATGCAGGGTGGGCATTCCCCCGTAAAAAAGGCTGGTAGAAGTAGTGCAGTGAAATCTCTGAGATTTCACTGCACCACTTATACAAGTTCACTGCATCAAATCATTACGCCTGCTTCACAGCAGGCATAAGGACTGGCACAGGCCCTTTTACATGGGGCTCGCCCATGTTTTATGACACATCGCTGGAGTTGAATCTGTTTTGCGACACACTTCAGCAATGCCATTACTGCGCCACCAGATACGTCGGGATTCTCAACGTATTTTATCAGTCCTTGAGACATGGAGTGCCATACTGTAAATATGGTGCATCCATGGTGTTGCAAAGAGGGCGCACTGGAAAGTGTTGCATTGCTGTTTTCAACTAGCGATGCAACACTTTTCATTCTTTTCCAGATTGGCAACCAATGAAGTGAGTGTAGAAGGGGAGCGGATGCAGCCCCGGATGTAAGATTGCAAATGAGACGGGCTGCAGTATTCTGAACAACTTGTAATTTCGGTAATAAGTCTCATTCACACAAGCCAAGAAGGCTTCATCATGGTCCAATCAGCCAATAACCAGAGCCTGAGCCAACACTTTCCTCACAGAAAGATGGAGGAGAAGAAAGGAAGAAAGACTCTCCTCAGCATGTGTATCATGTGAAAGCAGATGCCTGTGGTAATCAAACCCTGCTCTTTCATTGTGAGGGATTGGTCCAAGCAGACACCCAAGTTCTTGACTACCTGTTTGGGGATTAGAGCTATGCCTAGTTCTGAAGGCCACCAATCAGGAACCCATAGCTGTAGGGCCTTGCCAAACAGCATAATCTCTGTTTTGCCTGCATTCAACTGGAGGCAATTGCTTTCTTTCTGGATGAAAAGTGTTCTTTCATTTTGAAATAACTTTCTCAAAGGAGATTATAAACTGTGTATCATCAGCATAAAATAGTAATTAAAATCCGAAAGTTTTGACAGTCTTGGGAAGGGGGGCAACATATATGTTAAAAAATGTGGGACTAAGGCAGGAGCCCTGGGGCACCCCCTTGTCCAGCAATATTGTATGTGGTTTGTATGAGCCCAGACGGAGAGTTTGAGTTCTGTTGGTTAAGAAATCACAGAACCATTGGAGCTCTGTGCCTTGGATTCCGATCTCCTGCAGCCCTTGAAGCAGCCTAGGATGAGACACAGTATCAAATGCTGTGGACAAGTCCAGCAGCACATGCAAGAATGGCATATTGGCATCAAGGAAGCATCTCGTATGGTCAGTGACTGCTACTTAGGCTGTCTCAGTGCTATGAAAAGCACTGTTGGTAGGAAAGGTACATGGATTACTCACAAAACTGGTCATAGAGCTTTTGCTGCTTAAATGCAGAACGGGGTCATGTGCGCACACACACACCCACACACACATTACATTTTTTACCAGGGCAATTACCTATCATACATTTTGAAACCTACATACAGACTTCATAGTGCTCTACAAATAAACATATCTCTACAGCCCTAGCCATGAGGTAATGATGATACACAATTTAATTAATGAAGAGATTAATTTATGAAGCAAGAAAGGCGAGACAGAGTGAAAGAAAGAACAAACATTTGCAAAGCCAATAGATGTTGCTTTGGGACCTATTGGCTTTGCCAATGGTTTCCAGTGATGTTGTGCACCATGGGTAATCCAACACATTTCCCCTGGGGCCAATAAGTATAGTCTGTGGTGTGGCTGAGGGCTGCATTGATGCCAGCAGTGTGGGATTCAAGGAAGAGGTGGATGTAAGGTGGGCATAGCTGGAGAGAAGCACGTCCATGGTGTGAACTGTGAGTTGTGGAGTTAATTTGAGGGTTTCAATCCATACTGTGTTGCATCTTAGTCGCTATCCATCTCTCACACCCTTGGGTAAGCATTCTCTGGTTGCTATTGCTACCTTTATTGAGCTGGTGGTACATTCTGGTGGACTCTGTTGCAAATATAATACTAAAGCATGGTGTGGTACCGCACTGTCATTTACAGACAACCCATTTTCCACTGAAATGACCACTTAATTTGAACAGACTTACAGTTTTACTGATAAAATGATGCAGCTAACAAATGATGTGTGGAAAACTGGTTTCAGCTAATATTTTGTTTGCGTATCACCAAGTGTATTGATTCATTTTGTTCATATTAAAATCCACGAACTTCAGAATTACAAAAAATTGTGCTTCATTTGTGTTTTCCTACCTGCTATTATATTCTGAAATGTAAAGCTAATTCACTGGTATTTCAGTTTTTCTTATGAGCTAGAAACAAATTGCACCCTGCATCCTCTCCTATCACACTCACCGTACACATCAATATTGTTGCAAAGTTCACTTTACAAAATGTTCTCATTTTTTAATCAACAAAAAAATGCCAGTACTGCACTTCAATTCAATAGTTTCTGCTAATTGAGTAACAATCCTCAATTCGGAAAGACCAATCTTTTAGTCTGGTTTCTTATGAACATTTCTTTTTATTTTGGATTTTATTCCTAAAGTTTTTTTCTATTTTTTGTTGGACCTTTTTTAAAACAAAAATTATTTCACAACAAATAGAGACTTGAAAGGTATATACAAAAAACATCCAATATATACAAAGACATCAAAAAATGTCACAACTCACATATAATGTATATCACTTTACAAAATATTTAGTGGATACATTAAACATTCAAAGGACAACATTAAGTGCACTTAGAGACATGAACATACAAGACTAAACAAATTGACGACACATTAACAAATACAGCCTGTTCAGAAACAAGTGTAAACGCCCTGTGTTAAATAAAGTTTTTTGAGAACAGGTGCGGATACTAGTGATTAGTACAAAATTTGTTTGTTCATATTTTCATATAATAGACCATCAGATAATTCAATTTTTAAGTTGTAATCCTGGGGAGATTGGTCTATTTGAGAGAACGGAGGTAAAGAGAACAGGGGT
This sequence comes from Triturus cristatus, assembly GCF_964204655.1. Lineage (NCBI taxonomy): Eukaryota > Metazoa > Chordata > Amphibia > Caudata > Salamandridae > Triturus > Triturus cristatus. The sequence continues at coordinate 605,005,442 of NC_140584.1, forward strand.
CGACGCGTTTCGAATCCCTTATGTAGCAGGGATTCTCATCAGGACCGTGAAGATTCAATCTGTATTTATGATTCAGTGGTCGGTCTCCCAACAAAGTGTCTAATCGTGTAGATAGAGATGCGGTATGACCGCGTGGTCAGTTACTTATTGTCAGTTTCTTCAAACAATTCGGTATTAGTTTCTCAAGTCTCCTCCATACGCGTCTACGTCCATCACTGAGGCGCCTAAGTAACTGACCACGCGGTCATACCGCATCTCTATCTACACGATTAGACACTTTGTTGGGAGACCGACCACTGAATCATAAATACAGATTGAATCTTCACGGTCCTGATGAGAATCCCTGCTACATAAGGGATTCGAAACGCGTCGACCCCTGTTCTCTTTACCTCCGTTCTCTCAAATAGACCAATCTCCCCAGGATTACAACTTAAAAATTGAATTATCTGATGGTCTATTATATGAAAATATGAACAAACAAATTTTGTACTAATCACTAGTATCCGCACCTGTTCTCAAAAAACTTTATTTAACACAGGGCGTTTACACTTGTTTCTGAACAGGCTGTATTTGTTAATGTGTCGTCAATTTGTTTAGTCTTGTATGTTCATGTCTCTAAGTGCACTTAATGTTGTCCTTTGAATGTTTAATGTATCCACTAAATATTTTGTAAAGTGATATACATTATATGTGAGTTGTGACATTTTTTGATGTCTTTGTATATATTGGATGTTTTTTGTATATACCTTTCAAGTCTCTATTTGTTGTGAAATAATTTTTGTTTTAAAAAAGGTCCAACAAAAAATAGAAAAAAACTTTAGGAATAAAATCCAAAATAAAAAGAAATGTTCATAAGAAACCAGACTAAAAGATTGGTCTTTCCAAATTGAGGATTGTTACTCAATTAGCAGAAACTATTGAATTGAAGTGCAGTACTGGCATTTTTTTGTTGACTCTTGTATTGGCGCAGCCTTACTGCGTTGGAGCCAGAACCCCTATTGTTGCCACTCATTTTTTAATCAGCAAAACAAAAGTAAACACCAAACTCCCTTTTAAAAAGAATAAACAGCAATTTGTCAGAAGACTTAGTCTGACAAGTGGCCTCTGCCTTTGAACACACAGTAAATGTGCCATCCTTCACCTTCTGAACTCCAGCATGTTCACAGGCCCAGGTGTGATTGATGAACCTGTAGTGCCAGAGATAAATAGGATCAGTCAGGCAGAACAATACATTTCAGAAGAAAAGAGAACTGCTTGAACACAATGTGAACGGTGGACGGAAACAGAAACAACCATTAGCTCTTATACCCCCCAATTTCTCCACAGTCTTAGAGGAAAGGTAACTGGCAATTGTTTACACTCTATCACTCTTTCGGAAGATAACACCAACTGTCCCCAATGTGCTTTTAAATTCTATCCATCTCCTGAAGTCCTGAGACCTCCCAAAAAGCAATCCTCTCTAAAGATGCTACTACTTAATTGTAGATCATTTCATCAACATGCCACTGAAAGCTCCATGTTATTAGAGGAGGAACGCCCAGATCAGTAGCGGTCCGTGGAGGGAGTTCGGTGAGGCAGTGAGGCGGGGCGGGGGAGGGGAAATGTAAACACCGGAATATGGATGAACGGAGGTAAGTACACATTTAAATAAATAAAACAAATTCCTTTGCGCGTGCTGCATCGCAAAATGCGATGCAGCGCGCACAACGAAATTCGTTTTATTTATTTAAATGTGTACTTACCTCCGTTCATCCATATTCCGGTGTTTACATTTCCCCACCCTGCCCCTCCCCCGCGCCGCCTCACTGCCCACCGAACTCCCTCCACGAACCGCTACTGGCCCAGATGCTCTCTTCCTGACAGAAACTTGGCTCAACAACGTATCCAATCCAGTCCCCACACAATCCCTCCCTCATGGCTATCTTATACAAGAGGTGGATCGTAAGAATGGCAGAGGTGGGGGCATAGCAATCATTTTAAAAATCTGTTTAATTGTCGCATTACCGCAGACCCTTTACCGGACTGCGAGAACCTCTCCTTCTCCATAGGCTTTTCACCCACCATCACCTTTTCAGGCCTATTAATTTACCGCCCACCTGGGGCTTATGGACAATTTCTCAAGGCTCTCCCTGAAACCATTGATAACCTAGCCAACTATTCCTCCGATTTCACGGTGTTAGGTGATCTCAATCTACAGCTAGACAATCCCTTGGACCCAACCGCGGCTGAGATGATTGATAATCTCTCCGCATTTCAGTTGAAACAGAGAGTCTCTGGACTGACCCACGTCAGGGGGCACCTACTTGATCCCATTTTCAGCAATAGTGATTAACTCTCGGTAGGAGCACCATCACCGCTGCCTTGCTCAGACCACTTTCTGATCCCTCTGTCTTTGGATATCACAGGTCCTATCTCCGCTTCCAACTTAGTTGGCAGCAAGGAACGCAACTGGTCTAAGCTTCACCTAGAACAATGGATATCAGTTCTTGAAGCCATTAAGCCAGCCAGTGACCCAAACCCTATTTCGGCCAATGACAAATTTACCAACTGGATCGAAAGCTCTGTAGAAGAGGTTCTTCCTAAAAAATCCACCTACAAAAAATGTAGGCCAAAGATCTCTCCATGGTACTCCCCGAAGCTACAGGAATTTAAACAAATCTGTAAAAGATTGGAAAGAAAATGGAGACGGGACTATGTGGAATCTAGTCAACTAAAATACAGGGAGGCAATTAAAATATATCAAGCCGGAATTAAAGCAGCACAAGCATCCTATTTTGAGGAAAAAATCAATCTAGAATCTAACTCCCCTAAGGAAATCTTACTTATCGCCAAAACCCTTTTAAAAGTGCCCCCGCAACAAATAACTACGGATGGTGCCCTTGACCGCTGTAATAATCTGGTTGAGTTTTTCCACGAGAAAATACAAAATATATACTCAACCTTTCCCCCCACAGACAGTCATAAAGACCTGGCACCCATCACTGCCCCCCAAGCAGTGCTGGAACAAATCCCTCTGTTGGACCTCAAAACATTAGAAGCTGTTACAGCTCGTGTTAAATCAGGTTCCTCCAGGAACCCCGCCCCTCCTCATGCTCTGACCTCAGTTACCGGAAACATTCTCCCAGTAATTCTTGAACTGGTCAATGCTTCCATCTCCACTGTAGTGGTCCCCTCGGCTTGGAAATGTGCAATGGTGAGAGCTCTTCTTGAAAAACCTAATCTTGACCAGGATAATCTAAGGAACTATCGCCCCATCTCCCTCCTTCCCATGCTTAGTAAAATCCTAGAGAGGCACGTTAATACACATCAATGGGGAGAGGAGTTGGCCTAACGGCCTTGAATCTGGGGAACTGGGCTTAAACTTGGCATTGACGCTGAACATCATGTGATTCTGGGCAAATCACTTAATCTCCCAGTGCCTAACCAAAATGAATGTGTGTCCTCATGTAACGTAACTGGTGCTATGTAAAGCGCTCTGATACCCAATTCGGGTCAAGTTTGCGCTATATAAAACTCTGCAAAAAATAAAATACAGTCCTAGTAGAGTTTTTAGAATCCAACAAGCTACTTCAGCCTTCGCAGACAGGCTTCCGTCCCCAACATGGGACTGAAACTGCCCTTTTAGCAGTGACTGAGGAGTCCAGAAGAATTCTAGATCATGGTGGCATGGCGGCTATCATCCTCCATGACCTCAGCGCTGTATTTGACACCGTCAACTGTAAAATGCTGACCCATAGACTTAGGACTCTTGGGGTGACCGGTGGTGTCATCACATGGATGCAATCCTTCTTAGAAGACAGGTCCTTCCAGGTCTTTGAAGGCGATATCATCTCCAAACGCATGTCCCTCAGTTGTGGTGTGCCCCATGGATCCTCCCTGAGCCCCACACTATTTAATATCTACATGAGTCCATTGGCAGACATAGTTTGTCCATTTGGCATAAAAATCGTTACCTACGCCGATGACACTCAGCTCGTGATAGCCTTAAACCATCCCGAAAAGTTATCTGGTGGCCTAGGACTTTGCCTAGAGGAAGTAGCCAAATAGATGGAGCTCGCTTGCCTAAAACTCAGTGGGGACAAGACGGAGCTTATGCTCCTTGGTAACTTGCCAACTTTCAACTCAGAGCTGCTTTGACCTAACTGTTTTTGCCCTGCCACGGAACCAAAAAACCAGATTAAAAGTCTGGGCATATGGCTGGATTGCTCTCTGAGTTTTAATTATCAGGCGGCAAAATTATAAGCCACGTGTTATGGCCTACTGAGGATGCTTCGCAAAATACTCCCTCTCCTCCCATTCCTGGCAAGAAGAATAATGGTCCAGGCTCTTATCCTATCCCGCCTGGACTATGGATACGCCCTCTATTTAGGTGTCCCCCAAGCCACAATCTCCAAGCTCCAGATCCTCCAAAATTGCGCAGCTCACCTGCTCCTCCAGATCCCCTACCGGCAATCTGCAAGGTCTGCACTGAGGAGCCTTCATTGGCTGTCTTTTAGGGAGAGAATCAAATTCAAGGCTATGTGTATCACACATAAGTCCTTCTGGGGGAATGGACCGACAATCAGTCGATCCATGATCACCCCCTACCGCCCAAGCAGAAACCTCCACTCGGCCTCCCTCTCTCTCACCATGCTCCCAAAAATAAAGAGAGCTAGATGTGGCGGACGTTCCTTCTCTTACAACTCTGCTAAATTATGGAACACCCTCCATCCCCACATACGGGGGAGCCCAACTTGATGCCCTTACGGAAACTCCTCAAAACCTGTTTTTTCCCAAATTCCACTTAATCATGATCTCTCTCGGTCCGTGTCTGACATCAGCGCTGGGATGCCTCAGGGTAGCCATGTGCTATATAAATGATTTTTTACATATTTTTTTTTTCAAGTGATCTGCTATGAGTGATGTGTTGGCTATTGGATTCTTGTCGTTAAAAGTGTAGTGACATGTAGGAACCCTTTTCAATTAAATTACTACAACCAAACGAGCTGCAGTTGCTGTTCTGCGAACCAGCATACAAGAGAGACAGCTGAAAATACAAGCACTCTCAAAGAGTGTCTCACAAAAAAGAAAAAAAGAGTTCCTGGAAAGTGAGCATTATTAGAAAAATACAGGGAGCCAGTCAGAGAGGTGGTAAACAGGCTATGCTCCGTAGGAGAGACAAAGAAATGCTGGACGGCCTAAAGCAAATAAAGCCAGTGAATAGAGCTTAAACAAATGTGAGTTACAAAAGACAAAGCCAATGGTAGCAATAAGTGGAATGCATTCCTAGGTAAGCCTTTGGCATGACCCCAATATGTCTTTGCAATCAGACAGCTGTGATGACCTCAAAAAGGAAGGAGAGAACATGTGAAAGGATAGCAAAAGAAATATATACATGGAGAATGTGAGAAAGGAGGTGAAAAACAAAGGAAAGAAAGAAGGAACAAATCACAGGAGCAAAGGAGGGTAAAGCAAAAAGGAAGGGAGGGAGTAATAAAGGAATGGAGGGAGGATGGAAGGGAAGAAGAAAAAAGGAAAGAAAGAAGGAGAGGAAATGAAGATATGAGTATGGAAGCAAGAACTGAGATAAAGGAAGGATATAGGTAGGGAAAACAAGCAAGAAAAGGAAAGAAAGAAATAGGAAATTAGGAAGGCCAGAACGGAATGAAAGAAAAGAAAGAAAGAAGTAACAAAGCAACAATGCAAAGAGGAGGACCGGAACAAAGACACAAACAATGAGGAGAAAACAGTGGCGGCAAGTGCAGGTAAGTGCGTCGGGGCAGGGGCGGGGCAGGGTTGTGGAGGTGGAAGTGACAAACGACGGAATAGGGAAAATAAAATAAATAAGTAAATAAAACCACTTACCTAGGCTTGAAGTCTAAGTGTGTATGCTTCAATAAATATCACATTAATCAGGACGGTAACATTCCAATGGATTTCCCCAAAAAGGAAATGTTAAAATATTCAAAACAAGAATGCATGAAAGTTTAACAAACTGATATATGATAACTGTGTATTTTGTTATATAGAGTGTGCTCATCATACAATGGTGATAGGGTACACAAATTGTTTTATTTATTTATTTATTACAAGGAACTAAGGCAGCCCCTCACAATTGGCACCTGAATTTATGAAGACCGGCAGAAACAACACAAGAATAAAAGCGCGGGTACTAATTACTTCAGTTAAGTAGGCCGATATCCATTCTCGAGGACACCGTGAAGCTTGTCAGAATGTAAAACTGTTCCTACACTGCAAATTACAGATGCTGAAGGGGCGAGATTCCTCCTGTGACAGTCAACCAAGAAATGCTTGATGTGTAAATGGAGTTACCCGCTTGGTTCAAACTCTCACTCTGCGCCTGAAGAAGTAGGGACGTTGTATGACCAAGGTGTCTGAAGAAATATTAATTCATTTGACAATGAGGAAAACAGGACAGATGTGGAAAAAAGGTTTTGTTTACCATCCAATAGGCCTTAAACTGCAGTCTTTTTTTGAACAGGTAGCCAACGTTGAGGTTTCACCACTGGCACAATGTGTGTAAAGAGCAGACTCTTAAAATGCTTAAAAAGTATGGGGCATATTATCAAAGACAGGCGATAAAATTATTGTTGCATTAGCGGCAGAAAACTGCCGCTAAAACTGCGATAATGGGCTTGATAATATGCTCTATGGAATTTCAATTTAAGCCCATGTTAGATGTGAAGGACATCTAACATGGGCTTCAATTGGAATTCCATTGAGTATATTATCAAGCCCGTTATCGCCGTTTTAGTGGCAGTTTTCTGCCCCTAAAGCGGCGATAATTTTAACGCCTATCTTGATAATATGTCCCTATATATGTAACTGTAACCGTAGGCACGTACAATAAATACTTCGGGGCATATTTACAAGCTGTCGATAAAAAATTATCGCTGCTTTTGCGGCCGTTTTCGGCCAAAAAGCGGCGATAATTTTATCGCCTAATTAGCAAGGCCACGCTAACGCGTGAAACCTTGCTTTAGCATGGGAATTCCTAACGCCCAGCTTTGCATCTCTAATGAGATGCAAAGTGGGCGTTCCTGACCTAACATGACAGGAGAAATGTCGCTAAGCGACATTTCTCCTATCATCAAGCCCCACGCTTTGAAGCATAGCGACAGGAAAAGTAGCGATAACCCCTGTTATCGCTTCTTTCCTTACGCCTGCTTCAGGACTGACTTACCCATGATAACCTATGGAAGGTGGATAACATGGCTAAGTTTGTGAGTCCCTATCAGCAAGCTAACGCCACACTACGTGAGATTATCGCTGGGTTTCCAGCGATAATCTCACGTTAGGCAGTTAGCGCTAGGATTTTTATCGCTAAGGAGATAAGCGTTGCTAATAGCACGCTATCTCAGCGATAAAAATCCACGTTACCCGGCAATAATTATCCTCACGGTAAGAGCGCTGAGCGATAATTATCGCCGGTTGTTGCTGATATGCCCCTTCATGCTCAGCATCTGAGGAAAGGCTTAGAGCCAGGGGATTATGGTAATGATGGCCGAAGGGTTAAGAAGCGGCCTAGCATTACATAACATAATTTGGCTTGGAAACGCTTCCATGATGTGGCAACCGGTGACAGCCCTCCGTTTGCCCGTCGGCCGATGCATGGGAACCGCATTTCCCTCGCCCTTTGCTTCGCATTCCAGACTGGGTGAAGACACAACGCTTGCACGTGGTTGGAAGGCTGGGGCCGTTTTAATATTTAACAGATACATTTGATTACGTTTAATAAACAGGGTGAAAGACCTCGAAGAGCCAGGGGGGCGCTGCAGCACCTCCCGTGTGCTGAGTGTGTAAGTGTGCGTATTCAAGGAGAAGGTAAATGTGCTCCCATTAAGTTCATAGGAAAAGTTTTTTCGTTCTCAGGGTGCCCTGAAGGTTGTGTGCAGACGGGGCCCTCCTTAGCATTCCGCAGCGGCGCCTGCTTCTGCTTTCACCTCACACGCGCCCTCCGCATGGGCTGGGACTACCGGCCACCCCCCTCCTTACTACACAAATTGCATTACTTAATTCAGCAGGTCAACACATGGGTCTTTGGAAGGCAGGGGTCAAGGGACCCCTGGCCGTATTTATTAAAATATGAAAATAAAATGAAAAATTTTATAAAATAAACATTTTTGACAATTTTTAGAATGCACATTTCAGAACATTAGATTACATCCATTTTTGACATTATAAGATGGGCTAACCTTAACAAATATCTAGTACAGCGTGTTTCCTAACCGAATCTAAACATCCTGAAAATTAAGCACTCTAATAATTACGTCGGACGGCAAGGTCGCTAACCGGTGTCAGATCCCTTACAGCTACGCTCTCACGTTCGAGATGCGCATGCGCAACCCAGGGCACGTTTCACCCCGTGCGCTCTGAACTCCATTAAACCATAACAGGAGGGCCCACACTTGCGCACCTTGATGACGTCATAGTGTCTGTGAGGGGTGGCTACCAGCCTGAGGAAAGCGTGAACTCCCTCCCCCGCACCCTTCTAAGTAATGGATATCATATCCTGCCCCTGAAGTTCTGGGAGAGACCAATGGCCCCTCCCGATGGGCGGCCCCTTTCGTGACTGGGCCCGCCCCCCCCTAAGGACCTTAAAATGCTGCTCACCGATTATGACCTTACCGCCAGACCCACATAATAAATACGACATTGCTATTCTAAAAGGGAAAACAGGGAACTAAGGAGAAAGTTACTTAAAACCACAGCAACACACGAAAACATCTACATTTGTACATTTCCTGTAAAACGGGAAAAAAGGCCTAAGGAGAGAATCAGTTACAAACCACAGCAAAGCACACCACATTTACATCTGCACAGTCTCCTGTAGACGGGAAAAAGGCCTAAGGAAAGAATAAGTTAACACCCAGCGAAGCACCAAGCATATATCCCTGCATATCCCCCTGCGAGCGGGGGAACGCCCGAGGCAGCAATCATGCCATTCTTATGATCACGCGACAACATTAAACAGTATACTTACCATTGTCATCACCCAATTTGCTAACCAAGGGGACGGAGGGTGGGGAAAATAAAGAGCCCCACGGTGGGGCGAGGAGCGAGCCTGGGGAGCGCGGGCACAAAGAGGCCGCCTCCCGCGCCCCCCCAGGCTCTTAACCCCTTCGTGATCGCGGCCCCGCCCCCCCCGGCCCGGAAGCACACAACTACTTCCGGGGCAAGGGGGGGCGGGAACAGCCACCACGAAGGGGACGGGATATGGGAGGGGCCGGGCCCTGCCATGCCTGCGTGGGGGCCGATTGGCCCCCCCTTTTCTCATGGGCTGGGACTACCGGCCACCCCCCTCCTTACTACACAAATTGCATTACTTAATTCAGCAGGTCAACACATGGGTCTTTGGAAGGCAGGGGTCAAGGGACCCCTGGCCGTATTTATTAAAATATGAAAATAAAATGAAAAATTTTATAAAATAAACATTTTTGACAATTTTTAGAATGCACATTTCAGAACATTAGATTACATCCATTTTTGACATTATAAGATGGGCTAACCTTAACAAATATCTAGTACAGCGTGTTTCCTAACCGAATCTAAACATCCTGAAAATTAAGCACTCTAATAATTACGTCGGACGGCAAGGTCGCTAACCGGTGTCAGATCCCTTACAGCTACGCTCTCACGTTCGAGATGCGCATGCGCAACCCAGGGCACGTTTCACCCCGTGCGCTCTGAACTCCATTAAACCATAACAGGAGGGCCCACACTTGCGCACCTTGATGACGTCATAGTGTCTGTGAGGGGTGGCTACCAGCCTGAGGAAAGCGTGAACTCCCTCCCCCGCACCCTTCTAAGTAATGGATATCATATCCTGCCCCTGAAGTTCTGGGAGAGACCAATGGCCCCTCCCGATGGGCGGCCCCTTTCGTGACTGGGCCCGCCCCCCCCTAAGGACCTTAAAATGCTGCTCACCGATTATGACCTTACCGCCACAGGCCAGCATAGTTGACCGACTATCTGGCCCCCCCCCGCACACCTACCTATAGAAAGGTCATAACCTACCTCCAAAGTCCTCAACCCACGCCAGGATATTCCTTATAAAAAGAGCATTCCCTGCCTCAGTTAAATGGACCCCGTCCCGCAGGTAAAAGTGCTCCCCCCAGATGCACCCATGAGGTATGGTCTGTAAGACCGGGGTTCTAAATAACCTGTCCAGCTTGTTGTTAATCCTCCTTACTGAGTGATTCAGGGCGCTAACAGAGTCCCCGCCCCTCCATTGCATTCTTGGTATCAATTGTGACCATACAATCACAGACCCCGGTAACCGCTTTGCCACCCACCCTGCTGCTGCTATAATCTCTTCCAGGAGGACCCTCCTACCCAGGCCCGCCAGATCATTCCCCCCTAGATGAAGGATCACCGCCGAGGGAGGTGCAGTATGTCGTCTTAGTAAATCCAACATATAATCCCTGAACTGACTAAGGCGAAGCCCCCCCCTGCCGTGGAAGGAGACCGTGCACCCCCCACTCTCCGCCCTCCGTCTACCCAAACCTGCAAGAAAAATTGTGTTAGCGCGCTTCACAAATGAATGTCCTATTACCCAAACTACCCTTGTCTTCTTTTTGTCCTCTGGGCAATTCCTTGATGTTGCTGAGTTGATGAGATGATCCATGGGAAGTTTCCGTCCTGCGTCGCAGGCCCGTGAAACTGTAAATAACCAGACAAAAAAGGACAAGTGTCAAGACTCAAAATGGCAACTGTTCTCACAACATGTGCAACCGCACGTAACCTTTGTACTTATTAGAGGACCATCTCCCAATCCTTTGCACACTGGTTGAGTTCAACCCCCTGGCAATTGCTTCTGTGGCTGCCCCTATCCGAAAGGAGTGCGTCCCAAACTCTTTGTGGTTAAGACCCGCCCTGGCCATACTCATGGCCAGCACCCTCTGGAACTGAAACTTAGTCAAAGGTGTTCCGTCCCCATGCAGCAGCAGTGGCCCCCTACATTCCTGCGCCCGCTGTCTCAAGAGCTCCTCCACTAGTGCCACCGGGCAGCAGACATTGCTCCGTGCCCGGTGTAACGCCAAGGTTTGGCCCCTGGCTTCTTGATCAGTCTTTGATTTCCTGATGGTAATCCACATTGTGTCACCCCTCATGCTGACATCATGTAGCTGAAGGCCGCCTACCCTATCACATTTGTTGGCCGCCACCAGTTCGCTTACCCTGAATGCCCCATAAAAGGCTAATGAAAATGCCGCTTTAAACAAACATACCTCGGCCGCGGAGCTACATGTATCCGGCAGCGCGAGGAGCACTGCCGACAAGCGCTCAAAACCTATCGGCTTCCTAGTATCTGTGGCCGGTGCCTGCATGCGCCGCCATCCCTTCAATGCCCTCTGCGCTAAGAAACTGTTCGTGGGATCCCTCACCCCTTTCGCACGTGCAAAAAAGGAGATTGCAGCCTTGTGCCTGCCGGCTGTTGCGGCCGTGCGCCCTTCCCTGTGTAACGCGCTCATGTAGTTATTAAAGCTAGCCTCCACAAACCACCCGCTCTCCCAGCCCTGGCCCAGAAAGTGACAGTAAGACCTGAACGCCCCTTCATAAGCTTTTCTTGTCTTGGGTGCTATGCTGGCTGCCACGAGGTCATGTAGTTGGGGGCACCAATCTGCCAGAGAGACGACGGGAAAGGGGCCGGGGTGGTCTCTGCGTCCGGCAGGTGATCCCTGAACACCTGCATCTTAAAGCGAGAAAGAGCATCAGCTGCATTGTTCAACACCCCTGGGACATGTTTTGCCCTGAAAAGTATGTTTAATGTCATGCAACACAGCACAATCTCCTTCATCAGGCGCAATATGAATGGACACCTTGCAGCTTGTTGGTTGATACATTCCACCACTGACATATTATCTGACCAGAAGATTACTGATCGGTTGGCCAGATCCTGGGGCCACACTTTCAGTGCCACCCAGATTGGGAAGAGCTCGAGGAAACCAATGTTCATCGTCAGCCCGCTCTCCTCCCACCAGGCGGGCCACTTCTGTGCCACCCATTTCCTACCAAGGATTGCCCCAAAACCTACACTGCCTGCAGCATCAGTCCATAAACCCAAGTCCTCCGAGGACAACGTGGGTGCACCCCACAGCACTCTGCCATTGAAATCCTCCAGGAATGCAATCCATATCCGCATATCCTGGCGAACCTCTGCAGATAGCCGTGTCCGGTGATGCTTCTCCCGAAGACCCTTCATGGCCTGTGCAATCGAGCGTGAAAAAGGGCGCGCCATGGGTATTACTCTCAATGCAAAATTTAACTGACCCACTGTCTGCTGTAACATTTGTAGAGTAACCTTCTTAGCCTGTATGCATGATCCTAGGGTATTCTTGAATCTTTGTATCTTCTCCATTGGTAATCTAAAGCAACCCTCCACTGAATCCAGTTCAATTCCTAAGAATTCCAAACATGCCACTGGCCCGACCGTTTTTCCCTGCGCCAGGGGTACCCCGAAAGAGCGCATGAGCACGCAAAATTCCTGCAATGCTGACGCACACTCCCGTGACCCCGCCGGACCCAGGAAAAGAAAGTCATCCAGATAATGCATGACATACTGGTGCCCTGTAGATTGCCTTAGGGCCCATTCCAAGAAAGAGCTGAACTGTTCGAAATATGCACATGAAATGGAACAGCCCATGGGCATACACTTATCCATGTAGTACTTCCCTTCAAAGGAGAAACCTAAGAGGCGCTGATCCTCCGGGTGAACAGGGAGTAATTATTAGAGTGCTTAATTTTCAGGATGTTTAGATTCGGTTAGGAAACACGCTGTACTAGATATTTGTTAAGGTTAGCCCATCTTATAATGTCAAAAATGGATGTAATCTAATGTTCTGAAATGTGCATTCTAAAAATTGTCAAAAATGTTTATTTTATAAAATTTTTCATTTTATTTTCATATTTTAATAAATACGGCCAGGGGTCCCTTGACCCCTGCCTTCCAAAGACCCATGTGTTGACCTGCTGAATTAAGTAATGCAATTTGTGTAGTAAGGAGGGGGGTGGCCGGTAGTCCCAGCCCATGCGGAGGGCGCGTGTGAGGTGAAAGCAGAAGCAGGCGCCGCTGCGGAATGCTAAGGAGGGCCCCGTCTGCACACAACCTTCAGGGCACCCTGAGAACGAAAAAACTTTTCCTATGAACTTAATGGGAGCACATTTACCTTCTCCTTGAATACGCACACTTACACACTCAGCACACGGGAGGTGCTGCAGCGCCCCCCTGGCTCTTCGAGGTCTTTCACCCTGTTTATTAAACGTAATCAAATGTATCTGTTAAATATTAAAACGGCCCCAGCCTTCCAACCACGTGCAAGCGTTGTGTCTTCACCCAGTCTGGAATGCGAAGCAAAGGGCGAGGGAAATGCGGTTCCCATGCATCGGCCGACGGGCAAACGGAGGGCTGTCACCGGTTGCCACATCATGGAAGCGTTTCCAAGCCAAATTATGTTATGTAATGCTAGGCCGCTTCTTAACCCTTCGGCCATCATTACCATAATCCCCTGGCTCTAAGCCTTTCCTCAGATGCTGAGCATGAAGGGGCATATCAGCAACAACCGGCGATAATTATCGCTCAGCGCTCTTACCGTGAGGATAATTATTGCCGGGTAACGTGGATTTTTATCGCTGAGATAGCGTGCTATTAGCAACGCTTATCTCCTTAGCGATAAAAATCCTAGCGCTAACTGCCTAACGTGAGATTATCGCTGGAAACCCAGCGATAATCTCACGTAGTGTGGCGTTAGCTTGCTGATAGGGACTCACAAACTTAGCCATGTTATCCACCTTCCATAGGTTATCATGGGTAAGTCAGTCCTGAAGCAGGCGTAAGGAAAGAAGCGATAACAGGGGTTATCGCTACTTTTCCTGTCGCTATGCTTCAAAGCGTGGGGCTTGATGCTAGGAGAAATGTCGCTTAGCGACATTTCTCCTGTCATTGCATCTCTAATGAGATGCAAAGTGGGCGTTCCTGACCTAACATGACAGGAGAAATGTCGCTAAGCGACATTTCTCCTATCATCAAGCCCCACGCTTTGAAGCATAGCGACAGGAAAAGTAGCGATAACCCCTGTTATCGCTTCTTTCCTTACGCCTGCTTCAGGACTGACTTACCCATGATAACCTATGGAAGGTGGATAACATGGCTAAGTTTGTGAGTCCCTATCAGCAAGCTAACGCCACACTACGTGAGATTATCGCTGGGTTTCCAGCGATAATCTCACGTTAGGCAGTTAGCGCTAGGATTTTTATCGCTAAGGAGATAAGCGTTGCTAATAGCACGCTATCTCAGCGATAAAAATCCACGTTACCCGGCAATAATTATCCTCACGGTAAGAGCGCTGAGCGATAATTATCGCCGGTTGTTGCTGATATGCCCCTTCATGCTCAGCATCTGAGGAAAGGCTTAGAGCCAGGGGATTATGGTAATGATGGCCGAAGGGTTAAGAAGCGGCCTAGCATTACATAACATAATTTGGCTTGGAAACGCTTCCATGATGTGGCAACCGGTGACAGCCCTCCGTTTGCCCGTCGGCCGATGCATGGGAACCGCATTTCCCTCGCCCTTTGCTTCGCATTCCAGACTGGGTGAAGACACAACGCTTGCACGTGGTTGGAAGGCTGGGGCCGTTTTAATATTTAACAGATACATTTGATTACGTTTAATAAACAGGGTGAAAGACCTCGAAGAGCCAGGGGGGCGCTGCAGCACCTCCCGTGTGCTGAGTGTGTAAGTGTGCGTATTCAAGGAGAAGGTAAATGTGCTCCCATTAAGTTCATAGGAAAAGTTTTTTCGTTCTCAGGGTGCCCTGAAGGTTGTGTGCAGACGGGGCCCTCCTTAGCATTCCGCAGCGGCGCCTGCTTCTGCTTTCACCTCACACGCGCCCTCCGTTTATCGCTCATCTCGGGGCTCAGGCTGAAAGGGACGCAGAGAAGCGCCCCCTTTCTTCTTGGCCCCTCCTGGGGGAGCCGGCTGCCGACAGCTGGGCTATTCTTCTGGCTCTGTCATCCCGGCTTCCCTTTCTCCGGCGCGCTCCTAGCTAATTTATCAGCCTGCTCCAACGTGAGTCTCGGAGGGAGCGCGCGCACACACCTCCTGCTATTAATATCACAGTGTGCATAGCATTAGGCACTTTAAAGCACATCTGCAGATCCCAAGCAGCGCCCTCACCTCTGCATGGGAGGAGCGTGCTCTTCGGAGGCGCGAGGAAACATCTGTACCAGGGATGAGCAGACCGCGAGGGAAGCCCGGGATCCAAGGGAACAAACACGAGCAAAGCCAATAGGTCAATAGAGGTCAATAGGCCTGGCGTTGGGTGGCAATCTTTTGCCTTGGCATTGTATTTTGTATCGTTTTTGTAAACCTTTGCTTCAATCATGTAGTGAAGACGCTACTCCGGAGTTATACTCGAGCTGTTTATTCCATAAGAAGAAAACCCCAGAAGGGCAGGAAGTAACGAACAACAGCTGCCTCCTCAGCCAGTTCACCCTGTACAAGTCCCCTCTCCTTGCCAAGCTTTGTGTGTTTCATTGCACAACTAGCACTCCCTTACCTTCCTTACTATTGCCACAGCCATTCCCGGCTACCAATACAGCATTTTGACTCCAGCTTTAATCGTGGAGATTCCTAAATGTCCCTTGTGGCAACTATCAAGTACTTTGGCTTTAAGTTCCTCAGGAGCAATTATTCTGCCACTGTGCAATACCATGCCATTCTCAGTGGATAACTCATGTTTCAATTTCCAATAGACACGCAAATTTCCATCAAACTTGTTTTTCGTAGTCCAACCTCTACGTATCCGCATTCATAAGTTCCTTAACCCATCATCCTTCTCTGAGGCTTCTTTCCATTCCTCTTCCTGTAGTAACTCCCACCAGACAACATTTTTCAAACTCATCATCCTGTGGAAACTGAATGGAAAGTGCTAATCAACTCAAAAAGTAAGCAATCTTATTCCTAACACATGGTACATATTATTGTACCTCATAATTGTAGCCCAACAATCTAGTGGACATGCAAGCAAGGCGGAAGATGCATTAAATAACCCTCTAGTTGTTAGGACTTTTGTGAGCAGTTAATGATCACTGCGCAACGTTACTTGTGAACCCCATATGAATGGCTTATAATGCTCTAACTCCCACACGCATGCCAAAGCTTCTTGTTCAACTGCAGAATATTTTTCTTCTGTAGGGGTCAATGAACGAGAGGCAAATGCAGCTACATACTCCTTCCCTCGTGAGTTGACCTGCGCAAGAAGTGCACCAATTCCTTTGCAACTCGCATCCGTAGTGACTACACTTCTCATCCCTGTAATGCAGCGGCACAAGAAATGTCGTCTTTTATCAATCAGAAGGTCTCCTGATACTCCTTAGACCATTCAAACAGACAGTTTTCAAAAGTTACCTTACATGATATGTTTTGTTAGAAAAATTATTCACTCACTTGGAATAAAATTCTGCGAGCTCCAAAAATGCCCTAACTTCAACCTTGTTAGTGGGAGCTGGCGCACATCTTATTGCTTCCACGAAACTTGCCTAGGTGCAATCCCTCTGCTACTAATCTCATGTCGACATAGGCAACCTTTCTTTTCGCAATTTCACATTTGCTAAACTCCACTGTAAGACCATTAACCCTCCAGCTCCTTCTTTAGCCTGGTATCATGTTCTATTTATTGATCTTTCCATAACCAGGATATAATTCTGAAAAAAAATCACATAATGGATTCCCTTAAATAGTTTACATATGAGGCTCTGAAACTCTGAAGCACAGCTGCCGTCGATGCAAAACCAAAAGGGGAACCATACAATTTGGTAACATCCAAAAGGGGTAATGAAAGCAGTGAGATTGTGGCTATCTGTATGAAGAGGTACCTGATGGTAAGATGATGTTAATTCAAAGGTGGTGAGCCATTCCACTCCTTTAGTTAATGATAACATCTTCCTGATCTTGGAAGGGGAAATTGGTCCACCACTATGTGTTTAATGAAGGTCTATAAAATCAACCCACAATCTCATTTGACCATTGGAACACCCTGCCACAGTGAATAGTGCGGCCCAGGCTGAGGATACAATAGGTTCTATAATTCCCGACTCTTGCAGCTTTTCTATTTTCTTAGATACCTCTTCTCTGATGCTCATTGGGATACTCTTAGCTTCATGAATGCAGTGCACAACATTGTCCTTTCAAAATATTTTATGTTGGAACCCATTAAACTCACCAATTCCTCCAGAAAACCCCTCTTTATATGACTTAACACTATTCAGTTCTTCCATTGACTCATACTGGATAACTGAGACCCATTCTGGGCTATTGGGATTAAGAATTATACCCAAATCACCTTGATCCCACCATCCTAACACAAGAGGACCAGATTTCAAAACAAATAATTTGCAATTTGCTTCCCTTTTCTTAAAAACAAACAACAATTTCCTGTAATCCAATAAATCAATTGATTCACCAATGAAACTTTTTGGAGAAATATATGAGGCTCCAATTTTTCCTCTAAATTAGGTTTACATTTTTTCAACCATACCTCCTCATTTATTATAGCGTAGAGAGAACCAGAATCTGCAGTAATCTTTATGTTTATACCTCCAATTAATAGCTGACATTTAGGTTTGTTCCTAATGTTTAGAGGGTTTTGCACCTTTAAATAATTTTCTACACTTGGACCACACATTTGTGTCATCATTGTTAAAATCCTGTGATTCCGAATCAGGGTCACCGTTCACAATTTTTATCATGATTTCCTTCCTTTCCCTGCAAACCTTTAGAACGTGTCCCATGATGCCGCAACCAGAACATCTTTGATTGTGGGCAGTACATTTGTTAACATTGGCAAAGTGTCCTGTAAAAACCACACCGTTAACTTCTCACGTCTGTGTTATGATCATCCATATTTTTCTTCAAGTTATATTTCTAAAACGTATTTGCTCTCTTTGACAAGTTGTGTTTCTTGCCAGTTTTAACTTTATTAACAACGTCTTTAGGTTCTTGGCTACTGGCCCCAATAGTTCTTTCTTGCTCTCTGAGAATTATGCCTATACAGACGGCTAGTGTGCTTGCCATTTTACAATATCAATTACTTCCTGCAATGAAGCTTCTTCTTTGGCCCACAAGCTGTCTTGTATAGACAGATTTGCTGCATGCATACCAATTTGAGCACTAATTAATTCATCATGTAGCACCACAAGTTGACATGCTAACACTAATATTTTTAAGGCTGACACGCAGTCTTCAAACGATTCTTCTTTACATTGTTTCCTATGGTAGAACTAGGACCTGTCAATACCAGCACATACAGTAGGTGCATCATTCGTATTCAAATCCTCAAGCGCCCAGGTTTGTTTTCTATGCCATTATATGTCTTCAAACCCAGAGGACCCAGGCAGTGTAATATATATAGTTTCTTTTTTTCCGATGTAAAGTCCTCATCTTCATCAAAGATGGAAATATAATTTAAAAAATACTCGCACCATTCTTGCCATTTTAATGATGCATCACCAGATGATGGTGAGAAAGACTGAGGTGTGGTAAGATTTAAAGCATTGCCTGAAGCAATGATTCAAAAACAATGTTCAGACAAGATGAAATTATAGAATAGAAGACAAGGAACCCAGAAAAACATACCCAACATTATCGTTTGCAATTACGCTGTCTTCATTGTTAAAGTGTAGCCTGCATGTATCGCCTGAATCACTTATAAGCAAGACTCCCAGTTTTCTGATTTTATGGCTTTTTACAGGTAAATATAGACCGGAAATAATGTATTTTCTGTCTGTAGTAATTTTAAAGAGTAGATAAAAACAGAAAATTGGGCTTCTTTTAAGTGACTCTCCGTGCGGTTTTCATGAAATATAGCGCAACAGCTGAACAGATGGGCAGCATGGGAATTAAAAAACATGATGAAAGTTCTTTAAATAACGACATATGTCTACATTTGTGATATAATGCTAATATTTACCATTGGATGTATTGTTATGTAATATTTGGCTGCTTAAATAGCTAAAACACAACAGACATCAAAGTATGACTGCACATCTATCAGTTAAATAAATATGGAAATGTACAGTTTTACAACGTCATTTATCCACAAAACATAAAACAAACATGGATAAATACAGATAAAATGGCCCAAAAATAAATATGGTCAAATACAGACGGAAATGTTAAAAAAAGAAATGCAATAAAACCAGGAGCCCTACTTATACGTTACTTCTGAAGAGATATTGTTGCGAGTTATTGCTGTGGGAAGCTCAGAATAAGCGCTTTCCAAGATGGCGGCATGTACGCAGCATGTATACGTGACCCTGCTGCATGAACTTCAGTGACAAGTTCCCGTTAAGATCCAGACACTGGTGAGCGTGCCGATTGAATGGTGAGTATGTAGATGGAATAGTAAGTTTTGAAATTCGCGGGGAACAGTCGAACTTGTCTTAACTGTTTAATTGCATACACCATGCCAAAGCATGTAAATTTCACTTCTCCTCATACATAGTTTGTTTTGCTCTCATCAGTAGTGCAAATCGTAATCAGAGTCAAACCATCATGAAGGCTCAGGGATAAGGAAATCTAAAAAATATGTTCTCAAGACAGCCAATGTATAGATCTGTGTGCCAGGGTGACTCGACGCCACATTTGTAGTATAGATTCAACTCCGGAGTTATACATGAGTGTTAGGAATGGGGTCTCTAGTTGGGGCTCCTCTTCTGTGAGTCCTGACCTGCCAAGTTGTGCCAAACCCAGTTCCGGACCCTTGGAGGTAATTCTGTTGCTGCAACCTAGAAATCAACACATTGACTCCAAGTGTCACTTTGAAACCGGCACATCCATGCGAAAATGACTCATCGCTGCTGTCTGCACCGAAGTCGTAGTCCCTGCTCAATGCTGGTAGCAAGATACAGGTAATGTCTTTGAGACCTCCAACAGGAGGCAAGCTCAACTCAAGCCCTCAGTGAAACTTTAGAAAGCAGAATGCAGAGAGCAAAGTTCAGTCCTCTCACTCGCAGGGAAGAGTCAGCAGACAGTTGACCAACACAGCAAAGCACCATTAATACTAATGCGGTGACCCAGTATCCCACTGAACCTGGGGAATTACTAGTATATAAAAAGAATTGGTTCTGTAGGGAGGTGCACAATTTCTTTCATGTTAGAGCATTTATATCCGAATTAACTAGGAAATACCAATGAATGAAGTGACACAAATATATTGACTAACGAAAGAAAAATACTCAATACTGACACAAAAGCTGTACTTTGTATGGTACATTAATTTTCATATAATGTGTAGAAACATAAATGTTATATATAAAAAAAACACAGATCTGTTATGTAACAATAATAACATTAATTGGTGCCAAATAAAGTGTGCTTCACATGTAACATAATACAAAACAAATGACAATATACAGAAAACACAAAAATATGTTCAGTTGGGTGTCCGTTTACAACTCTTCAGTATACTTGAATATATTTCCTCATTTCTTGACTGTAGATATGTGAGACAATGGTACGGAACACCTATTCATATTGATGATATGAATAGGTGTTCCGTACCATTGTCTCACATATCTGCAGGTAGGTTTTTGTGTCAGTATTGAGTATTTTTCTTTCATTAGTCAAATCATATGTGTCACTCCATTCATTGGTATTTCCTAGTTAATCAGGGTATAAATGTTCTAACTTGAAAGAAATTGTGTACCTTTCTACAGAACCAATTGTTTTTATATACTAACACAGCAAAGGAAGCAGCAAAGTGACAGTCCCTTCTGGCAGTCCAACGGCTCTTCTTCCTGGCAGAATGTCCACAGTCCAGAAATGCTTCTACTGTTATAGTGCCAGAGGTCCATTACTGATACCCAGTGTGGCCTTTGAAGCAGGAGACTTCAAAGACAGGTTTTTGTAGTGCACAAGACCCTGCCGTTCCTGGCCCTGACTCAAGACATTCTACGGGGGGTATGCAGTTATTTGTGTGGGGACAGTCACAGCCATACTCAGATGTAAGTGTTGACTCTTCCCACCCTTCTAACTCAGGAAGACCCATCAGCCTTTTGATGGGCCATCAGGAAATGCAGGGCACAGCTCAGCTCCCTTTGTGTGTGACTGTCTAAAGTGAATTCACAAAGTCCAACTGTCATCCAACCCAGACGTGTTTTCTAGGGATAGGCAGAAGCACCGAATGGTTAAAGTAAGAAAATGCCAACTTTCTAAGGGGCATTTCAGAACTGCAATTTAAAAACCCAACTTCACTTAAAGATGTGTTTTAAAATTGTGAGTCCAGAGACACCAAACTCCAATTTTCTTTCAGCTCCCAATTGGAAGATACCCGTGTAAAATGCTACAGGGCAGCTCCCATGCTAACCAATGGGAGGGATAGGCTTTACTGTACAGAAACGGGAATTTTATGTTTTTTCACTACCAGGACAGGTAAAACTTAATAACACATGTCCCCCCTCTAAAATACACAGCGCCTGACCCCTGGGGCTACCTAGGTGCTACCTTAGGGGTGCCTTACATGTAGTAGAAAGGAAAGGTTTGGGACCAGCAAGTAGGTGTACTTGCTAGGTGGTTATAGCAGTTAAAAACTGCGCACACAGGCTGTGAAGTGGCACACCTCAGACACGTTTGAAGGGCTGCTGATGTGGGTGGCACAATTAGTGATGTAGGCCCACTAGTAGCATTTGGTTTAGAGGCCCCGGAAACATATAGTGCACTGTACAACAGACTTACTAGTAAATCAAATATGCCAGTCATGGAGAAACCAAATGCCAATGCATTTTAGACACAGAGCACAATCACTTTAGCACTGGTCAGCAGTTGTAAAGTGGCCAGAGTCCAAACACCAGCAAAAACGAAGTCCCGCACACAATCAAAAACAGGAGACCAGAATCAAAAAGGCATGGGAACCCATGCCAAAAAATGCCAGGTCTAACATTGAGCAGGTTATTCCATAAGAAGAAAACCCTGGCATGGCAGGAAGCAACAAACAAGAGCTGCTTCCTCAGTCAGTTAACCCAGTACAAATCCCATCTACATTCCAATCACCTCATAACATTCTACATCATAGTAACTACGGGGGTTTACTAAGGACAGTCATTGTTATATATGCCTACTACATCATGCCAAAACAAAAAATAAAGCAAAGAAGATAGCATTGAAAAAAACCTGGCCCCCCATAATGCCCCAGTAGTCCTGGGCAGTGAAAATAACTACTTCCTGTGTGGGTGACAACACTGGTATTGGGCAGAATACCGTCACTCACAAAGAAAGTAAGCAATAGCTGAAATGGACTGACCCACTGTCCCATGCACTGTGTTGTGGTGGGTGGAAGCAAAATGTGAATGAGGCTACTGCAGACCAATGAATGAAGAGGACAGGCTGACAGACCCTCTAAGTAAGTATATTAGATATTTTGTAAAATCGAAAGTTTTTGGCTAACGCCAGACCTATTAACAACTATTGGATCCACTGCTTCCAGGGGACAGAGAGGAAAGGTGAGTGAATTGAAGTGGGGTCAATGGGTCATAGTGACAGGCAGCACATGTGGTATGTACTTTCGGAAAGCACCATGTGTCCATTACATTAGAACTGCTATGTCTCAATATAGCGGCTTAACTTTGAAATCTCAAACACTTTTCTACTGGTGCTGCTGTACTAGCAGTGAACAGTACCAGCAAATTTACAGGCTTATTTATGAGAGCCCTGCATCACTTTTTCACCACATAAAGTGGTACATGCATGACACAGGGCTCTCATAAAGATTTATAATGCCACACAAAACCACCCTGTGTGGCTTTGAGTGGCCTCAGTAAGGCGATGTAGCGCAAATCGCTGCACCACCTTACTCTGTGCCTAGAAGGCATTCCATGGGTTTTGCAGTGGGTTTTCCCCTGAAACCCCAATGAAATTTGACCCTGCCCCAGATTTACAAAGTGATGTAAAACTGGTGAAGCGCCAAAACTGTGTGCCTCCCGAGGTGTAGCTTAACTACGAGAAATATTACTCCTCAGGGTAAATTTAGGCGAGTCCTTCTCCTCAGGGTAAATTTTGGCGAGTCCTGCGTCACTATTGCACCACATAAAGTGGTGGGTGATGCAGGGATCTCATAAAGATTTATCAAGCCACGCAGAGCCACCCTGAATGGCTTTGAGTGGCCTCATAAATCATGAGTGAGGAGAAACAGCGCAAATGAATGCATCGCCTTACTCTGCTCCCGGGAGGCATTCTATGGGTGTTGCGGTGGGTTGTCCCACACAACACCCATGGAATTTGAGGCTGCCCCAGATTTACAAAGTGATGTAAACCTGGATAAGCCACAAATCTGTTAGTCTCCCGAGGTGAGACATAACATGGAGCAATATATTTATTTCTCCTCATTTTTCCCTCTTTCCATGTGTATTGCATTGTGCCACACACACAGAAAGAGGAAAACAGCCTCAGAATTGTTTTTGTGCAGGAAGATGCGCCTTGGTCCCTACGTTGATGCTAGGCTGCTTAAACAGTACCAGCGCCAGCATAAAGGACAGGACTGCACTGTATTGCTTAAATATGGTGCATTCCTGTCCTTTCACTCTGCCGCAGTGCAGTGCAGCAGGTTTTCTTGCTGTGCTGTCCTAATCAAAAGGCCATAAATGAGGTCCCTAGTTTGACTTAACCAGCGGTTCTCAGCAGGTCTCTGGAAACATTTGTGGGACTATATTTCACCAGCATTTTGCAGCAACTGCTACAGTACAATTTGTGGCTTGGTATGTGTGGACCTCTGCTGGGCTGCTACAACCTTAACAAGATGGTAAGACCTCTCTGAGTGCCATATTCCTTATTGGAAAAGCCTCGCCATTCTCTGCAGAACGGCCATACTTTCAGTGGGACACTACCTGCACATGTTTACAGGACTGTATATTTCTAATGGGACAATAGCAGTGCTTCTCTGCAGACCTGCCTTACATTTAATGACACAGTACCAGCTATTCTGTGCATGAAACAGAAAGTGACTGACTATAGAGGTCATTTGTAGAATGGTGGGCAGCCCAACAGGTCAGTGGAGGACCTGGCCTCTGTTCACTGGGCAGAGGACTGCCCTCCTACTTGGTGGACATCTTCCTGCCTAAAGTGCATCCTCTAGTGTTCCAGAGGCACCATAGTCAGGATTCAATGCGAGGCTTGTTCCCACCAGAGCAGCATTTTTTTGTTTTACACAAACAAACCCCCAATGCAAGAGTTTGTTTTTGGAAAACAAAATTATTAATTAACCTGATGGGCTCAGAATTTTTCTCTTTGCATCACCACCAGTCTTTTCTTTACCTGCCCATGCCTGTCATACCCTGCATTATGTACTGGAGCACGGAAAATGAGTGATGGCTGCCCATCCTTTAATGGGTGGGATGACTGTCACTGTGACCTGGGCCCAGCCGTGAGTGGTTCATTAGGTCAAGGCGAGTCCAATGGCTGAACCAGATGCAACGGCGGCATCAGAAACCCTACAGCCTGAATAGAGCGGGGGAGTCGTGCAATTGGTACGCTGCCGAATTTGGTGCAGGAAACCAGGGTTCGAGCCTCGAGGTCGCGTCCACATACTGTGATTCTGAGCAAATCACTTAATCTCCCCGTGCCTGAATATGTAATGTAAATACGGTGCTCATGTACAGCGCTCCAATACCTTCGGGTCAAGTTGGCGCTATATAAAAAGATGCCCAAATAAAAAAGGCATCTACCATTTTATGATATAAACCCCGTATTCACTAACCTCTTACTGAGGGTCTTTTTTAGTTGTGCCCAATCCCCATGTTAAGCATTTGGATAAAAAAATACACATACTACAAAACTTTAGAGATTATATCCATCTAAAGAACAGGCTACATAATCTGAAATTACATTAAACTGGCTGTATTCTGAATAGAACATGCATTGGAACAACATATCAACTGAGAATAGGCCTGGGCAGAAATGTAATAATTGTAGCAAAATTTATGAATTTCCCAAATTGTGTATTATGGGAAAATGTTGTTTTCTTTACACTCTGCTTCACACAATTTTGCTTAATTTTTGCCAATAAAAGACATGTCCTGCCAGAAAATATTTTTCCGAGAGTGAGAGATGTGTTCTCCTTCAACCAGTCTTATCTCTGTATCTCACAAGACTTGCGTATGTGAGGTGTGCACCTGTGTAAAAAAATTATATTTTGAGTTACCAGTAAAACACATTTTGTTTTGAATATACTTTTTGTCATTGCATTTTCATAGAATTGTGCGACCACTTCCATAGACGGCAGCAGGTTTCCCAGGACAAGGCATCTGGACTGGGCTGTGTGCCCTGTACTGCTGACCAAGGTAAGAGGAGGTGTTAAGTGAAAGAGACAACAGTCAGAGCGAGTGATGACAATCTGTTTTTCTCCACGGCTGGAGCGTGCCACTGCCTCTTGGTTACTCGAGCATCCACCATGTTTTGTCAGAGGGAACATCTGGGACAGCAATAAGCTGTAACCCTCTGCATCCAGCATTGCCTCCCTGCATTGTCTTTTTCTTTTCTCCACAATGGGTGTGTAGTGTTCAGTTGCTCTGAAAAGACTCCAATGGGTTCCTTGCACGACTATCAAGGTTTCACTAAATATTGGACTGAGACACCATTGTGGACAGAAGACTAGTGCCTATGAGAAAGATATCATGCAACGTGCTATGAACTGCAGAAATGTCGGGTAATATTACTGACCAAGGCGACTGATGAGAATGTGTCAACATTAATCGCCACATGGCTCGCAGCTTAGAAAGACTCAGCTCAGCTTACACACTGAATTCAGTACCTTCTCTCCTGCAGAGAGGTCACTTAAATCCCTTTACTAAGAAATGACTTAAGGTCTTATTACGACTTTGGCGGTCGTACAGTGGAAGGTGCAATGCACTGTCCGCTGTAGGACTGCCAAAGCTGTGGTGCTGCCACCCACCAGATTAGGAGTTAAATCCTGGTCTGGCAGGCGGTGCTGCTGCAGTATAAGGCTATATTTCAAAACACAAGAGCGACCGATATGTCCTTGTGGACTGGGTATTTGCAAGAAGCAAGAAACAATGTCCACAAGGAACTTATTATGTATACCACATTGTCAATAAAAAGCAAAAATAACTTGCATCTGGTTAAATCAAAAAAAAAACTTTCAAATAATTTGAGACCTTAAATCAATTAACTCACGGCAAGAATTAATTACCATATATAACTGTAAATTAATACTAGAGCAGCCCAGGAAAGGTTATTTACTTCAGCCGAAGTAAATATAATTTATTTCATATTCTTAAACTGTGATTATCGATCTTACCACAGTAACATTTTTATTATTGCACTACAAGCACAATATAGTGAAGGGTGAAACAGTGAGTCCCAGTGAAGTGATCATAGCCTAAGAAGGTGAAAATTAAGTGATATTGAAACAGAAGGTCATTAAAACAACAACGAGGGGCTTCCAGTAATACGATGAATCTTTCTTGCCCTCTCTATGTAATTGTCGACGGCGTTTCGACCCACTCTTGATCTGGGGTCTCTTCAGGACAACTTATCTAGGGACTATCAATTACTTAGTCTTGTATGTCCACAAATCTGGGGACCGGAACCATTGGACAATGCAGGGCTACGAATGGCACTTGGCCGTATTCATGGGGGCACATTCGGAATGGCTTGTCACCGTTGATTCAATAAGGCAGCGTGTAAGGATTAGAGCGGTTTTAGCGCTTCTTCTTTAGAGTGGTAAATTAACTCAAGAAGGCGGGATACTTCAGGTAACGAATTAATTGTCGGACGATCAAGGATCTCAATGGGGATTCAATGAGCTGCCAACTCATTGAATCCCCATTGAGAACCTTGATCTGAAGTATCCCGCCTTCTTGGGTGGACTGCCAAACTTGTAATAAGGCCCTAAAGGTTTACAGCTAACTTTCTTTTGATTTGAAAATAATGTGTGCATTTTAATGGTCTTCCTGATTTCCTGCATGTGCAGGAATGTACTTAGATCTGATTCTGGGTTGACTGTGAGAGTTACAGCACATATCTCAATTTCCATTCATGATATAAGCACTGCACCCCACATATTTT
This sequence comes from Triturus cristatus, assembly GCF_964204655.1. Lineage (NCBI taxonomy): Eukaryota > Metazoa > Chordata > Amphibia > Caudata > Salamandridae > Triturus > Triturus cristatus. The sequence continues at coordinate 605,032,515 of NC_140584.1, forward strand.
CACTTGGTAAATTTTGACAGAAAAACAGCTGAAATTTAATTTGGGAAAAATGGCCAGCAAATAAAGGAACCTACATATTTTGGAGTGGTAAACCCAAAATCTGAATGTTATGTCTCATGTTTTGGGCAAACAAAAAATGATATTTACCACATCTGGTCAATTCTGACCCCTGTGGTGTCAGAATTTATTCTAGGACGACTGTAATTGGGGCATGTTGTTTCTCTATCTTGCTGGCTATACTCAGTTGCTTATGGGCTGCTAGGACTTGCCGGGTTTAGCACAAGGTTCTGGTGGGTCCAGGATTTGCTTAACGGAATTCTTTGCTGAACTACTGCCTTGCTAGTCTGTTTCCACATTGGCTAGGCACAGTATTTACGGGCACGCATCATTCACTTTTTGGTAGGTGGACTGAACACAAATAAATTAGTGTCCTCTCCAGAACTTTTGGCAAGGGATTAGGTCCCTCTTTATTTGAGTGCGGACCTCCTAAAAATATAAGTATCTTATTTATTCTGTACATGGCCTTAATCACCTGCGTCCGCTGGAAGCAGCAGGATGATCAGGGTGGGACGGTGAGACCTGGGTGGGAGAGGGCACCCATTATGGATGAAAAAAGAAAGACAGTGGCGAACGAGGGAGACGGCAGCTTTGACAAAAAATAGCAACTTGAAGGGTACAGTAAAGCACTATACTTTGTTTATCTATCTATCTATCTATCTATCTATCTATCTATCTATCTATCTATCTATCTATCTATCTCGCTTCTTTCTGCATCTACGTCTTCAGCTCTATTTCCTTGTCCTTCTTAGACTCTATCCCTTTCTTTGTCGCTTTCCCTTTATTTATATCTCCCCTGTCCTTTATCTCTGTTGGCCCCTAAATGTGCCTCTCTGTTTGTCCCTCTCTGTTCCTCCCTCTATCTGTTCATCCCACTTTCTCTGCCTGTGTTCCTTTCCTGAGTGCTGTCTTTCTGCGTTTCTCATTCTATCTCTCTTTCAGTCTATATTCCCCTTTCCATCCGACTCACTCTGTCAATGTTCCCTGCCTCTACCGCTCTGTGTCTCTGTCTACCTCTGTGTTTCTTCCCTCTCTCTGTTTGTCCACTTAGTGGTCCCTATTCACTCTCTCGGTCTCTCTATCTCTTTCTATCCCTCTGTCACCTCTTTATGTCCGTTTTTCTGCCTGTGTCTCTCCTTCTCTATCCCACCCCGTCTCCCTTTCTCTCTCTGGCCTCTGCCCTCTTCCCCTGGCCTCTTTCCTCTGCGTCTCTCAGTCTAAGTGCTTTAAATCACAGTCTGCCTCAGCTTCTTCAGGGACAAGGGCGAAAGTGTTCTGGGCTCAATCTGACTCCACTTCTGCTGGAAGTCTGTGCGTTTTGACCAAAATATTCAGGGATTTTAGTCTCTGGCTTTAAGTAAACATGCCTACTACCAAATGGTGTCAAATGTTGTGTGTCGCCTTCTGCCAGTTGCTTCTTTTTATGCCGCTGCAAATGAATGCAGTGTTTTAGCAGTGTAAACATGGAAACCAGCAGTCTCACAATGATGAATGTTCATGAAAAGCAGGACTCACTGAAGGTGTATTGCCCCAGTTTAATTTAAGCAGCCCAACTCGGCCCCTCCATGTGTTTCTCTCTGGCATGTGGGGCCCTCTCTCAGTGCTCTGATCTCCTGCAAAACACATGTCCCCCTTCTTGCATGGAACACTGGACAGCTAGAGGCTGGACGTGGTTCACGGCAGTCCGGACCAGACAACAGGAGGAATTCAATGGCAGCACCATGTAGATCCAATCAAGCGCCTGGATACCCTCTTGGGTGATTAGTGTGCTATACAAATTAATATAACATAGCAAAATAAACATAAAATAACGTAATATAATATAACATAGCATTCAAGATCTCAAGCACTCACTCAGGGAGCTGGCTACCACCTTGGCTTTATAGACATCCCTGATTGGCTGGAGAGTCAAGCAGGGGAAAATGCTTAGAAGAAAGACATGCGGTCTTGCCAACTGTCACTCAATGCCATCAGATAAACTTGGCCTCAGTGACTGGTGTGAGTATATTTGGCGTGCACTGATACGCTCATACCAATGGGCTCCTGTGCCACATCAATTCTGCGCCTGCTGCACTAATGCTAGCTTTGCACTGTGACGCACACACCAGCTGGTTCGTTGTACAGCATCCTTAGGAAAGTCAGGATGGATAGCCAAGGGAGTAGAATCCATGCTCATAATACAATATAGCAGTTTGACCTTAAATGATTTATCAAATGGAATGGGTTTCGTCTTGAGCCTGGTCAGATATGTCTATCATATTTTCCAAAGGGACATGGTTCATGTCAGGCGCGCAACACCCATTGGACTCAAAGGGCTTCAGCCCCCCCCGTCGTGTGTGGCAGCCCGGGATGAGACATCTTCCCGGGTACAACACAGCCGCGCCCGAGCACTTCACAGGTCTTTAAAAAGACCATTTGCATGTTAATGAGGCCTTGCTGTCGTTTCACCCCTTCTAAGAGCCCCTGCAGCTCCACTCTGCCTAGATTCAGTTCCCCCACCCCCGAAATCAACGCCACTCTGCCTACTGTTTAAAGATTCAGCCCCCCCCGAAATTTTTGCTTAGCCCCCCCCGAAATTTCGCTCTAGTTGCGCCTCTGGTTCATGTGTATCCTGGCTTGATACATCCCTACCATAGATACATCGCTACACAATATGCAGTATTATTAATGTGGAACTTTGGTCTTATTTAGAGTTTTTTTGGATAGGATACCTTAGATACCTTGGCAGATATCCCGTCTGCCGTATTACAAGTGCCATAGGTAATAATGCATTTATAATATGGAGGATGGGACATCCACCACGTTTGTGACAGATTATCCTGCTCATGAATCTCTAAATGAGGCTCTTAGGGCCAGATGTAGGGCCATTCATTTTTGCGACTCACAAATTGCGTCAAATTGCAACTCGCAATTTGCTACTGGCAAAAATTTACAAGTTTCTCAGACACTGTTTGCGATTCCAAATAGGGTTTCAAATTGCATGCCTCATTAATATTCTAGAGGCTGTCGCAATTTGCGACCCCATTGGGAATGGCTTGCACTCACAGGGATGTTGGCCTGCTAGAGTCAGCAGACCACCATGTCTGTGACTGCTTTTTCAATAAAGCAGTGTGTTTTTTAATGCAGCCCGTTTTAAAACGGGAGGCTCATAAAAAACAAAATGAAACCTTTCAGGTTCATTTTTCAAAGGCAGGCAGTGGTTCCTGGGACCACTGACTGCTCTTAAAAAATATTTTCACACCCTTCCCATGTGCAAATGGTTTACCACCCTTTTGAAAAGGGTGGTAAACTGCGAGTGTTTTGCGACCGCAAATGCAGTCGCAAAACAATGGTACATGACATTTTCTCTCGCTTTTAGGAAGTGACGCCCTTGGCACACCCTTTCCTATTAGTGAGTCACTAACCATAGTTTGTGAGTTGCTAATAGGTTAGCGACACGCAAAATAGGGTTAGTACATTGGGCAGACCTTTTTTTGCGGTCGCAAACGGGCAGAATTCTCCTTTGCAACCGCAATAAACGGTCGTACATCTGGCCCTTAGTGGAAGTTAGTGAATTAATGTGAAATGTTCCCATTAAAAAGATGTTTAAGAATATTTCTTGCTTTTTTCATATTCATCATAAACATAGTTTTGGACGCAGGCATTTTTCGTATTTGAGCAAAACGGATTTTTGAATCAAAACAGTATTCAAATTCAGATAAAATGAGTTAAAGTGTACTTCGGCGCTTGCTGTAATGTATTGCTTTGGCACACTCTGAGATTTACCTGTGATTGAGGTTTTCACTCACAATGTTCTGAACGTTTTGCAGCATTATTTGTAAAATATGTTTATCCATGGTACTGGCTGCTCTAGTTCAGGTCTGCACCTATATCAGAAAAAGGTAAAATATCGTCATTTAAATCAACTGTATGTGCGTTTGTGGAGCAGAAACACGATACATATTTTTTTTTAATGAATGTAAAAGTTATTTAACTGCATTATGATGCTGGAGACGTGATATATGTTCATTTACTTTCTCCCAGTTTGCTACAAGCATCACTTATATTTATGCCAACATTTTGGTAATTATGAGCTGATGCGGACACATTTGAGGCTGGTGTGCGCTGAGATGTGACACCTTTTCCTACACTTATAATGCTGTCTCCTAAAGGCTCCTGTCACAGATGGAGGCTGTTGGATCACTGGCAATGACTGGTCTGTGTGGAGGTTGCACATTGTGCTACTAGTCACTGATGGGGTAGTAGGATGTATTTGGACCTAGTAGGGAACTCGCACTAGTGTGTTCAGGTTACTAATATTAGGACTATGAAGGTTCAGTAAGCCTTCCCCAGGAACACTCAAAACACTACTTAAAACATTACCAATCCTAGTACAGTTTCACTAGTTCTGCTATGACCTCAAACATAAATCAGAGGTAAATCCTCAAATGCAGTATACCATATAGCAGGAGAGAGGCACCCTTAGACGGAATGATCTCACAGACAGAGTATCTTTGGGCAGTTGGGTAGATGGACCACATCATGCTTATTTGGAGGGCTGTACTAAATACTAAAATAAGATTATGGGCATTTGTTATTAAAAATGTGAAAACCATTTGCGTTTTTTTGCATTTACCTCCAAAAAGTTTCTGGTGGCATTGGCTGGTGAGGATAATTGTATTAGAGTCAAATTGGCACCTCATCAGGTTCCATACCAGGATGCACAGCTGACAAGAAATCATGAATTTCCAACAATTAATTGTTCAGTTTCATTCCGTGTATCATTCCATTTCAAACAAATGCAGTATGAGGGTGCCGCAGAGGATGGGGTTGGGGTTGGTCCGGATCTGGAAGTTGAGGTGTGCTTCTGTAGGTGATGGCAATGCCTCCTCGTGGACGGTCGGGTGGTCCTTGCGGGTGATTTAGTAGCTGTCAGTGATGGCGATGTCGGGTCCGGAGAAGATGTTGGTCCTGGCAGGTGATGTGGCATCCAGGGTTGATGGCGAGGAGGGTGCTGGTGCCGTAGCGGTGGAGTGTCCGAGAGGAAGGGTCTTTGGTGCTGAGCGCGGTCCAGGGGCAGACTGACACAGACGGGCTTGCCTATAGCTTGTCTTTGGCACGGGAGACATCCATCACAACGCACGCATTACATCGTAATGCCGTTACAACGCAACTCCAACAACGCAGGTGCCTTTACATCACATTCCATTACAATGCATTGTGAGGACAGTAATGGGGTATTTTTAAGTTTTGGGGTAGGTATGGGTTTCGGGTGTCAGAGATGAAATTTGAGGTGTATTATGGGGTAAAATTTTAAATTTGGGGTGCGTTTTGGGGTCAATTATGAAAATGTTGGTGTGCATTTGGGTCAAATATAATTTTTAGGGTGTGTTTTGGGGGCGCAAAGAAGAATTTTAGGGTTCTGGGCTTGCTTTAGGGTGCAAGGGTTAGTTTTAGGGTTGCACTCACTGAAGTGGGAATAGCAATATTTACATCTCCGCTATCCAACACCTTTCCTACTGTTGCAATATGCCTAGCATTAGTATGCATTGTAATGGAGTGCGATGTAATGGTATGCGTCGTAACTTCATATATACCTTTGGCACACCAGTGGTACGCCTGCTGCACATGGCCGCACGGCGGCTGCCATTTAGAAGTGCTGCGGGGCGGACTGGACAGTTGAGAGGTGGGAAACGCCGGAAATGACACTGGATGGGGCGTGGACACAGGTGTGTGTGTGTGAGCGGGTATTGTAAATATTTAAACGAGAGAAACTTTACCTTGAGTCCGGGTCCTGTGTCTTCGTTGCTCCCTCTTCTTAGTCTGCTTCCAGAAACAGGATAGGAAGCCAGGCTCCCTCCCATAAGCCAATTACAACGCTGCAATGCGGCGTTGGTATTGGTCATTGGCGCAGGGACAAGGCGTTCAGCCAGGCGCTGGAGGGGTGGACATGTCCTCAATGCAGGCTGTAATGCAGCCTGCATTGCGAAAAGGACATTGCACATGACTGCTTTGGGCGGCCTGAGTGGGCCAACTGAACCATCACTGCGCACTTGAGTGGGCATGCCACTCTGCCCCAGCCCTGCTCCGTAAGTGGAGCAGCACTACCCACCCTCCCGCCCGCAAAGGAAACACAGCATGATTACATCAAGAAGTTATCATCATGTGATGATTTTTCCTCTTCTAGCACTGCTTGGAAGCAGTGGGGCGACGCTCTTCCGCCATAGTGGACGAGCCGCCACTGGGGGTGCGTCATCTACAGGTGCTAGGCCTGGGCGACTCGGCCCCCGGGCCTCCTCCGCTATGCGTCCCACCTTCTCATTACCTGGACATTGACACCGTGGCGCAATCTGCTGCACTCTCTCCAAATCTGTGACTCAACCAGCAGGAGCCCCAGCCAGGTGGGATTTCACAAGCCTGGGTACAGCAGACTTGTCCGCTGGTGAAACTCCCGATGCAGTTGATGCAGCAGGGCCCCCTTAGGCTTGAAGTTGCAGCGCTCTCGCCACACAAGTTCGGCGCAGCTCAGGGGCCTCACCCTCCACAGCATCTGTACAGCGCAATATCATCCTGCCTGTGATGCAGAGAGGCGTCCCCTCCGTGCACACCGGTGTAGTGGCGGATCATAGTATGCGAAGGTACCTCCCTACGTTGGAGCGCCTCTACCATTCACAGCTCCAAGGGACTCAAGGCGGCTTCTCACACAGGTCAACAACGTATCTCCATGCGACTTGCCAGACTTTACTGCCAGGTACGGATGATCTCCGTGCCTCAATGTCTACCGCAACAGCTCATCGACTCCACAGCTTCCCCGCATCCCACTCCAGGCTCCAGACGCATGTTCAGCGAGGCATCCAGGCTCTAGGCGCAGGTCCGCCGAGGCATCCAGGCTCCAGATGCAGGTCCAGCAGGCTTCCAGGCTCTAGACGCAGGTCCAGTGAGGCATTCAGGCTCCAGAAGCAGGTCCAGCGAGGCATCCGGGCTCTCATCCTGGTCATCCTGAATGTTGGGTGGCTTGAGGTTTTTTATATGTATGCTGCACTTGGCCCTGGCTGCTCCATTCTGCATCTCATTGGTGTTTTTTTCCCTATTTTCTATTGGAGGTCAACTGATGGGCTATTTTTTCCAATAGAGGCAAAACAAAACTCACGTTGGGCTGACTAACGTGCGTTTTTTTGCCGCTAATGGGCCTTTAGTTGGTTTTCGCCTGCTATCGCCGGAATTCATATCGCCATCACGCTAATGTTAACGGCAGTTTAATCGCTGATCCCTGAAGATATCGCCATGTAGCAACGTTTTGTTTACGTTGCTAACAAGGCAATAGTTTTCAGTGGTACACAGCGGAAAGAAAACTGCATCTAACTAGCGTTAGTGGTAGTTTTCGCCAGCCCTTGTAAATATCCCTCTCAAAGTCTTTACCCAGATACCGCTAAGATTCTGATCAGCCCGATCACATGGACTAAGTGGGTATGCATCTTTAATATTATTATTATTATATGCCCAGTTATTAAACACCCTTACATACTTGCACGTATAAAACACTTGCACATATAAAACAATTCATAACAATGTTCGAGAATAGCAAAAGGAGGCTTTGTAATTATTCAAATAGTGAATTGCTCATAAGTGTATTAGACGGTGATTCAATATTTCCTAAAAACTAGTTTATGAGGAGTTTAATCACGTCATAAAAAGAGAAAATGAAACTATTTGGCTGTAGTTCTTGAAAAGAAGAGATGGGTGTGAACTGGTCTTTTAGGGTTGGGTTAACATTTCTAACAGAACTTTGGGTGTTAAAATGTTTCATAAAAGCATTTCATAAAAATCCACAGTCATGATATAACAAGAAGACATGGTGATACCACAATGAGGAGCCGTGCATAAAGAGATTGGGAGAAAGTGGGGGCGACCTTGGGAATCATGGCTATAGTCAGGGCCGGGGGCACTAACCTGAGGGGGGGTCTGTATTTAGCAATAACTTTCAATTTAAAAGCACCTGCTGCAAAGTTCCTTGTGCATCCTCCTTTCAGGTAGCAATAAAAATGTCAAGATAACTTGTGTGATTAATGTTCCTGCTAGAGAGAGAGATTAGAGTTTTGTCTGACTCACCATACAGTAGCGCAGTGGGTTAATATGCCTGCTGCAAAGAACAGATCTGTATTGTATGTGTATAGCTGCATGGATTAGTAAAGCCAGCCTTTACCAGTGATTTTAAGCAAGTGAAATGTATGTGAAGAGACGGGCTAGGGAGAGATGAGGTTCACTTTTGCCGGGTGGTAGTGTGAGAGTCCAAGGAGGAGGTCATGGTGTGGGACGCCAAAAGAGATTGTCGCACGAGGCGCCACCAGCGCTAAAACCAGCCCTGGCTATGGTTCCTGGCAAGACAGTGTCTCGGTGGATTCTGCCTTCTGTGCGCTTCATTTCTTGGCCCCACAGTCCAAATATTTTCGAAGCAGACGGTTAATCTGAGGTCAGTGGCTTGTAAGGTTTGGATCACAGTGCTTCTGCAAGAACTAGATGGTTCCAAATCTACATTAATTTTGGTAAAATATGTTGAGAGAAAATGGTTCCCCTTTAATACACGTCAAAGTTTGTTATATTTGCATCAAATAATGCTGTTTACACAACACTAACTTCTGTCCAAATAGTTCTGATAGATAGGCCTAGCAATTGATAGTAACTTGGACCTGCAAACCTTCTGTAGGAAATCTTTCCCATACGATCTGGTCATGTAGGAGAGTCACAGACTCATTCGGGATCTTTAAAACCAGGTGTTAGCAATGTGTTCACCTTCTTTTAAATAATGTGTTATGTGCAAATTGTGCTTGTTCCAGACTTTTCCCTGCACACTTTTCTTTCAGGTATTACCCAATGGTGGCATGTGATCATTGAAATACTATTTACCCTGAATTACAGTGAGTGAACAAGTGACTTGACTTCAATCAGGGGGCGGAGGGGGAGGGAGCCTCCCCCCTTTTTTTTTTTTTAAAGAATAGGCATCAAGGAGTGCATTTCAAAGCATTATTTTCACATACAAATGTTAATAAGACATTGGTGTGCCAAGCTAATGAAGTCTGATGATCCCTAGGAGTTGACCTCATTTTTTCAAAATGTGCAGTGGGTGCCCCCCACATCCCTGTCTATCAGTAATTACCATTATGCCATGACAGAATTGTGTCATGCGTGCCTCCCGTAAGCCATAGGCACCCCTTGGTGCCAAGAACCATGAGGGAACCATATGTGAAACATTACCGCTAGTATGTTATGGCAAGCATTATATCATTATGTCATGGTTGCCTGGCCTCTCCGTATGCCAGTGTTGCCTTCTCTTATACCATGAATTACATCCAATATACTAGCACCAGCATTTTGTCATTGGTTCCTCTGTAAGCCTAGAATTATCTCCAATATGCCAGGGCCATTTGCAGAATCATATGCATAATACTCGCGCGCACATACCCACATAGACACAAACACACACGCATACACACACACACACACACGCACACACATGCTCACACATACACACACATGCTCACATTCAGTCACATATATTCTCATTCTCCTGCACATTTACTCTTTGTGTCTAACTCAGACTCATTTGCATGCACTCATTCGTTCTCAACCACTCTCCTTCTTTCATGCTTACACTTACTGTCATGCACTCACTCATTCACCCTCTCTCTCATTCTCACTCACTTGCAATCACTCACTTATTGCAGACACTTAGGCAAACACATTCTCACTCTCAGACTCTCACTCCTCAAACCTTCTGTCACTTGCTCTTACTCACTTTCACTCACCCTTGTGCTCACACATACACACATTCACACATGCTCACGCTTTTACCAATACACACACATACATTTAAATCATTTGTACACGCCTCAGTGACTGCACTGATCCCCTTGCAGCTCCTTGTACTTTACTGGCCCTCAAGGCAGGCACACAGCTGAAGCAAGAAACTGAAAGCTGGAACATGCACAGTACATACTCCAACTTTTAACCTCTTGTCTTTTAAACCTACCTTTTCTTAATTTTGTGATGAAATGGGAAAGGATGGGGTGACAGAATGGTTGGTGTGCAGACTTGGAAATTGCAGGGCTTGTGCCTAAAGCGTGCAGGGCTTCCTTTTGCAGTGATGTTGCAGCACGTCATAAATGGGGATCCACTGGGATGTGGCAGGTCCCTGGGGCTAGGGCTGGGCTTGGCCAGCCTGGAGCAATCTGTCTGATGTCTGGTTCTGGTACCTTCATGCACCTGCCTCAGGCAACAGACAGGTGTCACTGCTTATCTTAGGCTGTTTTACTCTCACTTCCAGTAAGAGTAAACATTTTTTTATTATTTACTATTGATAGTGACTAAGAGCCAAATATTCACCATTAAAATAGTTTTTTTTAAACTGTATAAAAATTATGGAGAACAGAGGCCTAATGCCTATGAGGGCATTGATGACATTGGCTCAACACCCTACAATTAACCTACCCAATCTCCACCAACGACCTCATCCACAACAGTGACAACTTTAAGAAATGGAAGACCACCCTCGTCAATACCCTGGCTTCCCTGAAAAACACCAACCACAAAAGATCCGACAAATAAGCTAGACGGTACAATGCTAACCTCAGAGAATCCAAGAGAATTTACAAATGAATCGAAAGAAAATGGAGTACAACCCCATTGGAACCACTGCAAGAAACACCTACAAGGCAGCACATAGACACTATCACCATCAAGCAATATAGACTAAGAAAAAGGCACGGACCCTGAAAATGGAATCTAGCTCCCACAACTGCAAATAACATGTTGCCATTGTCAAGGAATTCATCAATCCAAAAGCTTCAACCCCAACCATAACCCCTACACAAGGAATTTGCAACAACCTCTTCGGCATCTTCCACAACAAAATCACCATTATCTACAGCAACCTTGAACCCTAGCCACCCCGTAGACCTTCCTAGCCTGCGTACCTCATCAACCAAAAAATACCAACTGACAGCATGGAACCCTCTTTCCGTCTTGGACACTGCAGCAATAAGACAGTCCACTCAGGAGTTCCCACAGACCCATGTCCCCTCCACATTTACAACCTGGGAAGAGCTACGATCAATGCTGCACTCACTTCCATCATCAACACCTCCCTCAAGACAGCCACCTTCCCAGACAGGTGAAAACATGCCAAATTCACTGCCCTCCTCAAAAAAACCCCAGCCAACACCAAAGTACTCAGCAACTACCAATCCATTTCGCTGTTCCCCTTTCCAGCCAGTCGTTGAGAAGACCATCAACAGACAACTCTCTGAGCACCTAGAACTCTAGAAACTCCTGGATGACTCGCAGTCAAGATTCTGATACAACCACAGCTTTGAAACAGCCTTTATCACTGCCACAGACAACATATGCACCAGCCTCGACAATGGACAGACGTCTGCTTGCATCCTTTTCTATTTCTCTGCTGCTTTTGACACTGCCTTCCACCACACACTCATCTTTAAACCACACACAGTGGAAATACAAGTACCAGCACTCAAATGAATAGCTTCCCTCCTTTGCAAAAGAACACAATAAGCCAGGGTCTCACCGTTCACTTCAGAACCCAAGGTCCTCATCTGCAAAGTCCCACAGGGATAATCACTAAGTCCCACACTCTTCGACAGGTACATGACTCTGGCAAACATCATCAGATCCCACTGAATCAACATAATCTCCTACACCATTGAAACCCAGTTCATTTTTTCCCTCTCAGACAACATCGTCACCACCAAGACAAACTGCGAACAATGCATGGCCAGTGCTGCCAATTGGATGAAAGAAAGGTGCATCATGTTTAAAACTGACAAAACTGAAGTGCTGATCTTTGAGAATAAGAGCTCACCTTAGGCCCACACCCACCCAAACCAGCCACGCTATGATCCAAGGCCTCATCCTAGACAACAACTTCACCATGAAATCCCAGGTCAATGTCATCACCTCCTTGTGCTTCCACATTCTCTGCATGTTATGCAAACTCTTCAAGTGGTTCCCACTGAACACTAGACGTACCATTACGCAGGCTTTATTCACAAGTAGATTAAACTGTGGCAACAACTCTACACTGGCATCCCATCCCTTCTCCTTCCCAGACTTCAAACCATCCAAAACGCAGCCGCCAGGCTTGTTTTCAACCCCACGAGCCAACCCGTACCCCACCACTCCTCAGGGAGCTCCACTGGCTCCCCACCCAGAAGTGCTGCCAGCTCAAACTTTTCACATTTGCATTCACACAGGACCCCCACACCACAATAACCAGCTGGTCTTCCGCCAACCCACCAGACAAGTCCTCTCAGCTTCACTCGCACATGCACCCCGCATTAACAGATGAAGAACGGGTAGTCAATCATTCTCGTACCAAGCTGCTAAATCCTGCAACGACCTCCCCCAACACATCAGGGCATCCTCTTCACTTCTTGAATTCCGCAGAAGCTGAAGACCCAGCTATTCAATTCTTCTTCTTGAGGGACTGTCAAATATTGCCTATATATAGGCGCAGCGCCACTTCATGCCTACACTCACCGACTCAGAGCCTGTAAACCCTCACAGGTGATAAGCAGAGCTCTACAATTCCATCTCACATTACATTGCAAGTAGCCACGGGTAATATTGAGTTACATTTGTGCAGCTGAAGCCATTGTAATAAGGGAAATACTTTACAATAATAAAGATTACAAAAATCGATACCAGACGCTTATACTCCATTACTGTGCAGTAACTTCATTTGCTCCTGCGGTTTTTGTACGACAGTTGTAATGAGGCGTTAAATAACTTTTGGAATGATACATTTGAAAGATTAAGATCGAAATCTAATTCAGGCACAAATATTAAAAGTACAGTTTTAAGCTACGGGGCTGATACACGGATTCTTCCTTATTGACACCAAACATTCTTGATAAAATGTCTTCTCGGTGCTTTCTTCAAACCTGAGAACATACAAAATCACCAAAAGTGGAAGACCTGCTATTAAATCCGACTAAAGTGGTGCGTTCTTTGAGAAGATTGTATAGCGAAGAGGAGGTCCATTAGTTCGACGCGGTTACATCTGGACAGACTTTCTAACTTTATGGGGCACATTATCAAGACAGGCGATAAAATTATCGCCGCTTTAGCGGCAGAAAACTGCCGCTAAAACGGCGATAATGGGCTTGATAATATGCTCTATGGAATTCCAATTGAAGCTCAGGTTAGATGTCCTTCACATCTAACCTGAGCTTCAATTGGAATTCCATAGAGCATATTATCAAGCCCACTATCGCCGTTTTAGCGGCAGTTTTCTGCCGCTAAAGCGGCGATAATTTTATCGCCTGTCTTGATAATATGCCCCTTAGTGTCTAAAAGCCAAGAATGAAAGCATGACATCGTTAATCTCCTTCTCCTATTTTCTGTTATGTCGCTAAATAACTTTTATTTAAAATATTATGGTTATTGATGTACATGTATTTTGTTGAGAAATAAACTATTAAAAACAGGTTGGGTGCGTTTTACTAGAAGGAGGAGTTTAATTTACAGCACAGCTCATGAGAGCGAATGCTCGGGGACAGTTAACCAGGCGCTATTTTGCCCAGTGCTTTGCATCACGCCATCCCTCCGTTCATGCTGGGGGCATTGAGCATAGGAGCGCTCCTTGTCACGTGAGCAGGTGAGCTCTCTGGATGCCGATGCACCAGAGCTGCGCCTCTGCAGTAATGGCTGCTACGCTGGTTGCCAGGCGACCTTATTGGAGTGCGGATTACACCGCGCGCCTCCAGAGACGGATATTCTATTATTAAGATTAGAAATATTGCTTGACGGAATTAAGTAGGCTTGTATTCCGCAACATAATGAATACACCAGCTAAAAAGGTCAAGGCGCCTTGTAGGGGACCATGTTGGCGCATGAGAGTCACAATAGTAATACGGTGCAGAGCGCGCGACGAGGGACTGAGAAGTATTACTTGTAAGGAACCAGTGTTGCAAAAAATAGCCCTAGAACATCGGTGGTTGTACGAAGCTGTGTTATCGCCTCAGTTTTACAAGGTGTTCTGTGTCTCTCAGTGCCTGATGAGTAAAATAATAAGTGCCAGGGCCCTTGTCAGGAGTCCCCTGCAGCTTGCTTTACCCATTGCTTCACTGACAAAATATCAAAACCCTAAAAATCATGATACAAAAATATTGTGTCAAAAATATCACCAATATAATGGTAAGTGTAAAAATAACGCAAAGAATATTGTTTTACACTAATATCGAAAAATATATACCAAACTATCGATTTTTAAGATATATAGAGTTAAGCATAGAGAACATTAAACATATTAACATGTAACTGGCATATAATGTAAATTAAATATATGTAAATAATATAAAAAATAGATATAAATATACACTTATTTGCACATACATATACACATATATACGTATGTGTGTATGTTTATTTACATATATAAAAGGTAAAACTTATTACAATAACAATTTCAATGTATATTATAATGTACACTTGTTTTAAATTTAATACTATAATAAGGATACCCTTTGGATATTTGTGTGTGTATATATATATATATATATATATATATATATATATATATATATATATATATATATATATATATATATATATATAAATTCACTGAGAAAACCATAGGTTTCACACATGTTATAGTTAGCGGAAATTTTACTGATAAAAAACCAATGAAATTCCCCCGTTATAGTTAGTGCAGGCAACTATAACTCACACGACCGCAATCCTCTGCTGATGCTAATACTGTATTTAGACACTTATTTGCCCATGTCTTCTTCCATACATTTTTAGCTATACATATATTACAAATATTTTTTTTTCATAAAGACACATATGTCATCAGCAGAAGATTGCGGTCGCGTGAGTTATAGTTGCCTGCACTAACTATAACGGGGGAATTTCATTGGTTTTTTATCAGTAAAATTTCCGCTAACTATAACATGTGTGAAACCTATGGTTTTTTCAGTGAATTTGCAAGGTTTTTTAAATGCTAATTCCTAACTATAACGTGTGTGAAACCTATGGTTTTTTCAGTGAATTTGTACGTTTTTTTAAATGCTAAGTTACTTTACGCCATTCGTGGCGTGCGCGCCCACTTAACGCAGTTCGTTCCGTGCGCGCACGTTGCACTTCGCGCACCGTGCGCGCACAGTGAGCACGCGGTGCGCTTCGCGCACCGCGCGCCCACTTTACGCAGTTAGTGCCGTGCACGCACGGTGGGCACGCGGTGCGATGACAAAGCAAGAAAGCACGTCAACAAATCTGTTTCTGCTTTCCTCCGTGACTATGGTATGGGTGCCATTTACCACAACAACTTGCGTTATGACATGCAAGACATTTATAGAGGAGATGGTGTGCACTTCAATGATGAAGGGAACAGAGTCTTCCTCTTGAACCTTAGACTCTGCATCGGTACTTACTTGTAGGTACCACTAAAAAATCATTTCATAAACACAACGGCTCTTTTTAGAGCCCCCTAATATCTAAACACTTAAATCTGATTTTCATTTTTTTTTTTTTTTTTTTCCTACCGTACGCTTACCGTAAGCTTACCGTACGCGTACCCCGTGATTTTTTTTAAAATCAATAAATGTTTTCTTTGTACTTTTCTGTCCTTCTTTGACCCCCTTACAAATGTTAGGGGGTCTGTAACTCTCCTCATTGCCCCCTTTCCTTGTTTTCACTCTTTTTTTTCAGAGTGAAATACACAAAATGGCGGCCGCCGCTTCCTGGTTTCGGCCGATTCGAATGTTTACTAAGATCTAAGAGCCAATCAGAATCGCGCTCGCGCACGCCACCGTACGCTTACCGTAAGCGTACGGTAAGCGTACCGTAAGCGGGCTCAGATATATATATTGATTTAAAGGCTATTTTCTCAGAATCTACTGAACAGATTTACACCAAACCTACAAAAGGCACTTCCTTGACCTAGGGACTACCTCTCTGCCAAATTTTGAGTAATTCTGTTCAGCCGTTCGGGCTGTGGCTCGTTCTAAAGGTCCTATGGAAAAATGCATGGGAAAAACGCGTTTTGGGACCCCCCTTTTATCTCAGCCCCCGCTTGACGGATCCCCCCGAGACTTTCAGGGTAGGAGCGGAGCGTAGCGCCCCACCTATTTTGAGAAATTCGCGAGGATTCGTCGACCGGCGCCAAAGTTATTCAAAATAGAATGTTGAGGTTTTCCTATGGAAACGTGGTCCTAACTATAACTACCTACTGGCGACCGCCAGTAGGTAATATATATATATATATATATATATATATATATATATATATATATATATATATATATAGAGAGAGAGAGAGAGAGAGAGAGAGAGAGAGAGAGAGAGAGAGGGAGAAACAGACCTATAAAATAAATTAAAAATTGTAACAGATAACCTGAACTTTTTTAAAACAAACTAACCAATTTAATTAAACATAAAAATGTAAACAATATAAAAGAATACATTTTACTAAAATATAATATATATTACAAACATTACTAGTTAAAGCAATATAATTTTAAATACATAAGAACATAATAACAATATAAACATAACTATAAAATTCTAGGAATAATACATTTACTATTCCCACTCCAGCTGGTGCAACAGTAGGGAAAGCGTTGGACTCAGGAGAGGTAAAATTTACTATTCTCACTCAGGTCTGTGCAACAGTAGGCAAAGAGCTGGATTTAAGAGGGGTAAAATTGAATATTCCCACTCAAGTCAGTGCAACAGTAAGGAAAATGTTAGACTCAGGAGGCGTAACATTTATTATTCCTACTCCAGTCAGTGCAACAGCAGGGAGAGCATTGGACTCAGGAGGGCTAACATTTACTATTCCCACTTCAGTCGGTGCAACAGTAGGGAAAGTGTTGGACTCAGGAGGGGTAAAATGTACTCTTCCTTCTCCAGTCTGTGCAACAGTAAGGAAAGTACTTCAAACACATACCTTATTTTAATACATGTATTAATTTCATAAAATTATAAAACTATTAACAAAACATTAAATATATACAATAAAAATCATTTAAACAATTAAAATAATTATAAATGTTTTAAATAATTATACATTAAAACAAAAAGAGTTATTTATAAGTTATTTAATCAAATTCCCACACTATAGTCTTACATACCTAGCAATGCACATTTAACATATATCTAAATTAGAACATTATAATAATTACCCAATTTACATAATTAATTAATTAATCTGAAGATCTTCTTATAGCTCTCCTTATAGCTCTCCTTATAACTCCTTATAACTCTGAGACTCTATAGATCAGGATTTACAAAAAATACAGACATGCAATGATACACACTCTCCGGAGTTTGTATGAAGTGCATTAGATAGGTGCTGGATATGGGCTTAGTAGAGGATATAGAGCAAGGAGCACTGTAGTGTCTTAGGTTCATGGTTTTGCAAACAAAGCACTAGCAGATGCAGGAGCAGGTCCTGTGCCCATTGATGTAGAGCTTTTGTCATTTAGAAATGTTCGTAGGTCATTTGGATTGATGAAGATATGGTTTTTCCTGTTGTCAATAACTTTAAATTTCACCGGACCAATGAACGAGGATTGTAGATTTAGAGACTTGAGACTGGATCTGAGAGCTAGGAAGACCTTGCTTGTCTCTAAAGTTGGTCTGGAGTGATCCTGGGAAACATAGATTTTCTGACCTTGCCATAGGTTGTGGTTATTTTTGCGAACATAGTTGAGAATCATTTCTGCATGTTGGAATCTCAGACGGTGGCACACGATTTGTCTGATGATATTCCTGTTCGTGGATCTGAATGATGGTCCTCGGTGTGTCCTTTCCAGTTTAAAGTCTTGCATTGGTCCACTCCATATCTGGACTATACTCCCACATGGTTAGTCACTGAAAAGGAGCTTCTAGGAGAGTTCCACCCGATCTCTCTTCTATACAGCAACACCAAACCCGAATCCTCGGGTAAATATATTTTCTACAACGCCAAAACTCTTGAAAGTCGATAGAAACCTAGAAATCCCGATCTCTAACTCAAATAAGACCTCCCTTTGGAAGAACTCTACAATTTGAATCCAAGGCTCCCCTGGGCATCAATGGGCATTCACTTCCTGAAAGACATAGGGCCCTCCCAAAATCCGCTATCTTTTAGAGAATTGAAAGAACACTTCAACCTACGAAACTTAGATTTTTACGATTTTTTAAAGCTTGAGGTTCATCTCTCTAAACTAAAGCTTTCAAACAACGACCCTTTCCTCATCAAGATCATCCTATCCTTTAATAAATGTGGCCACCAGGCCTCCAAGCTCTACCATATTATACAACCGAAGTCCACCACCACATCCTCTAGACTCCAAACCAAATGGGACCCCAACGAAACAATTATGCCACAATCTTGGAATCAGATTGGGAAGTCAGTGCTCTCATATAAAATAACCCCCTCCATTGCACAGATTAAATTCTGGTTACTACACAGGACCTTCTGGACACCAGGATGATTCCACAAACTCTCCTTAAGAGAGACTCCTAGTTGCTGGAACTGTAATGACCCTATGGGTGATCTCCCTCACCCTCTCTTTTACTGTAGAACAGTCGGTCCATTTTGGGATGCAGTGATTAGTTTTATTCACTCAATCTGCAGAGTCCTTCTGGAGCATTAGTTTTTAACACTACTCAAGGGATTTTCAGATCTGAACATCAGAAAGAACCCGCAACAACAGTCTATTAATTGATATCCTTCTTACTGCTGCCTGCAAATTGATTTTAACTGACTGGAAGAACACAACCACCACCTCCGTCCGCCCCTTCGATAAACTGGATCTCTTTTCTGAGAGGGGCAGATAACACATCATTACAAAACTCCCCGTGGATTATATGCAATACATCTATCTGGAACTGTCTTGATAACTATTTCGCCACTTCCAAGCCACAGTGACACTTTATTTTCCACCCCCATACTCCTGTACATCTATCCTCTCTACTTGGGTACAAATATGAGAGATATTCAGATCTGATACAACCTCCTCCCAAAACCCTGAGCTGAACTCTTGGATTGAGTGGAGCATATGACCTGAAGTGCTCCTGCACTTTCATACATCAGGACCGCCTTGGATTTTACGCGCTGTTACATTTGTTTTGTCTTCGTACCTACTACTGCCCCTCCTTTCCCCTTTTATCTTGCTTCTTTTACTTTACTTCTTTCACTTAATTTTAAGCCATTTCACACATTCTATGGGTTTATCTAATCTCCATATGTGGTTTTGCTATCACTTACCATCTGCTACCTGGATTTTGCTTTGTAATCTGAACCCTCAGGTCACGTTCAACCCTCCAGGACTACACACACCTGAACTGTATATCTTAAATTGGACCCTTGTACCCTCTGATTGTCCTTTTTTTCTCTGTTCATTTTTTTAAAAATAATTGCTCGATAAAATTCTCATGAAATTAAAAAAGAAGGTGAATGAGCAATGAAAATGCCTGTAAATGTTGTTTGTATCTTATCACATTTGTTGTTCCTTCAAAGACAGAGGTCAAATGTCAAGCTACATCTTCTGACAAATTGGAGTCAGAGAAAGAAAAGTAAACAACATCTCTATTTGAAAATAATGAGCTGCAAAGTGAGAACATTTTCCAAAGTGAACTGTGTAACTAACTGCAAGACTGGAGTCAAGTGTTCTCTGGGGTGAAGTCAGAGAAGTAGTCCTCAGCAGTATTTTTGATGAGTTGCATTTTGCGTATGATGAATACAGGCGTGCCAAGGTACAGGAAGTTGACATAGTCAAGCTTGGAGATATGAGTGTGAGGATGCCATTCAGTTTCTTTGGCATCCAAGGTAGGGTAAAATACGACATAGTGTTTTCATCATTTAGAAGGCATTCTTTATGACGTTGTTAAGATGTGGTATCAAATATAGCTCTTAATCCATGGTCCAGATTTCTAACTTCTCTTGATATTTTTGGAGGGGTGTCATTTTTCTTAAGCAATAGGGTGGTGGGCTGGTATTTTTGCAAGGTCGTAATCTCTGCCTTTGTGGAATTGAGCTTTAGATGGTTATTCATCATACATGTTTTTTTGACCCACAGGCAGTCTTCAATGTTTATATCCTCGAGGTCTTCCAGGCTACCCAGTGCTTATTTTGTAAAAACATAAGTGCCAGGGCCCTCGTCAGGAAGCCACAGCATCATCCATTTATCCTGCCAGCACTGCTAATGACAGTACCAACACAATTACTAACCATCAAACTCCTACAAGTGTGCCAATTCAGACAATTCTAGGCCACCCAAAGCAATAGGATTGGTTGTGTGGCAGGTGTTAGTCATTTTTAATGTATATTGAATCACTAACAGCTGTTGTAGTGCTCATCTAAAAATTGGATAAACAGCTCCTCCATGTAGCGAACTGTAATAAGTGCAGGTGTTGAACATTAAGTGTTGAGTACCGGACACCACCGGCTGAAATTAGGCACTGAGGCACCTATTTTTAAAATTATTTAGGTGCCATCTGCATAGTTGTAACAACGGATATTGAATGATTTGCTAAGGAGCTGAGGTAGATGTTGAATAATAGAGAAGACAGTGATGTGTGCAGTGGTTAGTTTGTAAAAGAATATAAGTGCTGCGGCTCTTGTCAGGAGGCAGCTTGCACCAGCCCATTTCTCCTAGTAGCGCCGCCAAATACAGACCCAACTACTAACCATGAAAGTCGGGAGGGGATGTGGTGTAATGGCCAGAGCTGTCAACTTCGGAACCAGGGTTGAGTCTTGGCATTGGCTCAATATCCTGCCATTCTGAGCAAACCACTGAATCTCACCCATCCATGCCATAAATGAATGTGTCCTTAAATGGTGACACTTGATGAATAAGTGCCAGTGCTGAGCACCGGAAACCACTGGCTCAAATGAAGTACTGGTTGTGTGTGAGGAGCTGATGTGAAAGGTGATTCAAACATTAGTTCAGAGTCACAGCTAAGAAGCCAAAAAATATTTTCACGGGTGATAGCCTAGCCACAGAAGTGGGGTACTATTTTATTTTTAGATCCACACAGATACCGTTAGTGTGGTCTGGTTTCACTTTTGTTTTGCTGTGCACAGCATGCTACGCAATACAGCAATACAAACAAATAAAAACTCAGGACTTGAGGGAAGCATTTCCCTCATATCCTGACTCTGATTTTGGAAAAGAAAATGCTTCTGGTGTTTTACCAGAATTTTTTTTTTCCGAGTATTATGGGCGACCAATTGAAGTCCACTGCACTGACATGGTAGTGCAATGGATCCTAGTGGAATGTCCTGTGCCCTGAAGCAGTTAAAACCCACCATATCCATGCAAATTGATGTCTGGGCCCACAAGAATGACCAACAAGATGCAGGGATATGATAGCCACATTCAACTAAATTCTTTGTTCCATGGTCATAAAGGTGGGTGTTCAGGACCGGGGAACAGTGATAGGCAAATCAGCCAGAGAAAGGTGGCAGCTACTGCTCATAGCCATGCTCAGCCAGGAAAAATATTCTGTTGCCATACATGATCAATGGAGAAGAGGGCTAAGGAGAGAATAACAAATGCTGAGAAGTATAGATAAGATAGAGAGAAGAGGTTCTAACAAAGAAGAGGAGAAGGAAAGGAAAAAAGGACAGTAAATAGAAAAACAAGAGAGAGCAGGAGAGACAGGAAGGGAAACATAGACAGATGCAGCGGCACACGAAAAGGGGTAGTGAGAAAAGAGGGTGAAAGAGGCAGTGGGGACAGAGGTTAGGAGATGAGGAGAGAAGAGAAAGAGTAAAATAGAGCATTAGAGGTCCAAATGAGAGCTAGAAACATATAGGGGAAAAATGGTTGGAGATTATTAGTGAAATCTATAATGTATGTTATTGCTGTGAATATACCGCGATGCAATTACAATGCGGTCGTTACAACGACCGCGTTGTTACCACACAATGCCATTACTACGCAAGTTATTACATCGACTTGCAGTAGATGGCGTGCTAACATTAGGAATAGTATTGTTTACTATTCCAACACCTTCCCTACTGTTGCGTAGGCTGGAGTTGGAATAGTAAATTATACATTTCTAATGTCAGCGCACCATCTACAGCAAGTCAATGTAATGACTTGTGTAGTAATTGCGTGGTAACAACGCAGTCGTTGTAACAACCACATTGTAATGCCACACGATGTAATGACTCGCATAGTAACGAGTCATATTCTGCTACTACAGCTAGCACAAAGGGATTTCGAATTGCACAATATTTGCAATTTTTTTCTAAAAAGGATCTTAGTGTAAGATCCAAAAATTAGCCTGCATAGTGGTCATTGAAGTCCTATTAAGGTATAACCATTGTTACTTCATCCAAGTTGCTTAACAATGGCACACCCTTGTGATTTGTTGCTACATGCTCTTGGTAAGAAGTGTTGACACTTTCCATTCTAACGCATATCAGCACTGTCTACATTTGCTGGTATAGTCACTAGAAAGTACAACCTGCTTGCTGAGAAGTCCGGGTTCTGTTATGGAGAAGATTTGTCTTTCTAGTGTACATTTAAATAAAACAGTCTCTTAAGTGTTTCATAACATGACGCTTGAATTTTATCTGCACCTGTAGTGATGCAGAACAATCCCCCTGCAAGTAAATATTGTTAATTTGACTACACATGTCAGGCTTCCATGCTTTCTACATTTGCCACACATAAACCTGTATGCTTGTCCAAGAAATGTTAGACACATAGAGGGTGCCACCTTGAGGATAGTATGCATGTAGACTGCTGCACGTGAAAGAAAGGCGAAGGTCCATCTGAAAGTGGAGTACTCTGGAGCATCTAAATGGGCGGTACCCTGCAAGCAGCATTGAAGAGAGAGGTTATCACAGAGCAGGATCCTAGATGCAAATCATCAACTCACCACTCAGAGCCTTACAGGCAGTGCTGCTGCCTGCCCTTCTACATCGCCTCTAACTGAATATGGGAATAGTGCCCTCAGCCAGGCCACAAGCATCCAATGGACCCATCCCAGGCTCACACAATCACCTATCATTTACCATGCCTACCTCCCTATCTTGCTGGTCGATGTCTGACAAAGGCCTCCTTGTGTACAGCACATTTTGACCCTCTCTGTGACTATGAGGGATGTATGCCAATGTCTGAGCCTGTGTCAAGTCCATGCAGTTTTGACAAGTGCTTTTAACTATCCATCTTTTGTTACAACTTTATAGTGAAATTTATTGTTGGACTTTCCTAACTTCCCCTGTACAAGACATTTAAATTATTTTCAGTTTTCACCATTGTTGCAGCCTAAAAATGTTTAAAACACACTGTCCGCCACTAATTTCCAATAATGTCCTTGATGGATATGCTACAAAGTAATTATAAATTAGTGTTGAGTTAAATTAAAACTTCACTTTTAAAGTTGGGTGGGATTACAAAAGGCTGCACTTTAAAAAGGAGATAAAGATTCCTAACTTTACTTGAGGTAAAGTTTACCCATTCGGCCCTTCCAGGTGTGATCATTTCCAGATCCAGAATGTCCCAGATAGGACATCCTCCAGCATAAAGATGTTGATTGTGGAGGCTGAAGCAAATAGAACAGATGATGGACGGAATGTTGAATAAAGAAAACATTCACCCCCAGTCACAGATCTGGGTTCAGTCCATCGTTTTTTTCCTCACCAAGCAAACCCAGTTTGGACCCAGCCATATGCAAATCAGTCTTGACCTTGCTCCTCGTCGGAACAGTCCAGTGGGAACCGCCAAGCCAGATACTGGACCGAAAACAAGCATCCTGACACTGGTTTTGGGGTATCACCCCTCATCAGCCAGGCTAGCATGACATCGGTGGCATGGCGAGCACGGAACCCACGTCCCCATCTCACTTGGGGTGACAAATGCAAAAACAATTGATAGATGAAATGCTGAACAATGTCAAACATTCACCCCTAGTACAGAGATCTGGGCCTAAATCCATAATTGTTTTACTTACCATGCTAATCCAATTTGGACTCAGCCACATGCAAATGCAGTTGCAGTCCAACTCGAATTGTGAGGCCAGATCCTTCCTGGACTAGATACAAGTGTCCTGGGACCAGTTTCGGGGTATCATCCCTCATCAGCCAGGCTTGCTTGACTCCAGTGGCATGGCAAGCAAAGAACCCACATCTGGGCATACCCATTCCAGTCGGGGTGAAAAATGCTAAATTAATATGGGAATTAACACTGGAAGTGTACTTTTTTCTACTCCTCCCCCTTTTTCTCAGCCCCTGCTTCATGGATCACCCCAAAACTTTCCATGTACAGCTAGAACCACCGGCACACTTTTTTGGGAACATTTTCGTCAAACAGCGCCAAAGATATTGGCAAGTCAAAAAGATTTGATTTGATTTTTTGATTTGATAAAAAATGTATAAAGGGCACGTATGCCCGTGGGCGTCTTGGCGCTGCATAGAGACAGAGACTACCCGAGAAATGTCACGGCTTGGTCTAAGTGGAGGAGAACAACCAGGTTTTTAGCTCTTTCCTGAATGACAGCATAGAGGGACTGTTTTTGATTGTGATTGGGAGGAGGTTCCAGGCCCTTGCTGCATGTAGCAGAAAGCTTCTTCCCCCCCCCCACACCTGACCTGTTTGTATCTTGGGATCTGGATAAGTTTTGCTTGGCTAGAACGAAGATTCCTGGATGGCTCATACAGTCGTAAATAAGTTTTTAAAAACTGAGAGCCACTCCCATCCAGGGCCTTATGGGCCAAGCATACCGACTTAAAATTTATTATTTTTCCATTGGGAGCCAGTGTAGGGATCTTAGTTTGTGTGTAATCGGCTCAGACCTGGGGCTGTCCAGAATCAATCTTGCCGCTGCATTTTGCAGGTGGTGTAGTTTTGTTAGGTGCTGAGCCTGTATCCCAGCATATAAAGTGTTCCCGTAGTCTAGCCTTGATAAGGCCAGGGCTGTTACCACCGTTTTGCGAGAATCTAAGGGGATAAATGGCAGGAGCTTCCTTATTATTTTCAGAATATACCAAATGGTTGATGCCAGTTTGTTGGACTGGGCGTCAAAAGTCAATTTGTGGTCTAGTATGACACCCAGATTTTTCACTTTGTTTACTGGCAATGGGCGATGGCCTAGACTGAGTGGCCACCACTCCGGGGACCAAATTTCCATGTCAGTACCTAGCAACATGACTTCACTTTTATCTCCATTTAACTTTAAACAGTTACTTTGCATCCATTGATTAACTCGTTTTGAAATTTTTCTGCCGTCTCTTTGACATTATTTTTGATCGACACACTATTTGGGTGTCGTCAGCATAAGAGACTGGCAGAAACCCACAGTTCCTAATGTTTGCAGCTAGGGGCTCAACATATAGATTAAAAAGAGTGGGGCTCAGAGATGATCCCTGAGGTACCCCACATGGAGAGCTAAAAGGTTGTGATTTTACTTCTCCAAGCTCCACTGTAAAAGTTCTGTTGGACAGATAGGAAGCAAACAATGATCGGGCCGACGAATGCACTCCGGCTTCGGCTAGACGGGTTAGAAGTGTGTCATGGTTTACCGTGTCGAAGGCCGCCGAGAGATCTAATAGGATCAAGGCGGCCTTCCCTCCGGCGTCCAAGACATTCCTGAGTTCCTCGACTGCCGTGATTAGTGCTGTTTCCGTTCCATGTCCCTCTCGGAAACCAAATTGCGAGTGGTCTAGGGCATTAGTATCCGAGAGGAACAGGGACAGCTGCTTATTCAATAATTTCTCAAGAACCTTTGCGGCGAAAGGAATTCTCGCAATGGGTCTGTAATTCCCAGGTATCTGCGGGTCCAGATTTGTTTTTTTTAAAAGTGGCAGCACAGAGGTAATTTTCCATATGTCTGGGAAGCGGCAGGAATTTACTATTTGAGAGAATAGTCTGCCTAGTTGTTCGCTCACCAGCTCAGGAAAAAGATATATAACCTTCGATGGGCAAGGGTCCGTTAGGCTACCAGACTTAGTCGTCTTAACTGTTTGAAGAATTTGTTCCACTGAAGGTGGCACGAAGTGGAAACAGGGGTTCTGCTCTAGTGGGCGAGATTCATCCTTGGGTTCTGTGTGTGACTGTGTGGGAGAGACCTTATCGGTCAGTTTGAAGGATTCGTAAACTGAGGTCACTTTATCTATAAAAAACTTGTCCCATAGTGTTACAAAAATCAGAACTGATTACTACCTGTTTGTCGCTATCGATTTTTTTTCAGTTTTTTAACAGTAGAAAAGAGTTCTTTGCTAGAATTCTTTGCCTCGTCTATTTTTCGAATAAAGTATTTGCTTTTTTCTTCTAGTATTAATTTTTTGTACATGGCCAAGGAGGTTTTGTATTCGTGTTTCAGCTGTGGATCATAGTTGGTCCTCCATCTCCTCTCAGCCCTTCTGCAATATTGCTTTTGTGCTTTTAGTGAGTCCGAGAACCAAGGTTGGGAAGGGGTTCTTCTCCTACAAGTAACTTTTTTTTTGAGGGACTAATTCATTAACGGCTGCCTTTATCCAGCTCGAGATTTGATGTGTAGCGATGTTACTGTCTGGTACCAATTCAGGGATAGTAAGAGTAAGCTGCTCCTTTAGTTTAGTGGAGTGTAGCCTGGCCCAGTCAAAATATGATACACTCCTAGGTGGAGGGGCAGATGTGTTTGGAGCTTTTTTTACATTGATGGTGAATGTTATGACCTTATGGTCCGACCAGGGAACCGGTAGTATGTCTAAGAGCTTGATGTCGGGATTAGAAGTGAAAATCCCGTCAAGAGTATGCCCAGCTATATGGGTGTTCTGATTAACGATCTGAACCATAGCTAAGTTGGCCAGCGCATCACTCAGTGTAGCTGTGTCTGTATCTGAACTTTTTTCAAGATGCAGGTTGAAATCCCCCAGAACGGAAAAATCAGAGCCTTTCACACTGGATTCCAGAAATAGGCTAAGCAGTTGTGTCAATGGTGTTCTTGCCCTAGGTGGTCTATAGATCAATAGGCTCTTAAATGTGTAGTTGTTTGTGATGTTGATCTGAAAGAAAAGGGTTTCGCATTCTGGGTTGCTGCCCTGGTCCGTGCCCTTAGTCCTTAGTTCGTTTCTAAAGATAATGGCCAAGCCTCCATCCCGTTTCCCTTTCCTGTCCGACCTGATGATAGAATATCCCTCTGGAATTGCTAGTGTTAGATCTATGTCTGAGGCGTCATCAGCCCAGGTCTCAGTAATGAAGATGAGGTCTAGTTTTTGGGTTTCTAGTAGATTGGCCGTTTCCATGTTGTGCTTGACTCAGGAACGTGAGTTGATTAACCCAGCCTTACCGATTTTAAAATTTGACCTGATGGGGTGATTCTAGGAATGGAGTTATCCTTCTGCTGTGTAAAAATTCAAAGGAGAGTTGGCAGCTTGGGCATTGTTTGACTTCTTTCATTACCATCAATGTGTGGCAGCGGGATATGGGCCTGAGTGAGAGCAGCTCATGGCTAGTGTAACTTATGTTCTTTAGGCTTGACTCCATTTGAGTAGGGGAGGTGGCCCTGGACCCGGTCGAGGCGCAGACGGGTGCAGACGGGCTTGCCTTTGGCACGCATTAGGCGTGCCAGCGGCACGCCCGCTGCGTGCGTCTGCTGAGCGCTCGGCATGGCATAGAGTAGAAATAAGTATGGGGTGTTGAGCAACTAGACCGCTCAGCACCTGAAATGCCTCCAGCCCGGAAGTGTGTCCACTCTAGCCTCCTCTGTACCCTCCGTTCAACCGGCACTTGCCGTGACGGACCGGGGTGCCTGGGGCTGAACTAACACCAGGATATGGGTACAAGAAATGTACAAAATACGCAGTAAAGGTAAGAGAGGTATATTTTGTTAAAAAACAATAAAATATCCACTAGAATAGTGTGGCAGTCACCGTAGTGCAGCAGCAATTCTGATTCGGCCGAGCCACGTAGTCTTTGTCATCTGACTCGCGCTCACTCTGACCAGAACTTTCTGGTGTGGGGAGCTGAGCAACTAGACCGCTCAGTGTCGGAAATGCCCCCAGCCCGGAAGTGTGTCCGCTCTAGCCTCCTCTGCACCCTCCGCTCAACCGGCACTTGCCGTGACGGACCGGGGTGCCTGGGGCTGAACTAACACCAGGATATGGGTACAAGAAATGTGCAAAATACGCAGTAAAGGTAAGAGGGGTATATTTTGTTAAAAAACAATAAAATATCCACTAGATTCAGCTTCAAAAAGTGTTTTCCAAAATATTTATTCCACATTCTCTTTGAAAGGAGGGAGAAGTGAGGGATTGAAACATGATTTCTCCATCATGTGCTTTGACAACAGATTGCTGGTAACCCAACAGCAAAGCTCAGGGGCTCGCCCTGCAGCCCTGGGCAGAAATCCATGATTCCTTGAGCTGAAGTGGCGAGACCAAACCGGGCGTGAACAGGGAGGCCCCACAACACCCATACTACAGAGTCAGCACGGAAGCACTTGAAATTAATGTATACTAAGTGTCTACAGCGAGACAGGGAAACCCAGAAATGTAGAAGATTAAGAGGCTAGAGCAGTGTATAAGAAGATACAGGAAACGAGAGTCAGAAAGCTCGAGGAATGCAAAGAGGTTCGACAGAAGGTGCAAAAGAACAATAGAAAGAAATTGTTAGGAAGATAGATATTAGCAAACTAACAGGGAGTTGAAACAGATAAAAGTGATGAAAATAAAAGTGACATAGAAAGAGTTAAAAAGTGGAAAGGTGATATAGGCAGAGAGAATAAAGGAAATCAAAACTGATTAAGAAAGAATAGAACAAGTATGTGTTTGGGCCTGAGCCCTACCATAAAAGTGTGAATGTTAACTGTTCAGATAGCAGGTTTTTAATTCTAAGAATGTGGAAGCATGGTGCGCAAGGCAAACAAAGGCACTCGCCTTACGGACCACAAACGGTACGTGGCCTCCAAAGCACAAAGTTGTTTAACTTTCAGCCTTTTGTTTACTTTTGCCCTTGTCTGATGTGGCACATCCATCCGGCTCATCCACTAGGTTTTTCAGAATGTGAAGGTTTAGGAGGGAGCTGCGGCTTGGGCAGGATAGTGAGTTTGGTCTTGGTCGTTAGCCCAGGAAGCACCTTGTCGGAATGTTTATGGTTGAACAAATGTGTCTTTAAAGGGTGTAGGGGAGACAGACCTAACCAGTGAGCAATAGCATCATGACAGAAAAGCAGCATCTCACGATAATTGGGATGGAATGGTTATTAGACCATCAAGTTACCCTATGTATGCATTTTGTGATGCCTGGATGCCACGTCATGCAGTGAAGCCCTTTAGCATTGCATTGTTTCAAAATGCCTCCAGGCTGGGGGCCTGGGACAGGTAGCATAACCCCACACCTAACACAACAGACGCACGTATGTGCCACCTGGACATGCAACTGCCCTTAATGGCAGTGCATGAAGACCATGCACCTCCCCTGGCTACAGGAAGTGGTTTGTTAGCAACCAATCAGAAAGTCGAGCCTGGAGGCTTCACCTCAGAGCAATTGGTGGCCTGCATGTGGCACTGGCACTATAGGGCAGCTTCCCTAGGGTCAGTCAGGTGATTGGGCCACGCAGGGTAGTGTGTTGTTGACACACTAGCCTGTTCACTCGGCCTCCCGGAGAAAGACTGGTAGAGGTAGCAGCAGCAATGTGCTAAGACTAGAAGATTTAGGGCCATTTAGTCAACCGTCTAGAGAAACTCACCCAAAGACACTGAAATAGCCCAGCTTGGACAGGCACGTACCATCAGCCCGTCTACAGAGTAGGGAGGAACGTGATGTTAGTGAGGTTCGTGCACCCTACGCATCTGCAAAAACTAGTTCCTGGCTCCGTTGCTAATAGTTGTGGAATGGAGGGTATTTCCATGGTTACTTTGTATATTCTGAAAGCACTGTCGATCACTTGGTAGCACAGAGTACCCGCTTGCGTTATCCTCTCAGCAGCAGTACACAGGACAAGATCGATGGTTATGCACAGTACCAAGGTTTCCTCCTTGTGCAGCACTTAAAATACTTGTATCATGCTGTTCCTCTATGCTGCACAAAAAACATAGGGGCATATCAACAACAACCGCCGATAATTATCTCTAAGCGCACTTAGCGCTAGGATAATTATCGCCGGCTAGCGTGATTTTTTATCGCTGAGATAGCGTGCTATTAGCAACGCTTATCTCATTAGCGATAAAAATCCTCACGCTAACAGGCTAACGTGAGATTATCGCTGGAAAGCCAGCGATAATCTCACGTTACCTTGTTGATAGGGACAGGCAAACTTAGCCATGATATCCTCCTTCCATAGGATATCATGGCTAAGTCAGAAAAATACCAGACGTAAAAAAGCAGCGTTAACCGCGGTTAGCGCTGCTTTTTTTGTCTCTAACAGGGTTAGCGACATTCTTGATAATAGGAGAAATGTCGCTTAGCGACATTTCTCCTATTATTTTACTCTGGAACGCCCCATTTGCATCTCATTAGAGATGCAAGGGGAAGCGTAGAGTAAAAGAGTGCTAACATGCAAATTTGCATGTTAGCACCCTGTTGTTGATAGGGCGCTAGTTTTATCTCTCCTTTTTTGGCTTTTAAAGCCAAAAAAGCAGAGATAAAGCCCTTGTTGATATGCCCCATACTGCTGCGTGGTTCTCCAGGAAGAGAAGCGGCGCTGTAAGCCAGGGCCGGCCAGAGCAAAAATGAACATAGAACCAGGGCCCTTTGGGACCCACTATTTCTGTCACTCACCAGCTAAAGATAAAAAAAAAATACTTTTCTGCCTGTCACATGTTGGTGCTGCAACGCAATATCACCAGAAGTGTCTGTTGTGACAAGGCACTAAGAGACAGGTAACTACTGTTGTTTAGCATTGATGCTCAAGGGCCTGAAGAACAAGTTATTTACCTCCGGTAACGCTCTTTCAGGTGGATACTCTATTTAACTGCACATTCCTCACCTCTAGTATGATCCCCGGACAGCAGACTGGATCCAGAAGCTTTTCACAACGGTGCTCCTGCACATCGGTAAGTGACATTGTGTGACTCCGCGTCAACTTCTTTCCACTCCAGAAGTGACAGAGCAGAGTCAATATGGATGCTATTCATGTGTGCGGAAATTCGTTTCCTCCGATGTAGAGCCCAAACAGTGATAGCATTCTTTGCCCTGGTGGAATGAGTCCTCAATCCTTTTGGGCGCTGCTTCTTGGTAAACATTAACACAGAAAACTGTTCACCTGAACCAATTCCTCTTCTGCACCGCCTTGCCATTTTTGCCCGCAAGAGCCCCACAAAGAGCTGATAACCCACCCGATGGTCTTTGATGTGATTGATTTAAATGCTCAAAGACGTTGCGGGGGGTTTAATCAATGGAGTCTCTCCTCCTCTTTCGAGTAGTGAGGCGGAGCAAAGAACATTCGAAGAGTGATGACCTGCCCAAAGCAAACAAGCATTGGCATAGACAATAGGTCTCGCCTTTGGGACCTTTTAAGTGTTTAGCCATGCAACAGTTGCATAACTAAATACTTGTAAGGTCCCAAAAGCGAGACCTATTGGCTATGCCAAGCGGCCATGCGGCCGCGAAATTGAAAGTGATCGCGATCAAACATCAAAGCGGCCGTGAAAGTGAAAGTAATCATGGTAAAGCGCGACGAGCGCGCCCGCGCACATGCACTGTAGCTCTAGGCTGGCCTAGTAGCACTTTTTGGAGCCCTCTCAATAAGTCTCGCCAGACCAGCGCATCCACTGGGTCAGGCGAGACCTAAAAAGGGGCACTACTTGGCAAACCGACTGTCATTGTCTGCAACACCGATTTGTCTGGAAAGAAGGTGGTTGGAGCGAGAGGGCCTGATGCTCAGTCATGTTGCGGACTGAAGTAACCATGGTGAGGCAAACAGTTTTCAGCGGAGACCCAACAAACAGGCGTAAATCAGCTCGAATGGAGAATACATGAGGAAAATCAGGGCAAAACTGATATTTCAAGGAGCATCAGGAAGGGTTTTGGGGTAATAGATATGATCCAACCCTTTTAAAAACCTCATCACAGCATGCGATTTAAACAATGACATCGGGTCTGGAAAATGCAAAAAAGTCGAAAGGGCCAATAGATAACCTTTAATGATGCCCGCTACAAGTCAGAAGGTTTACAAGATCCTGTCACAAGCTCCACAGTAGGCAACATACTTGTCTCAGCATCCTGCACAAATGAGTTCTGTAGAAGGGAGCCATGCAGCGAGGATAACATCCATGACCTCATGTGGTAGATCAAATGCAGTGCACTGTTGCCGCTCAAACTCTGTGATGAAGATTGCGCAGCACTTGGTGCAGAGCCCTGCTGCTGCGATAGAAAGTGCTCCCAAAGAGAAAGCCTGATCTGCGGTACAGATGCTCATGCCTAAAAGTTTCATGTACCACACTCTTCTGGCCCAATCAGGAAGGATTTGGGTGTCTGATTCCGAGTCAAACTCTTCTCTGGCTCGACTGAGCTTGCATCTAATATATACTTTTATGTACCTGGTCATGTGGGTCACGCCTCTATCAGCAAGGTGAATCCAAAACTCCTTCCCTATAATACTCCTGAAAGAGAGTCGAAAAGGATAGTCATTTGAGAAACAAATGTTCCCATAAGCCTTAAGGTCAGTCAGTAACACTTGTTTCCGTGGCTGATATACACATGCTCTTTGGGACATGGCCAGTGAGATCCTGACAGCAGTCCCTGAAGACCTTCGGGCCTCCCTGGCCCATCAGGAAATCCAGTATGCAGCTAAATTAGTTAGTTGGATCTTTCGGACCCTACAAGGCAGTTCCTTCAGTAAACCCGATTCTATAAAGGGCTGACATACAGGCAATGTTAGGCCCCTGCTACCACCACCACAGGACCTTACTCTGGCACAGATACTAAAGTTGATGTCGATGGGACCAGCGCAGAGTTTGGCACCAGAGTGAAAGTTGATGCAGAGGATGAATCCACCAGCGGTAACTCAACTGGAGGCCCTTGTGAATGTCTAGGACCCAAAGACACGCCAGACGGAACCATCAGAGTGCCAAAGATGTGCATCATGGACTCCATGAAGGCCTTGATCTGTTGAAACATCACAAATGACCTAGGAAATCTGAGGTTGCATTAAGACCATCAAAGGATTCAGCTCTTTGGTGGATCAGGGGGCAAGACAAGGTTGCACATTGATGACATTGCGAATTCGCTGGAGACCAAGAGCAGCAAGATGGGGACGAGTCCGACTTAGCCTTCTTATCTTACCGCTTCGTCTTAGAACCAACTTTCCCAAATACTTTGACCATGATGAGGACCTGCAATGGGAACGGCCTTGGTAGTGAGAGCAAGACTATGTGCTCTACTTTGAGCAGGACTTACAAGGTTTCTTTTGGTGTTCAGTGACTTACAGCTTCACATCATGTTCCTGGATCACCGTCTGGTTCCTGAGGGAACATTCCTCATGCAACTTGGAGTTGTGTCTCGAGCCCAAACACCAACGGCATACCTCGTGGTGGTCTGTAAGACATTTGTTTGTGACAGTCCCTGCACGGTTTAAATCATGCAGTCTTCAGAAGGGACTTTTCACCCTTGTTTTAGTTAAGAGCTGCACTCTGGATCTGCTTCTGAAGCAGTGGAAATAAAGGAATGATATCAGGGTGCAGGAGTGAGGTCTATACCTACCCCACTTCATCACTTGCAGGCCAGAATACATTAAAGGCGGAGCCACACAAGGCTCCCAGATTCAGTCTGGTGCAACTGGGCTATTCTAATGGTCAAACGTATCTGAGTATTAATTCCCACTTACTTCACAATTACTTTGTCAAGTTATTTTTTTTCTGCTTTTGACCCTGGATAAAGGTGCTATATAAATTGATAAATAACATATCCTGGTAATTTTGATCATGGTTTGTTGAGTGAGACTCCATTTATAAATTTGTGAACAAAGGATGCTATTTCACATGCATTATGTACATAGGCCATGCGTCTTGTAGAATTCTCAGGGAGGCTTCTCATGCCACACCTGATTTAAGGTCCTGCCACATTTTTCATCCCATCTAAAGTACTGAAGAGAAGGGATCCCTGGGTTTGAAGTGCGGAAGCAGTGTGAGGTGATGAGAGTCTACCTTCATGGTATTTACGCACAGGGGTGATGTGAGAAAGACGAGGTGAAAAGGATAGGGAAAAGGGTATATGGGTTTCGAGTTAAATAAGTCTGAGCCCATGCAAACACCTACTTCCATATAAGTTGTATTATGTTATCAGTCCTGAGTCTGCTCTACAGATCCCACCTCTGTCTTGCTGGCTATGACACTACCAGTTCTATGATGCTGCACTACCCTCCTCCTTGCATGATGACAATCTACTCCACCCTGTAAAGTCTACTGGGAGCCAGTCATAAGACTGAATTTGGGCAAACCTGGGATTGGATAAAGGAGTATTTGGTAGAAGTGAAGCAATAGGGCATATAATTTGGTGGAGAATGAAAATGGGCAGGGTGGATGGCAAAATATGTTGTCGTCTAAGCAGCAAAAATCATTCCACAGGCCTGGTTGGGAGTTTTACAATTGAGTAAGGGTCAGGAAGTAACTGGGAAGCCATAATTAGCCAGCAATGCACCCAGTCTCTGCATCCTACTCTTTCCTGAACTGAGTTGAGAAAATCTTGGCATTGGAACAACGCAGGACACTACAGGTGGGACATACCCAGGAATAAGTTAGCGGTAACACTGCGAATGGAGGGCTAAGCATAATTGAAAATGTAATTATTTTGACCCTTCCTATTTGGAACTTATCAAAAATGAATGTGGAGAACAACAACTGAGGATAAGGAGGAAAGGAAACTGGGACTGCATGCCCGAAGCTCAAGCCTACCTTCTGCACTTGATAGATCTGCAAGAGAGAAAAGAGAGCAGAGAAGAGAGAAACAAAAGCACATTGAGTCAAGAGACTACAAATGCAACAAGTACATACTTTGCAATGTAAAGGTGTTCCAACAGTAGCACTGAAATGCTGGATCAGAAAGGATGCATACCACTTCAATTGATTGATTTAGATTGCAATCATTAACATTGCCCTTTAAAGCTGGCAGTGATTTAAGGATGAAAGTATGGGGTTGTTTTCTCACTGCTGTTATGCTCTCTTTCTTTCACGTTTACCCTGAAAGCAATCGCTTTTCTAGGAAAGCTCTAGTCTCCTTGAGGGACAAAGCAACTTTTTTGCTGACCGTCTGACTTGATACATCCTTTTTGATTGAATCTGTGGGGGGAAAAAAGTCTACCCTCCATTTAACTCAACATTCACATTGTTTTTCCTAAAAGGAGTGTTTCCTTTATCTTCTAATGTGTGTAAGCACAAATGACTGAAATCCCTGTTTGAGGAATGCCTCAATGAAGTATGATGGTTTCCCTGCTCAAGTGGCAGTCTAGGGCCATGGCAGTTTACCTGCAGATACACTATTTGGAAATGCCATGAGCAAATTAAGGTTTTTTTGTTCTTCTCTTCCTTTTGGTTGGAATGGGCTTTCTTTCTGTTAAATCCATACACTTGCTTGTTAAGAAAAGTGACAGTAAATATGCTCCTTTGTGGATGTGCAGATTGCCTGAAATTTGAATTAAGGTCCTTGCTGATTAGAAGATGGACTCTTGCCTAGCTACCTTGACTGTGCAAGCCTGGTCCCCTCCAGCCAATACTTTGTACAGTTACACCTTGAAGGTCTCTGGGGAAGAGAGGAGAAGATCTTGGGTGTTGGGGCTAGATACTGACCACATCTCTCGAAACAGGACAACGCTGCATAAGAAGTTCGGTCTGAGGATCATGCAGACTGGAAGCACCCATCCCCATGGGGAGGTCATCAGCCCCTTGTCCACAACCTCCATGAGACCATAGTGCTGGCAATGTGACAGATAGCTGAGCTTCAGTGAAGGTGCATCATGGTGACTATTATATTGACCATAATGCAGATGGGCAGCCCCGAGTGGTGTTCCTGCTGGGCAGGCACATTTACAATCAACAAATGACCAAATTTCCAAACAAGTGTATGGGAAGCCCTCCCTTTCCCCAGCAGCACGTCTCAACTTGCGCTCAGCCAGAATGTCTGGTCCTTGTACACGTGTTTCAAACAAAACATCAAGTGTATGGGAAGCCCTCCCGTTCCCCAGCAGCACGTCTCAACTTGCACTCAGCCAGAATGTCTGGTCCTTTTACACGTGTTTCAAACAAAACATCAAGGACGCCCATTCACCAAAATACCAGAGCCACATTCATGCAAGACTATCACTTTGTATCGATTATTGTACTGCCCCACGCAAAGTTTTCCTGTTCTGAACAGTAATATTTACCATGTACATTCAGTTGACGGCATCCTTCATCTTTTATTCTAAAAGGTTATGCTATGTAAAAGCGGTTAGTTGTCCTATCTAAGAAAATTATTTGGCTAGACACCTTTGGTTTTCACCAGTGATATGATCATTACAAATGTGTTGCTTGAATCAGATTTCCTTAAAAAACAGAGGACAAGAGGCGTTTGGCAAAACAGGAACAGTTTCTTTAGTTTAACAGTTTGGCCGGGAGAACAGTTGCAGGCAGTTGGTCTGAGGAATATCTCCATTTACCTCGAGTACAGTATTACAAGAGAAATAAAAGATTTCCAACGTAGCATATGTACTTGTATAGGAATGTTGGTTGCTGCCTTTAGGGTCATAAATAAACGGTTAATGGTTACTACAGGTGACACAGTGTGGCCAGTAGTGAATGTGTCCAGATGTCTGGCATTGGCAGCACGTAATCACTACATGTGCTAGCCCCCAATTAGCTAAGTGTTCCTAACTCATGTGGCATCTGACTTTATGGTGTTTTTAGGAGCGCGTACCCCCACCGGCCATGTGTACTTTATTGGGGCAATCTCTCCTGACCACTGTAATGTCTCTGTGCCTATCTGTGGAAATGCCCAAGAGTTTCCTACCCGAGTGTTTGCCTGCCAGCTTTGCGCCCTCCCGCCTGTGAGCCATCAATCAGTAATCCTGGCCCCTGGGTCGCAAGGCCTGCCTAACCACGTACTTGTGTGTCAAGTTATATATGAAGTTCAGAATGGGCAATTCTATTAATAAGGACGATAGTTAATTTTTTTCGACTAATATCGCTATCCATTTAATAAATGCTCTATCAACTTACATGCATAAAAATACGTATTTTGAAAAGTTATATCCCTGAAAAGAAAGTGACCTTTACTGATTGATAACAAGCGTCAGTCAGGCTTTTCGTCCAGGTCCTGCTGATTGCAAAGAGCACATATCATGATCAAAGGTGAGACTGTATGTTCTCTCTAGACGCTCAACAGTGTTGCTTGTAAAGGTTAGTCCAAAGTCAATAGGCTTCTACATGGGTAGGCTTTCTGAGCGCTAAAAGAATCAGGCCAAAGACACTGTGAAGGATTCATGGTTGAGGTTTTGGAAAATCACTACTTTTCAGACTCAAGTGGCTAAAAGTATCCAGTGTTACACAATAAGTCTAGAATAGTGTGGCAGTCACCGTAGTGCAGCAGCAACTCTGATTCGGCCGAGTAGTCTTTGTTGTCTGACTCGCGCTCACTCTGACCAGAACTTTATAGTGTGGGGCGCTGAGCAACTAGACCGCTCAGTGCCGGAAATGCCCCCAGCCCGGAAGTGTGTCCACTCTAGCCTCCTCTGCACCCTCCGTTCAACCGGCACTTGCCGTGACGGACCGGGGTGCCTGGGGCTGAACTAACACCAGGATATGGGTACAAGAAATGTGCAAAATACGCAGTAAAGGTAAGAGAGGTATATTTTGTTAAAAAACAATAAAATATCCACTAGAATAGTGTGGCAGTCACCGTAGTGCAGCAGAAATTCTGATTCGGCCGAGCCGCATAGGCTTTGTCAAAAGCACTTACCTATGGACACATGGTCCTACCTATAACTACCTACCACCAGTAGGTTATTTATATATCTATATATATCTTCATGGTACATATATGTGGAGTTAGCAATAGTAAATTCACACTTTCCTATATGCCCCTACCTTTCAATATTCTATTTTCGATATTCATGTACCATGATATATTGGGGCTCGATATTTGGTAGTACAACCAATCATATCAATAATTTTTTTAAAAAAACATTTTGTGCTTTAAAATCTTGTATATTGTACTTTTTTCCCCTAGAAGTATTTGGGAAAGAATGCACCTATATCGCACAGCTTTAATGTTTGGTCATAGTTGAGGGCTATGCCCAGTGGCGTAATGCAAAATGGTGGACCCACTGCAGAATGTGATGATGGGTCCCTAAGTCTCCCATATCTCACAAATATTAATAGGATTTGGTCTGAATTGGGGTTCACTGAAGGGCTGGGGAAGACTGCGCTGCAGGTGCCAGTCTGTGTTACGCCCTTAGCCATGCCCCCTAAAAAAAACACTCCTGCCTACGAGCCTGAATCACGTGCCAGCCCGTGCGGGGCTGAGAAGGCGTCAAATGTGTCTTATTCTCTGGCACGCGGCTGTGTGTGGAGCGGAGGCTCTCACTGCTCGCCTGGTGAGTAAACCCAGAGTCCTTTGCTCACTGTCTCAGCTGCTGTTATCTGATTTGTACATTTGCAGGACGCATTCTCCATGTTTAATTCATTCTTTCTGCTCGGAATAAGCCTATATCAGCATCAGCTGCGATCCGTTCACCTTTCATGAGGACTCTCCCCAAGTGTATTTATCTGTGACCGCTAAACCTGCTAAACCGGCGCAGCTACCCAAGGGGATTTGCAAACTCTGCTTCTTCTGAGATTGATTCAGTGACTCTTCCACTCTTCTGGGGATGGAGCGTTCATTTAGCAGCTGAGTAAGGTGAGGCTGATATAATGCCTTTGCTCTTGCACCCCTGCCTCTCTGGGGAATGCAAACGGGATGCATTGTGGCCAGGTTTTGAGGCCAGCATCTCAGTTCTGAATATTAGCACTTGTATAGTTCACAATCTGACACTGGCGTTGGTAATTCA
Organism: Triturus cristatus; assembly: GCF_964204655.1. Taxonomy (NCBI): domain Eukaryota; kingdom Metazoa; phylum Chordata; class Amphibia; order Caudata; family Salamandridae; genus Triturus; species Triturus cristatus. Next base: position 605,071,508 of record NC_140584.1, read on the forward strand.
AACTCTGGCTCCCCCATTCAGCATCCTGTGCGAGAGCGCGGCTCCACTACACCTAGCACTGGCTGTACTCGAAATCTTTGCAACCGATTTTAAAATTGGCTCAAAATAGGACACAACGGATGCAAATGGTGTTAGCGTCTGTTTTACATGTGCTGTTTTGTGTATTCCCTGGTGCGTGTTGTAAATTAGTTCTTCGTGTAACATGACAGTGGTCATTAGTCCTTCCTTTGTGTTCCTACCCCTTAGCCTCACAGAATACCTATGTGTGTGTTCTAACTAATACCGGAGTGTTCTACCTTTGTCGGTTGATGGTCTGGTCAGCTGGCGAGGTGTGCACTCAGCTGTGTCCTACAATAAATCTACATGTAACTAACTGGAAGTGTCCTGAGATCTATCTACAACAGTGCGCTCACTGATGCCGTAGTCAGTAGGGCTGGGCAAAGGATTTAGTTGCAGCCACTATGTTGTGGACATGATCAGGAAACGTCTGCTCACTTTGGCGAACGAAGGAAATGTCGGAGTGCGAAGCTGAGCCACAATTACCAGCACTGTGCTCCACATTTCCAAAACGCAGGGATGCACCATATTTACAACAATACGGCGCACCCCTGTGTTTTCCTTATCGCTGGCGCTAAAACTAGCTGCTTAGCGCCAACACAGGCCCCTTGGACCATAGTGCAAAGGGGCCTGCGGTGCAAGGAATGATTGTTTATGAGCAGGAAGGTATGCCTTCCTGCACATAAACAGTCAATAATGGTGATGTGTTACTTCTATGAGTGCTGCATTCTGCAGCACACATAGAAGTAGCAAATCGTCATTATTTATTGATTGCAGGAACAACTTCCTGCACATAAACAATCATTAAAGGCATTTTACCCTTTCCTTATGTGCCGCAGCACACACAAAAAAAGTAAAATCTTATATTTCTCCCCGTGCCCTTCTAACGCCTGTTATTGCATGGCATTAGTTTTTGGCGCTGCCTCAGATTTACACCTCCATGTAAATCTGGGGCATGTCAAAAAGCAATGGGTGTTGCGGTGAAACGCCCACAGCAACAGCTATTGCACGCCCCTTTCACGCAGATACCTGGGTGAAAAGGTACCATATTTACAAAGCGGAGTTAAGCCACAAAAAGTGGCTTAACATCACTTTGTAAATATGGTGCAGGGCATAGCAGCACTGGAACGTCCCAAAAAAGTGGTGTTATCCCCCTGTAATATACCCTGATTTTTCCAGAGGATGGCCAATAGCTGCTCAGCTCTTCTGCATGGTAGATTTCCTGGAGCAGGATGTCAGGTCAGCAGAACATCTTGTTCCAAGAAACCCAGAGGACGGATGTCGCATCCCCTCCCAGAACAGGGGGGTGGAGGAAATCTACCAGAGGATAAGGTTGAAAGGAGACACACAGAGTCCAGGCTGACAGCAAACAGCCCAGAGCTCAGGGTGGCAGCAGGATGGGTGGGGCCGTACTGATGAGTGTTGGTAGGAAGAGCAGTATTTTGCCTATGGGGGGAGGGGGGACAGGAACAGAGGACCGGGAACTTCCATCACTATGAAGATTTTCTTTGCTTATGTATGAAATTTCCATATTCTCAATATAACTATTTGTGAGTGACATTTCAATGCCTCATGTGTGACACTTCGAGTGACTCAGCTCAAGTACGTCAAAGCAGTTATGAACATGCAATGCAAAGCAATTCAGCAATAGCCACCTTTGAGCAAAGTTATGGTCTCGAAAACTCAGCAGTGGTCCTTAACCAAGCGGATGTGGACATTTCTTGGCAGTCGGGCCTATTCCTTGTAGGGAAGGGAGGCTGTCAGTCACCTCACTGGTGCATATAGGTCTAAATGCAGCAAAGTTACGGTGAACTTAGATACACAGTCAAAGAAGCAGTGCTGCAAAGTCCTTAAACGTCTTACTTTTACTGAGACTATTACCTTAATAATAACAAAATAATAACAGTATTTGGGCATTATATTCAGTACACATGCAATCTCGACGCTCCTCCCCACAGCACCCAAGAGCAAGTCATGACTCGTCGACCTTGCAGCCCCCTGAAAGTCAACGCCTAAAGATGAGGTACTTGACAATTGACTGAGCTCACGGTAGTTGAGTGAGTTCACGGTAGTTGAGTGAGTTCACGGTAGTTGAGTGAGTTCACGGTAGTACAAACTGCCCTCGACTCACACAGTCTCACAGAACCAGCCTGATCCCAGGGCACACGGAATGACCAGGTCACAGAGGGTGAACTGACCACACATGATAGCCAAACAGAATGTGCAGGTACCAGTAGCTGGACAGACCAAATGGCATTCCCAGACAACACACACTACAGAGCCTGTAGACGCAAAACAGCATAAACATGATGCCAAGGGCAGACAGTGCAGAATGGTAAACATGTTTAGATGAAACAGGATGCATGCAGTTCGCAGGTAAACAGGCTTCATTGATAACACAGTCCAAGCATCAAGCATAGAGCAGGCAGCATGCCTAGAAAATGATGCAATGGAAGCATTCCGCCCATATTTGTGAGATATTTAGTTGTAGATTGGTTACAATAAACCATAGTTCCTCTTTACTTACTGTGCAGGTAAACACCAGGAAAATGAGTCCCCCCGCCACGGGGCTGCACTGCTCAGCCCACCCCAGCTCCTACCTAAATGACAATTCACCCCATAATGACATCCATCCTCCCAGCGCCTATCCTGAGCAGAGAGAATTAGAACACACAAGAAGACACGCGGTAACATCTCCCTTCTTTAAAAAAACAACGAAAAAATACTACACGAAAGACTTCATACGCAGCGCCTCACTGTACGTTAAAACAAGAAAAAGACAATTAAAGTAGCATTTTCATTATTCCTTTAACCGTCAAAAGTGTTTGGCAAGTTTGCGCATGACCAGTGAGTCGGTTTAAACACAAAACCTTAACATAATCAGCACACCCGACGGGCCCTCCGTCCCTTGGTCATCCCACGCCCTCCTCTGGAGACGATATTGTCAGCGGGTCTGACAAGGTCACTTGCTCCCTCTGTCGCTGCTTGTCCGGTCCGACGTGCAGCCCTCTGAGAGGGGCGGCGGCGAACCACGGCACAGAGGTGTCTTCGGCTTAGGGTCTCCACCCTACACTGTCTCCACCACCATGCAGGAGGGTCCTCGCCTACAATTATTGTACGTGTGTTGGTTCTGCCTCGAAGATGTTCTATTCTAGGTCCCTAGCCCGATCTGTGCCGTGAGGTGCACTATCGAAGCTTCATTGTTCCTCCCTCTTTAAACCGGGGAGTTGGTTCATCCCACTGTCCTGCAGTGGGTCTCTCATGGAGGCCCCTTCCACCTCTCACTGTATAACACAGACATACAGAGCACAGGACAGAAGATGACACTGGAGAGATGGAGCAAAAGGCATGAAGATGCGTCTACGCTGAGCACCCTACACCACACAGCCACCCAGACTGTAAGAAGCTATCACTTCCAACAAGACAAAAAGGAATGCAACAAGTCTGTGTAGGCAGCATCTTTGCATCACCAAGGGGGTTACAGATATCACTCTGGTCCCCAACACAAAGGGTATGGGGTAGAATAGGATATTTAGTGAGCCTGAGTTACAGAGCGTAAAATTTGCTTTTAAGCTATGGTTACACTCATAAGGTGCATTTCTTAAAGCGCACTTTCACCCAAGTGTATTTTGGTGCTGAATAGCAGATGTTTGGTGTTCTCAAACTCAATGGTATTCATTTTATCGACCTCAGAAGGATGAAAGGCTGAGTGAACCTGCTGGATTTGAACCTGTGACCATGAGATCAAACACAGGCCCCTAGACTTGGCGCATTAGTCCACTAAGCCACCAGATCCAGATCATAACACACACAAACCAGATACCACTTTTTTCAGCATGCATCGCTTTTTTATTCCAGTCTCAGCACGTAGGAACAAACAAGAAACCCTCTGTTAACAGCTGCCAAACTCGGCAGGAATGGCAGAAAATAAACATCTGCTGGGCATGAACTCTTTGCATTCTTAAGCATTCCATACATCATCTGTTCTTTTTGCTTTTGTCTTTCTAAACATGCCTCATAGAACAAATACTAAATGACACAATAAAAATAAAGCAAAGAAGCATGTACTATGCATGATTAAGAATGTTGCTTTATTCAAATGACAAAATTCGGCTTCATGTAACTAATGATTAAGATATGATAAAAGTAGTGAGTTGTAATAAAAGCAGGTGACATTTGTTCCCATGATCAGCGTATTCCCCAAGACCTTAGGTTTACAACTTCCATCAAGCAATCAAGAGCAGCAGGGTCGGACTGGGACAGAAAATAGGCCCAGACACCACAATAAAGTTGGCCCCCCACTAATGAATTACAAAGCTAAACAAAAGTGGGACATATTTGCAAATTGGGGCAGTTTTGAACTTGTAAAGATGAGCTGTATCAGTGTTTTGCAAGGTAAGAAAAACTGCATGGACTTGAGCTTGTCACAGGCAATGTTTATCTAATATCAGTGGAAATCAACAGTAAAAACAGACCTAGCAGACCATTAAACAGGCCCACAAACAGACAGAAACAAGGCCCACACACTGACTGTCCTAACTGACCAGTCCGCAGGGCACTGCCTGATTGTCCTATAGGCCAGTCTGACACTGAGGTGCAGGATTTTTCATCACCTCCAGGAATCAACTTTGGCACACCACTCCCTACAGTTCATCTCAAAACTTGAAACGCTCAGCAAAAGCTCTGAAATACCACTTTGGCCTAGACGGCGGTCCAGGGAGACAAAACACAGTCTCTCAGCCACCTGCCCAGGTCCCTATTGGAAGCCTGAGGGGCCAGGGCTCTATCACACAAAGAGAGCTCTAGGAGTGGTAATTTAAGGCTCAGTCTTTGCCAAATTTTTTGGCTGACTTGGGTCTTGAGTAGTTGGGTCAGAGAAGTGCTATTTCACCATCTTACACAGTAGCGAATGGTTGCTTGTCACAGGGACTTCATGTGTTACTTTTGACTGGAAATGCAGCAGCATGTGTTGATATATCTAAAGTACACATTAATACATAATACAACATGCACAAAGAAACATGTTAACACAATTAAGAGATAACAGGCACATTATAGCAAAACAGTAAAAAATAACTGCAGGTTAACACAACCAAATCACACTGCAATCATGGAGTATAATAACACAGCAGCACAAAAAAGAATGAAGAACATCACCATCATAACAAGGTCAGTAGGGGGAAACAGCGTTTACATTGCATGCCTTACATCGCAAGCCATTGCAACGTGGTTGTTACAACGACTTGCTGTGGGGGCAGAACGTGTTGGATTTACAATCCAACACCTTCCCTGCTGTTGCACAAACTGGAGAAGGAATAGTAAATCATACTATTCCTTAATCCAGCGCCCCCCTACAGCAAGTCGTTGTAACGACCTGCGACGTAATGGTTCGCGATGCGGTTGTTGTAACAACGGCGTTTTAATGGCATGCAATGTAAAGCATGCATAGTAAAGACATATATTCGTCAGCAGGCCACCATGTCTGTGATTGGTTTGTTAATAAGGCTATCTTTTTTGTATTTTTTTAAATGCAGACAATTTTCCTTAAAGTTTTAACAGGATGCGTTTCAAAAGAGAAATGCAGCCTTGGACACCAGAGGCGGTCTTCTATCAGTAATAGACATTCTCTTACTTCTGCAGGGCCTCAGTGGGTAGTGTCAGTTGTCTCAGCAGTGGCGGCTGGTATGGAATGGGGGTGGCGGGGTGGTGGGTGGTGATTGGTCTATGCAGCCTGGTTCGGTGCTCAGACAGGGAGTGGAATCCTGTGCATGTTCTCCACCCAAGCTGTGGGATGTATGTCGTTACAACGCACACTTTTACAACGCATGCACTTACAACGCATTTTTTACAACGCAAAATCCACTACAACGCATTCCATTACAACGCAGGACACTACAACGCATTTTTAAAAACTACCTTTACAATGCATTCCATTACAACGCATACTACCTTTATAACGCATACGATTACAACGTATAATATTACATTGGATTTAAGGTAAGTATTGGATAGTATAGGGGTAAAAATTACTATTCTTACTCCAGGGGGTGCAACAGTAGGGTAAGTGTTGGATAGTATAGGGGTAAAAATTACTATTCTAACTCCAGGGGGTGCAACAGTAGGGTAAGTGTTGGATAGTATAGGGGTATAAATTACTATTCTAACTCCAGGGGGTGCAACAGTAGGGCAAGTGTTGGATAGTATAGGGGTAAAAATTACTATTCTAACTCCAGGGGGTGCAACAGTAGGGTAAGTGTTGGATAGTATAGGGGTAAAAATTACTATTCTAACTCCAGGGGGTGCAACAGTAGGGTAAGTGTTGGATAGTATAGGGGTAAAAATTACTATTCTAACTCCAGGGGGTGCAACAGTAGGGCAAGTGTTGGATAGTATAGGGGTAAAAATTACTATTCTAACTCCAGGGGGTGCAACAGTAGGGCAAGTGTTGGATAGTATAGGGGTAAAAATTAATATTCTAACTCCAGGGGGTGCAACAGTAGGGTAAGTGTTGGATAGTATAGGGGTAAAAATTACTATTCTAACTCCAGGGGGTGCAACAGTAGGGCAAGTGTTGGATAGTATAGGGGTAAAAATTACTATTCTAACTCCAGGGGGTGCAACAGTAGGGCAAGTGTTGGATAGTATAGGGGTAAAAATTACTATTCTAACTCCAGGGGGTGCAACAGTAGGGCAAGTGTTGGATAGTATAGGGGTAAAAATTACTATTCTAACTCCAGGGGGTGCAACAGTAGGGTAAGTGTTGGATAGTATAGGGGTAAAAATTACTATTCTAACGCCAGGGGGTGCAACAGTAGGGTAAGTGTTGGATGGTATAGGGGTAAAAATTACTATTCTAACTCCAGGGGGTGCAACAGTAGGGTAAGTGTTGGATAGTATAGGGGTAAAAATTACTATTCTAACTCCAGGGGGTGCAACAGTAGGGCAAGTGTAGGATAGTGTAGGGGTTTTAATGTAATATTATGCGTTGTAATGGTATGCGTTGTAAAGGTAGTATGCGTTGTAATGGAATGCGTTGTAAAGGTAGTTTTTAAAAATGCGTTGTAGTGTCCTGCGTTGTAATGGCATGCGTTGTAGTGGATGATGCGTTGTAAAAAATGCGTTGTAAGTGTAGTGCGTTGTAAAAGTTGCGTTGTAAAGGTTGTTCCCCATCTTGTGCAATACAACCAGGTGGAGAACATGTTAAGTGCGCATGACTGTTTGGCCGGCCCAAGACTGCCAGCCAAACTGCCATGCGCACTTAAGAGCACGCATTTCTTCCTCTCCGGGCTCTGACAGCCCAGCTCCGCCCGCCCTAACCTGGATCGCACTGAAAATTAAAATGATATTAGAACCGTTTTATTATTTTATTTTACTTTCTATGCACTGCTGAAAAGCAGTGGGCTGATGCTCCTCCTGCTTAGCGAAGAGGCCGCCACTGTGTCCCAGTCTAATCTTACAACCCTCAGAGACACTGCCATCAGTACTTCTGCACCCCCAGGGCGTGCACTGTAGCATCAGCATATATCAAAACATGCATTGAAGCAGCTAGAGCATGCACTAAATAGCAGACAGCTCTGCATAGACACGTGCTACACACTGTGCTAAGAGCATTCCTGTATCTTCATAGACAAGCAAAGACTTGGAAAAACCTAGCTGCAGTGCTTAATTTGTGGCGGTGGTTTCCAGTGCTCAACACCGGCACTTAAATCACTGTGCTGGGACTAAACATTCTCACTCCTTCATGCAGAATACCTGATAACTGTTCAAAATAAATATACCTAGCTGGATAACTGCGTCGCATGCCTCTACAGACTAGCCCACAAGGGTTTAGGCATGATGAATGTGGGTTGTTCATCACGCTAGTGATGTCATCATGCCTTGTTGTCACAAACCTGTGCAATCACTTCACTAAATAATTGTGCTCTGTTCTCCAACCTAGTCATCGCTAGGCCTGTTATTACTGCATCTCTTTGCAGGGGGGAGGGGCTGGCTCATTGCTGAACTGAGCGAGGCAGGCTGTGAAGCACAGGCGCAGGACAGACTTGGCAGGGAGGCCAGAGAGGAGCAAATGAGAGTGCAGTCTTTGTGCTCGCCTTGCTGCGTAGCACAGTACACGGTACTAGACATAAAACTGCCCTCGATGTGTCGTGGTCACGGCCCACTAGCCGCCCCACTCCTCCTTTTAGCAGTGTGCAGGACTATGTCTGCCAGTGCGAGCTCCCCAGTTGCTGACCTACACGAGTCTGGCAACATTATGGGGATGTTTTACTCCCCATTTGAGTTGCTGTTGGAGTCTTTACGATTGTTTAAAGGCTTTTAACTGTGTTCTGTATGTTCATTTTAAGTACCTTCAATAATTTTTCATTAGTAGCGTCATGATAATGGCACAATTGAGTGGTAACATTAATGTAGCTGGGCGGACAACAGGAAGAAGTGGCGACAGCCTCCTAAGAAAACATTTGAGCACCCAGACTTAGTTAAGCACTGCCTGGCTGGCTTCAGTTAATTTAGGGCCCTACACCTTTAGTCATTCTTGCCTTTTATGAAACCGATTGTTGCATTATGGGACTGGTAGTTTCCATATTAAATTGATGCATCACCTAAAAATAAGTAAGCCTTGAAGTGCAGAGGGCTAAAGGAACAACCAGCTGAAGGCGACACACAGTAATGAAGCTATTAGATAAAGATGTTTCTTAAAGTCAGCGGCTACAGTCCTTAAATGTTTTGTCCAAGACGCACATTCTTCCCAGTAGAAGTAGAGCCTGATGGTGCTCAGAGCTCTTCCCTGTCCCGAAAGATACTGGTACAGCTTGTGATTTAAAGCACTTAGGGGCATATCAGCAAGGCGAGGTGATAGAATTATCGCCGCTTTTAGCAAGCTCACGCTAACGGGTGAAAACTTGCATTAGCGTAGGAATTCCTAACGCCCAGCTTTGCATCTCTAATGAGATGCAAAGTGGGCGTTCCTGACCAGACATGACAGGAGCAATGTCGCTAAGCGACATTTCTCCTATCATCAAGCCCCACGCTATGAAGCATAGCGGCAAGAAAAGTAGCGATAACCCCTGTTATCGCTACTTTCCTTACGCCTGCTTCAGGACTGACTTAGCCATGATATCCTATGGAAGGTGGATCTCATGGCTAAGTTTGTGAGTCCCTATCATCAAGCTAACGCCACATTGTGTGTGATTATCGCTGGTTTTCCAGCGATAATCTCACGTTAGGCAGTTAGCGTGAGAATTTTTATCGATTTGAGATAAGCGTTGCTAATAGCACGCTATCTCAGCGATAAAAATCCACGCTAGCAGGCGATAATTATCCTAGCGCTAAGTGCGCTTAGCGATAATCGCCGGTTGTTGCTGATATGCCCCTTAGATTGAGAGAATTTAGGTAGAGGAGAGTGGCCGGGAGAAGGGCGCAAAGAGAGAAATGATGACAGAGGGGAAAAGAGAGGTGGACTGAGACAGGGAGAGACAGAGGCACGTAAAGGGACACAGGGAGGTGACTGGGGGATAGGGGCAGAGATAGAGGATAGGGACAGAAACAGAGAGAGGAGCAGAGAGGGGGGCAGAGGGAGAGGGAAGGAAAGACAGAGATGGACTAAGATTGAGAGGAACAGAGGGAGACGACATCAAAGAGAATCAGAGAAAGACGGGCCTGTAGACGAAAATGGGGCTTCACAAGTACCCCCCCCCCCGAAAAAAAAATACCCTGAGCCCCAGCTTTATAAATTTCGTATTCCTGTGCTGTGCTCTATGCTACAGACTGCTCTGAAAGTCAGTCCGGAAGAAACAGTAAGAAGGATAATTAGAAAAATAAGGACTTTTTGGCGAAAGTAAGTGCTGTCTCCTTAACATTTTTCCTATGATGCTGAAGTAGTAGGGAAAAAGTATGGAAACAGTACAGATCATTCTCCCACCTCGCCGCCAAGACATGGAACACCCTCCCCATCCGCCTACGGCAGACCGAACACCTTCTCACCGTCAGAAGACTTCTTAAGACCTGGCTCTTCGAACAGTAGCAGCTTCCTTCCCCCCTAGCGCCTTGAGACCCTCACAGGTATGTAGTGTGCTTTACAAATGCTATGATTGATTGATTCCTTGTGTAATTTTTACTACAGTGCTGTTCTCCACCAAGGGTTTATGGGAGAACTTTGCAAAAAAATTGTAAATTTCAAAGCATGTTAAGTTAAAACAACTTAACAGAAGAGTAGTCTCTCAGCGGCGGTTTCTGCACGAGGGCATGGGAGTCCCCCATCCACCCCATCCCCGCTGTGAACCGCGCAGCGAAAGAATAAAATTACAATAAAAAGATTTAATTGCCATTTCATTATTTACCGTTGTGTGTGCTGCAGCAGCCAGACTGCCCCGAACCCAGAGACATGCAGGGTGTGTCCTTGACAGGAGCAGTGACTGGCTGGATGCTCGAAAGTGCGCATGTCACTTTGGCCGGCTGTCTTGCATCGACCAAAGTGACATGCGTGCTTAGAAGCTCTGCACTCAGCTGTCTTAGACAGCTGGGTGGAGACCAAGTGCAGGCCTACAGGGCCTGAAGGAGCATCCAGCCAGCCCGCTCCATCCAATCCTGGTGCTGCTCTCAGGCTGGTTGCCAGCATGAGAACATCGCCACAATTGGTTAGGGGAATTGAGGAGACAGAGCAGAACACGGCTCAAGGAGGATGTCGGCAAGCAAGGTAAGTAGTTATTTGCACTCACCTTGCTTGCATGCACCCACCTACCACCCATTTGCCGCCCCCCCCACTCTTCCTAAATGCCAGCCGCCGCTGCAGTCTCTTCAAGGAATTTTAGGAAAATGCAAGTTCTTTGTTATGCATGATGCATATAAATATTTTTGTGATAAATTGAAGACGTTTATGGACAACTCTACTGTGGCATCAGAAGCAAATTGGACCCATAACATTTGTGACTACTTAATTGAAAGTTAATACAAGTTTATAGGAGACTTGAGGATTACCTTTAAAGAATAGTTGAGAGAATTAGTGGGAAAGTATCAGTAGCAATCATCCACAATGTAGGTAGGCATTTGACAAACAGCTAAGCACCTCAGAGATCCAGCTCTGCATTAGCCAGTACGTCAGTGCGCTCAGTGGTTGCTCCAAAGACATAATCAGCGGGAGGAATGGTTTTGTTGTAGTCAAGACACATGGGCAATAATGTTATGGGTATAAGAATGCACTTGAGAATTAGAAAACACCATACAGGATTTAAGTGCGTGCTGAAGACATGAACAAAAACATCTGGTATATAAATGTTCACTGACACTAAGGGTATTGGGTCTTGTGGTATGCTGTGAACAGGGCAGGGGATCTGGCGGCAGATCGCTCTCCCACCTCGCCGCCAAGACCTGGAACACCCTCCCCATCCTCCTACGGCAGACCCAGGACCTGCTAGCCTTCAGAAGACTCCTCAAGACCTGGCTATTCCAGCATTAGTAGCCCCCCCCCCCCTTCCCCAGCGCCTTGAGACCCTCACAGGTAAGTAGTGCGCTTTACAAATGTCCTGATTGATTGACTGATTGATAATGTCAAATGTTTGAGTATGGATTTCTTTCAAAGTTTCTGCAGTTCACCACTGCCTCAGCCAATGTAGTTATGAGTTTAAATGTGTAAAGGAGGCACATCCAAAAGCATGTTGTTGTATGCAATACAGACTTGTACAATAGCTGTAAAAATGTATGTGTGTTCTACAGAAGTGGGACATTGCATTAAGAAAATAGACAGGGCTTCTTAACTATACCATGTGAGACGTGCTTGTCATGAAGAGAAACTGGAGAAAGCACACTCTCTACGAATGAGACAGTCCTGGAGAGCTGCTGAGCTCCCACAGACTCTCATTTCCGGATGTTGGTCTTTGGCTTTTAGTGGCTGTTATGGGAATCGGTCTCCTGCTGAACGTTGAAGGTTCTAGTCGAAGGGGGACACCACAGACACGTTGAGATCTCTTCAGCCGCTCCATTAGAAGCGAGTGACATTATGCCTCTCACAACAGAATCCATTTTGCAGTCTGCTTGCATGCCATATATTTTTCATTTAATGAGCTTCCAGTGAACATAATTGGTATAACAGCTGCACAAGGCAGCTGTATGATGAATTCCCCTCACTGAACCCGATTGCAAGGGGGTCGGAATTCCACGAGGAGGCTCCGCGCGGTGTTCTCTGTTCCGAGGAGTTTTACACCCCCGTTTACCACCTGAGCCCTTAGCAGGTGGTAAGTGGGAGCTGAAGCTCCTCTGTCGGATGGGGGTACAGGGAGGGATAGGGGAGGGAAATGGAAACAGTGCCTCACTGTAGAAAGAGGTCAGGCAAGGACGGAGAGAGGCTTGACGGCAGCGATTGTACAAGCAAGAGTTTCCGGCTGTTAAAACTAGGTCCGGTGTTTCCACTCCTGGGAAAGCAAGGGGCGGGGCGGGGGCTGTTGTGATCAGGCGCAGTAGAATGCCACATGGCAATTGTGCTCCGCCAGACTCAAAATGGGGCCACTGTATTCCTCGTTATCACGCCCCTCATTTTTCTTCATATGAACCAGAGCAATCTGTAGATAAACAGAAAAAGGAAGAAAGAAGGAGGAAGAGAAACATGGGAAAATAGTGACAAAGAGGAAAGCAAGGATTAAAAAAAGAACATGAAACAGTGAGATGTGGGACAGGGTGGATGAAGGAAGCATGAGGTAGAATCAAGACAACTCAGCCTTGCTGTGTGGAACCCTGACCTGCCATAGCCCCGGCCACAGGCTTCCGAGTAAAACCGAGGGCTCTGGCATGTATTGTTTTACAAATTAAGCACTGACTGTACTTTGTTAGTGTGCTGCAATGGACATAGTGTGGTCATTGCGATTCCTCAGGCAGTGGGGGCCATGACTTTATGGTGTCTCCTCATTGTCCTTTTATCTTCTCACAAACAAACAATGCTGCTTCCTCCCTGAGAGCATGAGCCCTTCTCCTGAGTCCACACATGCACTACTACCGAAGGTGGTGATAGTCTATTCCTATCTCAGTTGAGCCTTCTGAACCGTCAGCTAACAAATGGGTGTGCGGCTGAAGTGACTGAAAAGCTGCCCAGCCTACCTTGAGGAGAATCGAGTCGGTATCCATCAACACCAGATACACTTCTCAACTGGGGACCATGCCCATGGTGATGTAAAGTCATCACGAGCTTAGTGTCAAACGTCTGCGAAGAGAAAGGAGTGCACCGCCATATATTCCTGAACTACTGGCAGTATAGTATAGTATGAAAGGCAGACAGGCTGGCCCAAGATCTTTTTAATAGCCATATGGGCTAGTGCCCATGGGAGGGCCCTAAAAAGTCTTGCAGCTAGAAACACTAAAAGATTATGGGGTCACAAGCTATGTGACTCACAAAATCACAGGGCTTGCAACCGCAAAATCCCTTTTTCTAATGTACTAACCCCATTTTGGAATTCAGCAAAGTTCTCACTGATGGCAAAATGGAGTCACCGATCCACACAGAATTGCAGTTTGGAATTGTGGTACGTATCAATGGTTTGCAACCATAAGTCTAGTTGGAAACCTTTGAGCAGTTCCAAACTCCCAAGTTGGGATAATAATAGACCTGGGCGGAACTCGCGGAGTTTAACTTTGTGGAATTCTGCGGAGTTACAAAAAATTCTGTGAGATTCCATGAGAGGGTGAAAATAGGCACATCGTGCTGCTCGCACTGTGATTTAGCGCTGGGAGCATGTTTGGCGCCGAAAAATCAGCGTGAATGGCACCATGCAGCGCACCAGAGGGCGCAGCTTCTCGAGTTGATTTTGCTGCCACTCAAGTAGATTTTCCACTCGAACAGCAGCTTTCTGATGGAAACGATCACCGCCTTCCACCACCGTCCGCATTGGAGAAATCTCACTGGGTGCCCTCCTAGCGACCGAAAATCATGCAAGGGGACACCAAATCTCGCTTGCACTCACCAACTTACCATTGGTGAACCGTGTGCAAGAAAAAACTCTGCCACTTGGTGGTTTGGTGGAATTTGGCTGGAACTCCATGTTACAAGAGTAACACGTAGTGGCCAAAACTCCGCCATCTCCGTCGGCGGAGCAGAATATATCACCCACCCCTAGATAATAACTGATTCGCAAAGGGGAAGGGGTCCCATTTGGTACCCTTCCTCTTTCAGAAACAGGGTGGCAGCCTTGAGGGGAGCAGACAGTAGTCCAGGGGCTCTGCCTGTTCACCCTGAAGTTTTTCTATTCTGGATTTTTTTTTAAAGCAGCACCAGTTCCTTTAAGGAGCTTCAGCTGTGTTAATAGAAAACGTTTTCTGTTTTGAAATATAATTATAGACATTGTGGACTGCTGTCCTTTATATGCCACCATTCCTGTGATTGTAGCAAATTGAGACCTGCCCACTGAATATTAATTGGACAGGTTGTTATTTTAGTGCATACCCCTAGCCCTTCCTTTAACATAGTTGCTGGCAGGGTCAGACTGACCTATAGTGCAAGCTGGCAATGTCAGAACGGCTGGTCTAACAGGCCATTGTATAAACTGTTTTTTTAGCTGTTTATGGCTCTGTTTTATGGTCTGATAGGCTGTTTTTTATTGTTGATTTCAGTGTTGACTGTTGGTTACAACAAACATTGCCTGCAAGAAGCAAAAATGCATGTAGACTCCCATACCTTCCAGAATGCCCATACAGCATGTCTTAACAATTTCAATACCGCCCGATTTACAAATGTGATCCACTTTTTAGCTATCTGATTCACTAATGGAAGCCACTTTTATTTTGGTACCCGGGCCTATTTTCTGTCCCACTCCGAACCTTGGTGCTGGTACTCTCCACTAGCACCTGCTGCCACAAATTAACCACTTACTAAACTAGCAAATGGGGAGTTGAGTTTGAAATTAAATCATAGCTTAGGAGAAGGTGCCTTCTGTTGGGAATTAATACCTGTCATTCAGGGAAATTGGATATTTCTTCACCCAATAAATATGTTTCTGTGAAGCTGAATTTATTGTGAACATAGAATGGGGTTTAGTGGAACCAGAACAGTTCTTGGATCGTGAAAATCTTGTCAGTTACAAAATATGACCCTCATTACTTGGGTTTACATTTATGTATTTTCAAAAGTTCTTCATTTGAATTTTTAAGAGGTTTATTGCTTAAAAATGTTCACTGTGCTGCTATGCAGATGTCAAGTGGCTAATGCATTCCTTTTACACATATACAGACGTCTCTGAGGACTGAATATTCTTGTGTACACAATTCAAGATGACTTTAATCTAACTCACACCACCTTCTTGTTAAATGTCTGCATATTTCTTTCATAACATGACCTATTATATGCTTTATGTTTTCCTTAGTCACTAAAAATGTGTATAGTTTTTCAACTTACTTTTGCAGCTTAGTTCAACTGTACCTCTGGAATTTGTGATTTGTATTTCAGTCGAGTCATGTTCTTAAATGGCGGCTCAAGAAGTCTCTTCGGAGGAGTTAATGCAGATCTCCACAGGAACACAGAGACTCCTCCGCCTCCTCAACTTTTGATTCAGGCTTATCGTATGTTTGAAAAGGATCCCCAGGGGTTCACAGAGAAAGTTCAAGTGCATTGGAGAGACGAACCAATCCAAGCCCAGATAGCTGTTGCAACAGCTGCTAGAGGCAAAAAAGATTGTAAAATAAAGGGAAGAAGACATACCAAAACACTTTCATCTTCATAAGGGAAATAAATGCGTGAGCTCAACTTTCTACCTTAATCTCCAGCATTAGGTAAATCATGAAAAGTTTGCCAAGTTTCTTCCTCTATAATCGACGTAAGAATGGATCTTTTGGTTTCCACGTGCAGTGACAGTGGGTCATCAGCAGGTGCAGATCAGCAAACATGACAGGCGCAACAGCAAAGCCGTTTAATGCCTCTGTATGCATGCACAGATAGGCTTGGTATGGCACCACTTGGATATTCAATCCATGGTGATGGGGAAAAATCAATTTTCTCAATCTACTGCTGGAGCTGTTGAGAAGTGTAAAATAGTAGTGGTGATGGTTAAATCTTTCAGTGTCGTTGATAAAAAGACACAATCCAGATGGTCTTTTACGAGTGGATTTATTCCAATGCAACCACCAACAAGTCCAGTTCTCCAACTGCTCTCCTACAGCTGGAATGCCCCTCCAACAATCTATGATGTCATGCATTCTATATTCTACATACAGATAAGTTAATTATAACACATCCCCCTTACAGAGCCATATGAAATAACAAAACTAAAAACAATAAATCGCTAATTATAACCTTATACATAAGAAAAATAAGATATAAGATATTAATAGAAACTAAACACAATAAAGAAAATACTTCAATACAAAATGTAATCTTTGAGTCTCTCTGGCACGCATTTGTGTCTGATCAAATGACCAGTGCTTTTTTTCTTGTTCACAGGAACAAGACCACGAGTAACAGTTGAGCTCTCATTTGACCCAGTGAATTTCGCCAAGTACAACCATTGTCTAGAGTCACAACATTTTTTTTAATTGCAGTGATGATAAAAGGACCACAGAAATTAGAAGAACCTTTGTGACCATGCTTAGCTCTCTTCACCAACACACGATCACCCAAATTCCACATTTTCACTCTGACTGCCATCCTGACATCACACCGCTGTTTATATTTTTGCTGGTATTCAGCAAGCTTAGTTTTTCTTTTTAGCTCATCAATCACAGCCTTACTATTCCCAACAGGAAGCCAAACTGGATTAAGTTTAGAGTTTGCCACTCTACCTCTCAAGGCTTCAAAAGGAGATTTCTGCAAAATAGCATTGGGAACAGTACGATGTGCCCACCAAGTTTCTCTCAACACACTACTGAAGGAAGTCCTTAAATCTAATGCTCGCTGAGCACAACTCTTGACAACTCTGTTCATCCTCTCTGTGAGACCATTAGCTTGTGGAGAATACAGAGCCGTCTTCTGGTGAATAACTCCAAGATCTCTAAGAAAAGTATCCATCTCATGAGTAAATTGTTCTCCATTATCAGTGATCAAATATTTAGGAATTCTCTCCGAAACAAATACATCCTTTAAGAATTCAATCACAGACCGTGAGTTAACAACACCCATACATTTTGAAAGTACCCATTTTGAAGTGTAATCAACCAAAAGGACTGCAAATCTCTCATGAGAAGGCATTAACTCAAAGGGGCCAACTATATCCAAACCAAGCTTAGTCCAAACAGCATCAGGAACCTCCACAGGTGAAAGGGGAGAATGACTAGTAGTACGAGATTTATCATTAATGGCACACAAGTGGCAATCTTTAACGACAGACTCTATCATCCGATCCATGCTAGGCCATTTTTCCCTGACCAGTGCCATGGTGAGGCTTCTTCCTATATTCCCCTCATTAGCTAAATTAACTACCTTTTCTCTTCACTCACCAGGCGGAACTACTCTGTCACCTCTCATGAGATTTCCCTGACAAAACGTGAGAGCATTCCTCACAGTCCAGAAAGGCTTCAGATCACAGTCGAGATCCTGGTAGTCTGACCAACCCCTGGAGATAACCGTTTTAAGGGATGAAAACACTTTGTCATTGTTGGCACACGACAACCATTCTTCTTTTGACAAAGAAAGCTCCATCACCCAATTCACACACTCAACATCCTCCTGCTTCTGTTCGATCTCAATGGGCTGACGCGACAAACAGTCAGCAGGCTTATTATTTTGACCTGGAATATACTGCAGATGAAAATTAAACTCCTGCAGGCCCTCACTCCATCGCTTAAGTCTAGGAGTCATGTGATCACTGTGATGACACGAAATGATTTGTACAAGGGGACGATGATCAGACTTCACAACAAACGGAATCCCCCAAAGATAAAACTTGAAATGATGCACTGCCCAAAACACACTCAGTGCTTCTCTCTCAATACAAGAGTAGCTGAATTCAGCTTCTCTAAGGGCACTGGAGGCAAAGGCTACTACTTTCTCCTCCCCATCCACAATTTGAGAGATGACAGCTCCAAGTCCTCTGAGTCTCGCGTCAGTTGTCAAGATGGTCTTTAACTTGGAGTCAAAGTGACCCAAAGTTGGCATTTTCCCAATTTCTAATTTTATTAAATTGAAAGCTGCCTCACATTCAGGTGACCATGCAAACCATGCCCCCTTTTTTAACAAAATCCTAATAGGCTCAAAAACACTTGCAAAATCTTTGACAAACTTAGAGTAGAACTCTGTCATACCTAAGAAGGATCTAACCTGCTCCTTGTCTTTAGGTGCAGGAGCTTTGACAATACTCTCCAGCTTTGGTTGTATACCATCTCCAGAAATTACCTGACCAAGATAGGTAACAGACTCCAGTCCAATTTGACATTTTTCTCTCTTAACAGTGAGTCCACTCTCCCTCAATTTGCTCAACACAGATCTCAACACCGTCTCATGCTCGCACTCATTTTTACCATACACAAGGATGTCGTCCTGATAAACATAACGTTTGGTAAGCTCCCAAGAATCATCTTCATCACTCTTTGAAAACAGGCTGCCGCTGAGGCTAGCCCGAAAGGCATCCTCAAGAAACGATACGCTCCCAAAGGAGTAACAAAAGATGTTAAATGCCTGGAATCCTTGTGAAGAGTGATCTGATGATAAGCTGACGATAAATCTAGTACGCTGAAAATTTGGCCCCTTTCAGCAAACTAATGGACTCAGATATGTTGGGGAGAGGCTGTCGGTCCACCCAGATCCATTCTTTCAATCCGCGCAAGTCCACACACATTCTCACAGCCGAACCACCATCCTTGGGCACCAAAACCACCGTTCTGAGGCCTCAATCGCTTCAATTACACCTAACTTAAACAATCTCTCAAGCTCAAGCCTCAATGGTTCAACCATCAAATTTGGCACTCTCCGCACCTTGTGGACACAAGGCTTAGCTGATTTTTTAAGAATGATCCGATGCTTAAAACCTTTAAGTCAACCAAGAGCATCAGAAAATACTTCAGGAAAATCTTTAAAATATTTACTCACGTCATTCACTGTATCAACCGACATAAACTAAGGATTTTCTTTCATGTCATCCATCAACATAACTTGGTCCTGAGGATTCTTGGCACCAGGATTCAGGATTATTCCTAAGTCACCGTGATGCCTCCAACCAAGAAGATTATCTCCCCTCACAGCCACATAAACTTTTCCAATCGTCTCTCTTCCTTCAAACACAATCTTCGCCACCACATACCCCACGATATCAATACAAGGTCCACCATAACTTAGAGGAGCAATGTCAGGAGGTAAAAGCGCCACATTCTCCAGACCTACAACCTCATCCCAAATTTTGTTACTTATCAGGGTAAACAGGGAACCTGAGTCGGCCATGACTTTGAACTTATTACCATCCACACCAATGTTAGAAAAAGGCATCCTAATTTTTTCAGAATCAATCATACCATCACCCCCAGATATATTAGACACAACTACAGTGCGGATGGTATCAGAAACATCTTCACTTGCATTCTTTTTCTTGGATGACTTGCAGACACGGGCATAATGCCCCTTGATTCCACAATTATTACATATACTTTCTCTGGCATAACAGTTGGGAAAACTTGAGGAATGAGAAAAACCACCACATCTATAACATCTTCCCCTTTGATAATCACTATTCCTGTCCCGATCAAAAGACCGTCGCTGATGGACATCTCTGCTGGTTGGAAGGTGAGATTGAGAGTTTTTTAATGCATTTTTATTCTTGGCATTCACTGACACTTTAGCGATGTTGTCAGAAAGCTCCTCACTAAAGTCACCATCAGATAATGTGTGTACACCATTTTGACTTTTCTTCGTATCTTCACTATGAGTTTGATTACTGTTCTCTCGATTTTTTCTTATTTCCTTAACCCAAGAGGAAGTATTTTCTACACCTTCCACAATGGCAACAGCTTCAGATAATGTGGGATATTTGGACAAAAGTTTTTCTTGAACCCTCGAACTGTTCGTACACCTTACTAGTTGATCTCTCACAAGGGAATCTGAAAGTTCTCCAAGCTCACAAGTATGTGGCAGGGTTTTGAGAGAAGCAACATAACTCCCCACACGTTCAGTAGGACCCTGCACTCTTGTGAAAAACCAGTGTCGTTCTAAAACAACATTAATTCTGGGACCGAAACAACGTTCCAACATAGTCATAGACATTTCATATACGTCTGCAGGCTCGCAATCACCATTGCCTACTGGTATAAGATCCATGCTATCATAGATATTTCTGCCTTCTACACCCAAATTGTGTAGTAAAATAGCTTGTTGAGACTACAGAAGAAACCACAACTGTTAAGGTTTCTTGTAATCGAGTAAGTCGTTCAAATATTTTTAAAGTACATACGTTTTGGGCTCAGTTTCATTTCCAAAAACCAATGTAGTGATAGCTTCACAGAAACTCTTTCATGCCGATGTCAAAAGTGGAAATCGTCCATCCGATCCTACAATCCATATATTTTCCATGAAATGTGGGTTCACAGGGGAGTTAGTGGTTGCGTGCGCTTGTCCCCAATCAAGCTCCTCGTCGTCAGTGATAAAAAGACACAATCCGGATGGTCTTATATGAGTGGATTTATTCCAATGCAACCACCAACAAGTCCAGTTCTCCAACTGACGTCCTACAGCTGGAATGCCCCTCCAACAATCTATGATGTCAAGCTAATTCTAACAGTTGTCTCCTTTACCCCAGCAAAGCAGTGTTTACTATCCCTCGCAGGCCTTCAAAGCTTCCATAGTCCTACTGAATGTGAGTGGGAGGCAATGTTCTGCTAGCAAAAAGTGTGTAGACCTTGCCTCTAATCAAAAACAGCGTAAGAAAACTAAAACAACTATGAGGGCATTTTCTTGGGTTCATAAGGCAGGCAGAGGATACTGGGCAGAATACTCTGTGTCTAGTGACATTTATCACTAGTGTCCCAGGCCACAATACTGGACTGGAGCCAGCACTCCATATGGATAGTGAAATTACTCACTTTAGGACCTTGACTATTTCAGGGTAACGAGGGGAATAAGTCAAGGCTTATTCCAGGAGTCAGAGAGGTACAGTGTGACACAGTAAGTATCAAACTATAGCCGCCAGTGCTTTATTACAGAAAACAAACATATCTTTATTGACAAATATGCAAACTTGAATTTGGCACTTAGTGCTAGATTGCTTTTAACTTTGGCCCTATTACTGTTCTCATTCAATGGGATTTAGTCAGACTCTGGGATCTTCTAAAGCTTTCACATTCATAGTTCTTAACTGAAGTTAAAGTCCACCGAAAGAGGTTGAAAACGTCGGCATGAGATACAGATGCAATGATTTTTGGGCCTATTCGGGCTCCTAGGTTGCACCCTGGTGCCAGAGGGGTTCGATAAAGTGTGTCACCCCTATAAATAACCTTTGCTTAGAAGAAAAGGTGGCAGCGTAAACATGGACAACCCAAAAAGTCCACCACCGAAACTAGGATCCCACCCACAAAATGTCTTTCTTCACCGTCTTCGGTGCTATCCACAGGTCCTAGCCTGGAGACCTAGGAGCTGGTGCTTAGTTGGAATCATGCAGAGTCCATTACGTTGGAGTCCAGCGACCACTTGCGGAGTTGACTGGCATGTTGCATTGCTGGGGCAGGCGCAAAGAGAATGCCAATTGCCACTGTGATGTTCGAAGGGTGCCTTTAACCTTAGGGGTCTATATCTCGGAATCCACTGGAAAACAGTCAAGATTTTTCAGAAGTGGTGAACTCGTCAGACCAGGCAAAATCCCCTGTAGGTACTGGTGGCTCCTTGGCTGCACTGGAACAGATCTGCTTTAGCTAAGTCTTAACTGCTGCTTGAGTAGGCTAAATCTCTTGAACCATAAGGGTGAGAAAGATGGTTCACTTCATCCTGGAATCAGGATGACCACCTACAGCCAGCGGAACTAGACTCCACGTGGAGAGTGTGGAGACCAACTGTCTCTTTCTCCCTCTGTGGTGGAATAAAAAGGTTTAGCGGCAAACTACTGTCACAAGATGGGCTGGGATGGTACAGGTGAAGGCGAAGGAGCAGCTAGCTGAAAAATTTCCGGTCAGCTGTACCTTATGCCGGTCTTCCCAAGGATCAAGCGACTCAACTTGAAGGCTCAGCCCAGCTCCACTACAGGCAGGTTATTCTCTTACCTTTCACCAGGTTTCAGCAGCATTGTTGGCCACAGGCTTTCTCAGACTAAGGCTCAAAAGTTCCACTCCTGGTCCGATGTCTACTCACTCCGCACTGGTGTGTAGATAGTGTTAATGACAAGTAGACAAAGACAAACCATAAACCGGCTAAAGGGTCCAGAATTTATACCCCCTTGGGGGTCAGGACAGGAGGACAACACCAAGTTCTAGAGCATATAAAACCTTGTGGGTTCTCTCATTCTCCAGTAGCAATCTGTCCTTGTTGCTGAACACGTTATGGGCTCCTGAGTCCACAGTCTTTAGTCAGTCCAGATTTGATTTGTCAAGTTGTGATGTGTATTAGCTTCAAACTGGAGACTTACATATGCTCCAATTGCCAAGAGAGATGTCCAAAACACAGCACATAAGGGCTACATACATTTCATCTAGACAGGAAAATCATAAAGTTGAGCAAAGAGGACCAGGATTGAAAGCAGGGCGAGTGATAGTGTGGCAGTCTCACATGGACATCAACAGCATGGCACAAAGGAGACCACCCTTTTGTGCAACAAACACACCCACAGGATCTGAAGGGATCATTCACAAGTTGTCCTGTGGGGAAAACATTTCACATACTCTCAGCATACATCATGCATCTGTGTCCGAGCCTTGATGAAGCTGAAAGAACCACATTTTAGCAAAAGAATGGACATTTATGGGGAAGAGCTGGTAAGCGTGTCCCAAAAGGGGTACACACAATAAAAGGTTGTGCCTTTCCCCTAGTGTCACACTGTCACAGCATAGCCTGGGTTCTCATTGTGTTAGCTTCTCTCACTCGGAAGAGGGGTACACTTTAGGTATAAAAATAAATGAAATAGAGCCCCTCAAGTGGCTTTGTGTGATTATCAAGCTCAGTAAAAGAATCCCCACGACTTCAACATACGCCTTGGCTATATTGTCTGCTCCACAGAGTTGGCAAACGTTTGTGACGCACACTGACCACTTGGAGAGGATGCACTCAGACCACAATCCTCAGTGCTTGCTGGTCTGCTGGGACAGTGCACTTTTCCTATGCTGACATAGCACCACCGCGCGAAGCACTAGAGGAGGCAGCACTCTGCGCAACTCTGAACATCTCCTGTCTTGAGTTCTTTGAAGCAAATGCTGGCATTGCATCGTCCCGTCTAGTAAAATGGGATGCATTTAACATCACTATCAGGGGACACTGAGTGTGGTCACTGGCATGAGAAAGCAGCTTGACCAGGATATAATGGAGTCAGAGCGTGACTTTCTTCCCCTCGAGACGCTGGCTGTCTCCTCGGCCGGGGGCAGATGGCAGCTTACCATAGTGAGGTGAGAACATACAGCCCTGCTGGAGCGCCTGTGCTGCCTTAATAAATGCTGCACATTTTGGAGCAGACAAATCCTGCGCTCTGCTGGCCTGGTGAATTCAACAAGGCAACTCACAGCGCTTAAATCTATACATCGCTGTGCTCCCGACCACGGAATTGGATATGCAGCATGTGATACATGAAGCCTTTACTCAATGCTACGAGTGTCCTTACACGGTGGCAGCGGGGATCACCGACTCAGCAGTTGAGACTTTCTTTTCAGGTGTGAACTTACCGCAGGACCCACCTGACTTACCGCTGAAACTCAATGCAACAATTACTCCTTTTGAGATCCATGAGGCCATCTGGTCACTGGCAGAGGAAAAAACTCCAGGCCCTGACGAGCTCCCTGAAGAGCTCTATAAAACATCTGCCATGCTGCTGGTTCCTTGCATTCAAACCCTGTACGATGAAGCCCTTTTGTGTTCCTGCCTCCCGCAGTCCCTCCCGGAAGCCCTGGTTGTTACCAAACCTAACACCCAGGCCATGATCCCTTCAATCTCGGCTCCTACTGACCCATGGCAATGCTCAATGGGGCAATAAAATCGTTGGTAAAATTCCTGGCGGACTGGCTGGCGCCAGTGATTCTGCACTTGCTCCGCAAGGACCAAAATGACTTTGTGCCAGGCCACAGCATGTCTCTGAATCTCTGCCTCCTCTTCTGGGTTTTGGAGCAGGAGCAGGCGCACGGCTGCTGGCCGTGGTCCATCTGCCTGGTATTGGATCCAGGGAAAGCCTTCAACTCCCTGGAGTGTAGTTACCTTTTAGCCATAGTGTCTAAGTTTGACCTAGGTCCCGCATTCTTGGGCTTCTCAAGCTGCTATATACTGCACTGCTTGTCCACCTCCAGACAGACAGCTATATATCCAAACGTATCTGTATAGGCTGTGGCACCCTCTAGGGATTGCTACTTTTCCCCCTTTTTTTCTCTCTGGCTATGGAGCCCCGTAGATTGATAGCTCAGGGGTGAGAATGGGGAATCCTGCTGGGAGACGGAGGTGCATGCTGTCACTTATCTACAATGACCTGCTTCTCTATGTGTGAGATATTTTTGAGACCTGTCTTTTCTGCTGTCTTGGGCCTGTGAGTTAATAGGGACAAATCTTGACTCTTCCCCTTGTCAGTCGGGGGATCAGACCGCACCCCCTGTTTGGGAGAGGAGCTGGTGCAGTGGCAACCAGACACAATCAGCTACCTCGGTATCCAGATTTACCATAACACAGTGGCATTAGCAGATGAAAATGTGCACCGGCTGGTGTCCTTCAGCTGGCAAAACTCTTTGTGGATGACTTTGCTGTTATCTGTGGCAGGACGTATTACTCTAAGATGGTGATGCTGCAGTGCTTGCTTTTTCTTTTTTAACGTCCCAATTTATTTGCAGAAATCCTTTTTTACTACACTTGAGTGCCTGCTTGTCGACTTCATCTGGCATGGCACTTGATGCTGTGTAGCGCTATTGAAACTGTGCCTATCAATTGACAGGACTAGGTTGTGGGCTCCCAACATTGAGCACTATTACCTCACTTACCAGCTACGGTGGGTGGCAAGGTGGTTTGCTGAACATGGTCTGGAAAACATGGCGACATTGATGTTACCCCTGTGGACATTGGGGTGCTTATTACAACTCCTTCACTCCTAGTCCATGCTCCTATCCCACCCATGTGGCTCTTGTCTGTGGCACTATGCTGCTTTCGCCATTGCATACGTCTCACTTATGCCTCAGTGCTATTTCCCCCACTGCTCCCGTCGCTTGGTATGCCCAAGGGGTGAGCTCACCTCAAGGCGATGGCTATTGCCCCTTAGCCCGAAGCGGGCCTCCATACCTTGGGTGGCCTCTTCTCTGATGCTCCACTTGCTGATCTGAGTGACCAAACCGGTCTCCCCTCAGACAGTTCCTCATATATAACTTAATTATAAATACACTACATGCACTCTGGGGGTCACTGCGGTCTGAACCAAACATGAATCAGATGCTTCAAAACCCACACCTACTGGGCATGGGTCATCACTTGATCGCATGGTTCACCATGTCTGTAAAGGGATGCCTCCCAGTCCATCAATTGGTATAATTCAAAACTAAAGGATCAACAATATTGTCCTTTGTGGTTTTTTATTTAACCTTGATTGAATCTTATACCTTTGTAATATACACTTATTTTCCAAACACCCCTCGTTTAGCAGTACCTCACAACTGATAGGCATTTATACTCTAAGACTTTTTTCAAATCATTGTATTCAAAGTTAATTATAAACGCAAATGTTACAAAGACAGACATGTATATGTAGACATTTTTAGTCAAAACAATTCAGCAAATAACATGTCATGTTTACATATAACATAAAACACATATACCATAACATGGAATCACACATATGCATCACCTGGATGCTCACTTCTAGTTTTGTATAGAATAGCAGCCACAAATATTTATAACAGACATAAATTGTTCTGTGATATATTAACATAAAACAAGTAGGGCCCGATTCACAGAACTAACTTAAGACAAAATCCTAAACTTACTACCATTTTGGTATTCACAGAAGGCACTTACTCATTTTGGTATTCACAGAAGGCACTTACTCATTTCGGTATTCACAGAAGTTAGGAGTCCTAACTTTAGGACTCCTAAATGCCTTCTGTGAATACCGAAAGTCTTAAAATTAGGTTTTTTCTCAGTTTAGTAGTAGTATAGTTAGGACTCCTAACTTTAGGACTCCTAAATGCCTTCTGTGAATACCGAAAGTCTTAAAATTAGGATTTTTCTCAATTTAGTAGTCCTAAATTTAGGACTCCTAAATGCCTTCTGTGAATACCGAAAGCCTTAAAATTAGGATTTTTCTCAGTTTAGTAGTTGTAAAGTTAGGAGTCCTAACCTTAGGACTCCTAAACTGAGAAAAATCCTAATTTTAAGGCTTTCGGTATTCACAGAAGGCATTTAGGAGTCCTAAAGTTAGGAGTCCTAAATTTAGGACTACTAAATTGAGAAAAATCCTAATTTTAAGACTTTCGGTATTCACAGAAGGCATTTAGGAGTCCTAAAGTTAGGAGTCCTAACTATACTACTACTAAACTGAAAAAAATCCTAATTTTAAGACTTTCGGTATTCACAGAAGGCATTTAGGAGTCCTAAAGTCAGGACTCCTAACTTCTGTGAATACCGAAATGAGTAAGTGCCTTCTGTGAATACCAAAATGAGTAAGTGCCTTCTGTGAATACCAAAATGGTAGTAAGTTTAGGATTTTGTCTTAAATTAGTTCTGTGAATCGGGCCCGTAGTATCTTGTCAACAAATTAGTGTGTCCAATTTTTTGTGTCCACTTTTTTACGTCCTGGGACAAACCACTGTAATGTCCTCCTATATTTTAGAATATTTGTATTGCTCTATGGTCCTGGAAAGGTCAGAGATATTATTACATAATTTTTATTGGTGCATCTTTACAAGTGCTTTCAGCCTGGTGCCAACCGTGCACCTTCCAATAGTTATGATATACTCTTGGCCTTTGTATATGGTACGCTGACGCCTTTTGACCTTCAAATGTGGACCTCATGTAAGTGTTCTGGAAGGTCTTCTTCAGGGTCAGATGTTCTTTTCAGGGACACTGTGAATATATCAATAGTGTGGGAGTTCTACTAAGTGGGTATATGTCAATTTTAGGGGGTTAGTATTAAAAAGACTTTACTCTCTACATACCGTGTTGTCTGATTGATTCACTACAATGATGTAGTTGGTGTCAGGTTGAGGAAAAAGGTCTCCAGATTGTGTCTGGAGAGACCATTTGCTTCTTCGTCTTCTTTCTTTTGGCTATGTGTAGGATGCAAGGACACAGGGAATAATATTAGAGTTCACATTCCTATGCAACCCAGAGAATGTATGTACTTCAAGTTGAGTCGTTCTATTCGTGCCGGTTCGTGCCTACCTGAATGTAAGGGTGTCCTAACTAGTGCAGGCACAGGGACATGTGGTAGTCAAATCGTGTTGCATGCACTGTTAGTCTGAGTGGATGGTGCGCGTGATTAGCGAGCATTCAGGGCTTGTCACCGGTGAAATCGGCCGTCTTAGCAGTTGAGAAATAATTATTCTAATCGCTATGGTGCAAGCATTGCATGTGATTTCTTTCCAAGTGGGTGAGAGCATCCCGTTACCAAATCGCCATCATGCTGAATTTCAGACACAAGCACGTGCTGGACAGGAGGGGTGCACTTACTTGTAGTTGTTTTCTAATTTCGGGACCTCTTTTCCATCTTTTCCATTGGCGTCTCGCTCCCGTTATTCAATTCCGACCATGAATTTGAATCCTCCATTGCAGAAAACGTGGATGCGCATGACGTATTTCCGGTTCCAGTGGAACTTGGGAATTGCCTGTCCTTGCCTGTCTTCCTGTGTGTCAGTAACCATAGTTACTAGCGGCGAAATGCAGTCTTGAATATCGCTTTAATTCGCATCTTACTTATTCTCGAGGTTAGGCGCCGGCTCGTCATTGAGCTGGAATTTGAGATCTTGAAACACTTCCTCGTTGAACATTCATGCGCTAAGGAAGCCTCTCATCAGCAGCGTGGAAATAAGGCATGGTTTCAATAGAAAGTGGCCAGGACTGTTGCATAATTTCAGACATTTCGTTGAGTCCGTGTTCGGTTGTGCCCAATCGTAACATTGTTTTGGCTTCCAGACGTACTAACAGTGCCTCAGAACATCTCCCTTTCACATGTTTAAGCACAGTCCACCTTATGTCATGTGGCCCATGACCTTTCTCTTCGATGTGTTTTACCATTGGTGCACTGATTATTTTGCATTTAATCCAAGACCTATGTTGGATGAGCCTGGGTTGTTTTGCCCACATATGCAAGTTTACACGGGCACTTGACGCAATTAATTACATTTGATGTCTCCAATTCGTAAATTCTTCATGAATTGTGATTCTCCCCCGTAGTCAAATCTGTCCCCTTCCATTGTTTTGTCGCACATAGTGCAGCACCCACATTTGTGATGTCCTTTAATGGGCGGGAGGGCCAGCATGCTCTGGATAGTGGCAGATGGTCACCTGAGTGTTCGCATGTACCAGGGTGTCTTTGATGTTCTTATTTCTTTTAAGTGCAAAAACTGGGATTTCTTTTAGTTCACCTATGCCCCTTACAGTTTGCCAGTTGCGCCTCATGATTTTCTTTACTTCATTGGTAACACCACAAAATGTGGTGACGCACACTAAGGGTGCCTCTCTTTCTCTGTTTTTTGGAACCAGCAGTGTCTCCCTTGGGGTATACCAGGCACGTTTTAGTGATCTTTTTAACAACTTCTTCTGATAATTTCTTTGCAGTCGTTTTTCAAATCAAAAGTCTGGCGTTCAAGAAATAATTTTACTTTTTTGCGCAGTTTCTTCAGACTTAATAATTGACTAGAAGGTACATTTTCACGAAGGTTTCTCTGGTGGAACCTTGAAAAGTGGAGGGACGTATTCCTATCTGTTTTTCGGTATAAAGAGTGGCGTAAATTACATCTTCCTCATGTTTTATCAGAAGGTCTAGGAAATTGATCTCCTCTTTACTGTGGTTTATGGAAAACTGGATATCAGGGTTCCGATTGTTAAGCCACACGTGGAATTCATGTAGTGTCTCAAGTGGACCTCTCCATAGTAGGAAAACATCGTCGATATACGCCATACTCGTATGTGTCCCTCAAATGGATTATTATTGTAGATCCACCGCTCTTCATATAGGGCCATGAACATCACCGCCATTTCTGGGGCAAATGGACATCCCGTAGCAGTGCCTTTAGTCTGTAGGAACCATTCACCATTGAACTAAAAGAAATTGAATTTCAGACATATTTCAGCAATTTTGACCAGGTATTCTGATGGAACTGTATGGGGTTTCGTTCTGGTATCTAGGAAGACTTGTAGTGCTTCTAAGCCTGCCTCTTGTGGGATGTCCGTGTAGAGGCTTACTATGTCAAGAGTGGCCAGATGTTCATTCGTAGGGTCAAAGGTAAGACCTTCTAGTGTGTTTTTAGCTTGCATAGTGTCTCTTAGGTAACTAGGTATAGTTTGGATCAATGGCTTTAGAAAAGTATCTACATACTTAGCAGGTCTTTCCAGAATTGAGTTTACGCCAGAAATTATTGGTCTCCCTGGTGGAATAATGGAATCCTTGTGGATTTGGGGGAGAACGTACATTAAGGGCGTTCCTGGATCATCATTACTGAGGTATTTTGCTTCTTTATTAGACAACCACCCTTCATCTTCTCCTGTTTGGATCAATTCGGACAGTTTTTGTTGCACTATCTTACTGAGATCTTGTTCAATTTTTCTATAGTGGTCTATGTTTTTCAGTTGTTTGATGACTTCAGCTTCATATTTTGTCCGTTCCATTATAACAATAGCCCTGCCTTTGTCGGAGGGCTTAATTATGATCTCTTGATTGCTCTTCAGATTTTCCGGGACCTTTTTTTCTTCTTTTGTTATATTCCATTTAGTAAAAGTTCTCTTTTGTTCCAATATGTCGAGATCTCTCATGACATTTTTTTCAAATGTTAGAATCTCGATTGCTGTCATAGCTGTTGGAGGGGAAAACATAGACTGGTCTTTTAGGCCCGAGTAGCTTCTTTCAGCTGTGTCAGGTTTTTTTGAGAAAAAAGCTTTTAGTCTCATTTTTCGAAAGGTGCACAAGCATACCTGCCTACCCCTCTTGACGCTCCGCGACCGGTGGAATGAAGGCTAGGGTGTGGTGTGCAGCGTCGCAGAGTGGGCCATGGTCCTGGCCTAGCGTGCCATTGTCTCCCGGAATGCATGATTCATATTTAATACAATTTAATAACCAGCATAGTGCGTATCTCACTCCCTTGCATATTAACTGGTTCTTCCAATGTACGGATGCCGCCTGCCCCACTGTTTGTGAGAAAATGCGAACCTATGTTTTGGTCCTGTCTTCAGCTGGTTGACCACTAGCTGTTTGTTACTGCCCACCTCTCTTGCACCACTGAGGTTCCCTCGTTGTGCACCTGGGTTGTGTGTGTCCTTGGTCAGTTTAAATGTCCTAAAAAAGTAGTCACAAGTTTCCTTGACTTGGCACTCTCTTAGCTAAGCGAGGGATCACGCACTCCTGAAAGTCAAAGCTTCCCCCCTCCTCGGCCGCTTGCTTGGGCTCGATTGGTGAACAGGTGGAGGTGTGGGCAACTGAGGAGGGATCTGCCTTGCAGTCAGAAGAAATACGGGGTCTCTGGAAGTACCCCATCTCGCATCAGTGGGATGCCCTGCTGAAGGCATTCAAATCTAGGGAGGATGCTCCTGACCCACTCTCACCCACAACCTCCTTAGCAAAGAACCTGCTTCTCCGACCAACTCCCTTGTCTCACCTGTTACATTGCCTGACTGCTCATCACTATAGGCCTGTCCCATTACTTCCTCCCCACCCTCTTAAATTTCCTTCTCCCTGCATCCATCACTTTCCTACAATATGTGTGCTCTATTTGTACGATTTCTACTCATACAATGACAATGGATGTCCATGTGTGTGTAGGGAGGGCCAGACACCTTTGTGCATTGTTTATGTGCGCTCATGTTGTGCACACGCACTTGTCTGTGCCTCTCAAGTGCCCCCTTGTTATAAAACATGGACTTCCTGTACACTGTTACATCATTATTGCCATTGTAGCAAGCTCATGTCATGTACTGTTGAAATGATGACAATGTTTAAAAATACTCAATAAAAACAAGTTTACAAAAAAGAAAGAAAAACACAAGGCTGTCCTGAAAAACATATAATATCACAGCTGCAAGGTCTCATAAGGCCACAGAGAGGTATTTCGTCCCAACTGTCCTCCATTAAAGGATTCTTTACTAAGCTCCAACTCCCTTCTGTGTCTGTGGCTTCTATAATTTCACTCAAAGAATATGCTTTCAAAGTAAGAGGAAAACCCACTTCCATCGCGAGGGGCATTTTACACCTCATTAGTGGGTCTTAATGGCAGTGAAAGCAGGCGGAGCAGTGAACTTTTCTGCAGTTCCACAGTCTGCTCCCCAAAATATAGAAAAAACTATAACACGAGCTACTACAGGTGCTCACATTTACAAGTGTCTTCTACTGCGGTACCTGAATGAGGTCCTGACTTCACTTTCACTTGTACTACCTGAACCAATTTCACCTGAACCGATCCTTCCACGTGACAGATGTGGCCACTCATCTGAAGGTGACTGAGATAGAGGATGGCTTGGCGTCAGTTGATA
Organism: Triturus cristatus; assembly: GCF_964204655.1. Lineage (NCBI taxonomy): Eukaryota > Metazoa > Chordata > Amphibia > Caudata > Salamandridae > Triturus > Triturus cristatus. The sequence continues at coordinate 605,103,291 of NC_140584.1, forward strand.
TCCAGAATATATATTTTCTCATGTACATCAAAAAAGAGTGTTGCGATTACCATAAGAAGTCAGTGTTACCAGTGCAGACGCCTTGTCTTTGAGCTCAAGCTTGCATAAGCTTGTTCAGGAAGCATCTCTTGATTGGTGCCTGCCACCTCTGCTGACATCACTTACATGGATCACTAGCTAAAGCACAAACCCAGATGAAAGTATTCTATTGGTCTGCAACATTCTCCTTGCCCAAGCATATATATCAACCAAGCAAACATTACTCTTTGAATACAAAGTCATGCGAAGATGCAGCTTGAAATCATCAAATTTTGTGCAATCAGTTTGTTTCTAGCCTGGCTGGTCATATATTGTCTCTCCACCCAAAATAGATTGAGCTATAAAACCAAGTTTCGAATCATATGGGAAGGAGAGACTGAGGGATGTAAAAGTGAAGAAAATGTACCTTCATGGTGAATTTAGTAGTGCTATTTCTTACTCTTTCTTGTTCACAACCCCTCCAGCTATACCCTTTAACCATAGTCCTTGCTAAAACCTTATATTTTGGTTTTCAAACATATACATACTGGTTTGCTAGTTGTCTTCATACAGTCTGGATGGAGTCTGCCAGCGATGGCGTGGTACTCGAGCCAGGGTTTAATGTCACAGCATTCTTTTTTTAGAATCCTTTTTCTAGTCCTGCCTGCAGCGCAGACATACCACAGAGATATCTGAGGTACGTTGTGACTGCAGAAGGGAGAGCTAGAACTAAGTATTGGGATAAACATGAAGTTAATTGTACCTACTTGAAACCCTAGACTATGGATTTGAAGATTTCCTTCAGAGACCCCACATAAATAATATGATGGACAACGATGAATCTTGAAATACTGTCCTGCACCCCCTTTCGGGTCCCATATATGCTGTCTTCAGACATTGGCTGTGTGTGTATTTCTCTTTGTCACTAATAGATTGTTCCTGAGGCGTAGAAAGCTCCCTTTAATTTGGGAGCTTACGGCATGAATCTCCGCCATCAGTAGTGCTTCCACCTAGATTCTGCTGCACAGGAATATTCGTTTGCTTTGCCAGGTCATATGCTAAATTTCACCAGACCATTCCTTAATAAGTCTTGATAAACAGAGCAGCCACTGAATTTTTACCCCAAGGTGCATTCATCCCTCTAGTATTCACTCAAGGAATTGTGAATCTATCTTGAGATGATCTTAAAATTAATATGGATGGCAGTGGGGTGAGCACCATGGCCTTATGAGATTTCAGTAGTGTTTGACACCAGCGATCATTCCATCATTTCCACTCTCCTTCAGAACATTGTTGTTGGTGGTTCAGTTATTTCCTTACTGCCTTTTTCTATCTGATCAGTTCCAGTGCATCTCAATGTCTCCCTGTGCTACTGCTCTAGACCTCTGGAGACCAATTTCCTTTTGGGATCGTCTCTGTACCCCTGCCTCTTCAATATCTTATTGAGCTTTTTGCCAGGCTCCTTCACTCCCATGATCCCTGTTTCGAATGTAGCCCAGTGACATCCAGGGATAATACAGCTAGATGAAGGGTCTTAAGCTTCTGTGGCTTTCCAATGCTGCTTGAGGGAGGAATGGACATACACTTTCTCAAACTGAACCTGGGAATAAAATCAATAGTAGCGGTAGGTGACAGAGCAGGTACCTAAGTTAAGCTTGTTAGCCATTAACTAGTGACCCTTTTCTGTTCTAGTGAAAATAGTTTTTCAACTTGATAGGTAGCTCAGTCCTATTCCCCAGATTTTTTTAATTGTCTCTGTTTGTTCCAACCACCTTTGCAGCCTCAGAAAACATATTCCATTCCCGAATGAAAATGAGAAGCCGCTTGCTATGCCCATTAGCGTAGCTTTCACCTAAATTATTGGAACGTATTTACATTAATTCACACCAAATATGTATGCATTCATTTTATAAAAAGGTAATACCTCAAAGTGTTTTTTAATTGCCTACCCTAATTATTACTTCAAATGTTTTACTTTCTTAAAAAAATTGCATTATCCAAAAAATTACCTAATATGCATTTTTAAAATGGGACAGGTAAAGATGACGAAAACATAAAATAAGAGGCAAAATGAACAGAGGGAGGAATACTGAAAAATAGCCAGTTGCAATCATGTTTACTAGAAAAAATGACTTTTTTCTAGAGACCCCTCACCCACCAGGGTTACTCCTAGGTGGCATGCTTGGATGTATGACGTTACAACGCATACTATTACAACGCATACCTTTACAACGCATTTTTTACAACGCAAAATCCATTACAACGCGTTCCATTACATCGCAGGACACTACAACGCATTTTTAGAAACTACCTTTACAACGTATTCCATTACAACGCATACTACCTTTACAACGCATACCATTACAACGCATTATATTAAATTGCATTTAAGGTAAGTATTAGATAGTATAGGGGTAAAAATTACTATTCTAACTCCAGGGGGTGCAACAGTAGGGTAAGTGTTGGATAGTATAGGGGTAAAAATTACTATTCTAACTCCAGGGGGTGCAACAGTAGGGTAAGTGTTGGATAGTATAGGGGTAAAAATTACTATTCTAACTCCAGGGGGTGCAACAGTAGGGAAAGTGTTGGATAGTATAGGGGTAAAAATTACTATTCTAACTCCAGGGGGTGCAACAGTAGGGTAAGTGTTGGATAGTATAGGAGTACAAATTACTATTCTAACTCCAGGGGGTGCAACAGTAGGGTAAGTGTTGGATAGTGTAGTGTAATATTATGCGTTGTAATGGTATGCGTTGTAAAGGTAGTATGCATTGTAATGGAATGCGTTGTAAAGGTAGTTTTTAAAAATGCGTTGTAGTGTCCTGCGATGTAATGGAATGCGTTGTAATGGATTTTGCGTTGTAAAAAATGCGTTGTAAGTGTAGTGCGTTGTAAAAGTTGCGTTGTAAAGGTCGTTCCCCGGCATGCTTCATCATTGGGGTTCCTCTCAATCCTCAACGGATTGAGGCGTGCTACAACTTGCGAACTATGTAGGAGCACTTATTTATAGACTATGTGAGGTTCAGTGGACAGGAAAATTTAAAATGGTGAAAACCTGTGAAAAAGCTATTGCGATAGGACACCACATGACAAACAACATGAAACATAAAAGAATCGCTTGAGACGTAATCTTGTTAATGCCATAATATTGCCTCATGGTCAATACCAGGGGTAGAGGGGCTTGTAGTCAAACTCTGGAAAGAGAGACAAGATTTCTGATTAGCGGCTTCCAGTTGCGAATAAAACGAGAGGATAGCATTTTCTCAAAGGAGTCGATCAAGCCCTTTTTTGCCACTTACTTCGTCCAAGTACGCCTCTCGGTCATTACCAACTGCTTTCCTGGAGACTGTATATTAATGCATGTATTTGCCGGGTGCGTGTTTGAAGCAGCCAGTAGAGAAGTGCTGTGTTACTCTGCTCAGCTACTCGATGGCGCACCGGTCCTGAAAATGGCAACCCCTGTCTGAAACGGCGGCGCCATGTTAGGTGAATTCCGTAATTTAAAAAAGATAGTTGCTCAAACAGGGTGATCCTGTCAACACTTACAAGTATGCAAGTGGTGCAATATGATCAATAAACATATCCTAGGTATCCTCTGTCTGCAACAAAATAGCTGCCAAAGTGCCGAATTAACGATGTCCAGTATTCTACTTGGCAAACATCCGCGCACTGGTCACAAGGACACAAAGTCGTTAACAGGCAAAACGTGGCGCCAGATTGGGAGAATTCACATCTGGAAAACGTGATTATTACCCTATCTGAGAAATGAATATGAACATGTATTACTCATAAGGCAAAACCCTCTGTGTGAAAAGTCTGGCATAGTTTGAGGGGTTCCATGTAGGAGGAGATCGCTATATAGGCGATCGGTCAGTAAAAGTAAGCATAGCCCACAAGTATATTTAAAAGGTTCTAGGGATAGGTAAAGTTCAGTGTCTAGGCTGCGAAAAAGTATTAAAAACCCTCGCAAAGGAAGGGTTGTGATTCGTGGGTCACTGGATGGGATATAACACGCAATCCTCGATAGAGTAATTCTAACCAATAGAGGTGGGGTTAATTTATAAGGCCAAACACTGAGGTTTTCCACTACCCTGTTGATTCCTGCATAGGTAGCGTGACCTTACAGACTGTGAGTAGGATACTAGGGAAGACTGGGTCAGTGCTCCATCGCAAAAACCACTACCGTTGGATTAACCAACAAATTGGCCCCAGGGTATATTATCATTCAATCCCTCAGTGTCCGTATGGAGTTTATATACTCATTGCTGCTCTTTTTCCAGTAGCCTGTGTTCCAAATTGTCACTGTAACCCTGATGTTCAAGGACAACCCATTTCAGATCTTTTGGTGTATGTTTCTGTTCAATGAAATGTGAGGACATTTTTGTTGTAATACGGTGACACCTGATGTTACTACGGTGTTCACAAATCCTGGTGCTTACTTTCCTTGTAGTCATACCCACATAATGTAGGTTACAGGGGCAAGTTACTATGTATACCACTCCTGCTGTGTTGCAATTTGTTAGTTTTTGTAATTCCCAGTTCACTGTATGTGTAAAGAAGGATTCCCCTAGTTTCTTTTAGGTTCAAGAGGAGAGGAAGGAACACATGTGAAGAAAGGACCTCTTGTCTAACCTATCTTAATTATCAATGGTAGTTATTCATACATTTGGTAATCCCCAGAACAACAATACATTTCAAGGACAACTTACTCTTAAGTCTTTTTATTAATTTATTTGTTATAGCAAATCATTTGTATAGTTAATTTTAACATTTAATTTATATACAAAATAGATATTTCTATAAGGATATTTCCACATTAAATTGGGTAACAACAGTCTGTAAAATTACAAAAGACACAAAAAGAATTTTTTTTAGTTCAACTTTTTTCAATTTAGAAAAACAATAAAGAAAAACATTTAGAAAGAGACCCCATGGAACATACCATCACATTATCATTCTCACCTATCACTCTACTCTTGCATACTATCAGTCATACCACAAAAAGGTTTCCTTTTTAAGATAAAAGCCACATCTGGTGTGAGATCCTGTTTGAATTGTAATCCAAGGGTTGGTAAATTTCTTGAGAAAATCATAAGAGATTTTGGTCAAGGCATTAACACGTAGTTCTGCTATGGGTCTCCCAGATATGTGCTCGCTGGTCAGTCTACGCACGTTTCGGAGACTGTATGTGGATTTCATGTCTCCTTCTTCAGGACCAATATATTTTTAAGAATTTCTTTATCGTCTGTGCGGCGATAAGGAGGGGTTCTCTATGTATAGTATAACGTAGAATACTCTCTGGTTCAAAGAGGGCTGATCCGTTTTTCAACTTGCATCATGTGGGCAAATGCTCTTTGGTTTAGGCTCCTGTCTTAGGTCAGTCTATACGAGGGTTTATATGTATTGATCTGTTAGATATTTAGTTCTTCTTATTTTCTTGTTTTTCTTACAAGAAATGCGACAGATAAGGGGCCACGCTTTCTAGAGGGCTATCTTGATTCCATCTAGATGGTTAAGGTACACAGTTCCAAGAAGAATATAAGGGATATACTTCTTCTTGTCTTCTGTAACATTTCTCAGTTTGTAATTCCCAGTTCACTGTATGTGTTTGGCAAGAACGATAATGGCGTCAGCACTTTGAAAATTACGAGAATGAATCTTTGAGCATTGAAAGTGCCTAAACTGAGAAATCTTACGGAAGAAAAGAAGTATATCCCTTATATTCTCCTTGGAACTGTGTACCTTAACCATCTAGATGGAATCAAGATAGCCCTCTAGAAAGCGTGGCCCCTTATCTGTCGCATTTCTTGTAAGAAAAACAAGAAAATAAGAAGAACTAAATATCTAACAGATCAATACATATAAACCCTCGTATAGACTGACCTAAGACAGGAGCCTAAACCAAAGAGCATTTGCCCACATGATGCAAGTTGAAAAACGGATCAGCCCTCTTTGAACCAGAGAGTATTCTACGTTATACTATACATAGAGAACCCCTCCTTATCGCCGCACAGACGATAAAGAAATTCTTAAAAATATATTGGTCCTGAAGAAGGAGACGTGAAATCCACATACAGTCTCCGAAACGTGCGTAGACCGACCAGCGACCACATATCTGGGAGACCCATAGCAGAACTATGTGTTAATGCCTTGACCAAAATCTCTTATGATTTTCTCAAGAACCTTACCAACCCTTGGATTACAATTCAAACAGGATCTCACACCAGATGTGGCTTTTATCTTAAAAAGGAAACCTTTTTGTGGTATGACTGATAGTATGCAAGAGTAGAGTGATAGGTGAGAATGATAATGTGATGGTATGTTCCATGGGGTCTCTTTCTAAATGTTTTTCTTTATTGTTTTTCTAAATTTAAAAAGTTGAACTAAAAAAAATTCTTTTTGTGTCTTTTCTAATTTTACAGACTGTTGTTACCCAATTTAATGTGGAAATATCCTTATGGAAATATCTATTTTGTATATAATTTACATGTTAAAAGAAACTATACAAATGATTTGCTATAAAAAATAAATTAATAAAAAGACTTAAGAGTAAGTTGTCCTTGAAATGTATTGTTGTTCTGGGGATTACCAAATGTATGAATAACTACCATTGATAATTAAGATAGGTTAGACAAGAGGTCCTTTCTTCACAAGTAATTCCCAGTTCATCCATTGGTGAGCTGTGAGAGATAAGGTTTAACACCAGGGGCGTAACAAACACCCCAGCAGCCCCCGCAGTGCGGGGGGGGGCCCCCAGTCTTCAGTAGGTGAAGGGGGCCCCCTCAGCTCTTCGGTAGAGCTGTGTTTCTCACTCTCTAAAGCAGCTGCATGTGCAGTCTGCTCTGAGCTCCTGCGCTGACCCAGGACTGAAGAGAAACAAAGTAACAAGTTACATTGTTTCTCTTCAGTCAGAGGCGCGAGGCCCGGAAAAAGGAGGGGGGTGGGGGCCCTCAGAGTTACAGGGCTGGGATGTGCATTTAGAGGGATCTCTGCAAGTAGGCTGTTAACCCAGTGATCAGGGACATCTTAAGGAATTTGGGGGCCCAGAGCCAAACGGATTTTGGGGGCCCCTGTTCAGAACAATTTTGAATTGCTGATCCTGTTTCAGCTCTATTATGCCATCTTTGGCCAGGTCACTGAAAATGCACAGACTCACTCATCCAAATTCTAAAAGTGTTTATTTTTAAAATGCAGGGACAGTGATGTGTGTTTTCAATATTGTAACACAGCAGCAGCTCACTAATATTACTGCAAATAATCTCTTGAGACCCCCTCCCATTTCTCATACATGGGGTCTGGTTTTTATCTAAAAGAAAAATATTTATGGATGTTTGATGAAACTTAAACCTAAACCCTGCCCACCCTGAGCCCACCCACCCCCTGGTGCCAGCACAGCCTGGCAGGCCTCGGACCCTGCACATCAGAGCCCTCCCCTAGTGCCAGCACAACCTGGCAGGCCTCGGACCCTGCCCACACCGAATCCAGGAGGCCCACCGGCAGGACCCAGCCTCGAGCCATGGCGGGGCCAACGCTGAAGCTGCCCAGGGCCCTGCGTGGCCCCCCGTCTGCTCCTCTGCGTGAGGACCCCCTCTGCCGTCCTGCAGCGCCCCCAGGTAACCCCTGCTGCTTTGCAAGCGTGCGTGTAGCGCTTCGCACCAGCTGAGCTGCTTCAGAGCACTGGAGGGTGATGGGGAGTTGGCAGTAGATGAGAGGATAAGCAGATGGCAGCAGAGAGAAAAGTCTGAGTGTAAAGTAGTCACGCCCCCTTCCCTCTCCAATACCTAGCAAGCCCTCCCGACCCTGGCTTTTCGGTAGTCTCTGCAAAACCAGAGGCACAACTAATTCAAATCATACACACACGTGCCCCAGCCTTGCACAAACCTGCATGCACACACGTGATCCCACCCATGAAACCTTACCTTCATGTACCCACGTGTCCAAGCCATGAAACCCTATTTGCATACATCCACATGTCCCACCCGTGCACCTACCTGCATGCATCTGTGTGTAGCATCCGTGCACCTACCTGCATGCTGCATGTACCCACTTGTCCCACCCATGAACTCCTACCTGTGACTGCACCCCCCGGCCACCACCTGTGGTTTCAATTTATGACGTGTTTCCCTTGCCTATAGGGATCAGGAGACACACTGTGCGCCCCAGGCGTAGCTCCACCCTCACTCCCGGGCGAGAGGGGTGCTATCCACGCATCCTATGCAGGGCCTTATCAATAACTAGGAAGTGCCTTTGAGGAAAAATTGAGGACGGCCAATCAACAAAAGCCACCCAGGCACCAGCTGCCAGGGCACCCAGCCGCTCACTCCTCCTCATCATCCACATGGTTTAATAATCCTACGACCTTCCTGTTAATAGGTCAAAAAAGTTGTGCAGAAGACAGCCATCCAATCGTTGGCCTCTCTGTAGAGCGACAGAGCAATTGGTCACTATTCCAGTTGCCATTTTGTGTAATGTTTGCGCTGGAGATACACAGCTGTCTAAAGGCTGATAAGGCAAAATAAAATACAGTATTTATAGGTAAGTGGGTACGTTGTGTGTTTGAGCGATTAAAACACTCTGAAGATCACTACAGCTTCCACAGGTCCCACAGTTTCAGAATTTAAAAAAATCAATAGTAATTATTTACAGCAAAATAATAGCTGTTACTTATGTATCTTGAAGAGCTAACGCTCACTGAGAAAGCCAATATTCCTGGCTGATTTTAGGTTGTCAGTTGTGTTATATATCTGGATACAAGTACAGAAAGCTCAGAGAGGAACCAAAATACCGATTGGTTGGCACACTATCAGAATCACAGAAATGTAGTTTACTTCTTCAAGTCACACCCTTAATTACATAGACCACCCCTGTTTTAGAGACCCCCGCTTTTTTGCATCCCACGTAAAGCCCTTGTCAGTGGCGTCAAGAAGGCTCCGCATGGGACTGGCTGAAACATTCTGTATTAGGCCGGTCCCCACACATCCTTCTGCTGTATCTCGATTCTTATACGTCAAGTCTTTTATAGTGCTTCGCAACCCACTTAATCGGCTCTAGTTAGGGTGACCAACTGGCATGGGTGCAAATTCAGGACAGCAAGTGTAAAATTTTCGGACAAAGGGTCAACATTCAGGACAAAAGGTACATTTTACAGACACATCAGAGGAGGTTGCGCCAAAGTATATCAGTAAGTAAATAGACAACCACTTAAGTACAAGTGAATATAAGTTTATATTAGGTTGAGCCAATTGTGCACTTCATGGTTTTTCAGTATGCGCAGCTTTGAGCAAATATGCAGGTCTTTTTGTGGTAACAAAACCACCCCTACCCCACCTTTCCACCCTCCCAGGGAAACGCATGATGCCTGGACCGGCCAGTCCGGCCTTGCTACCACCTTCCAGTGGTCCCCCTAATCTCCACAAAGGCCCTCTCTCATGTGTATTTAATTTCTTTTATAGTGCTACTCATCCCAAGTAAGTAGGACAGGATGTATGTGGCAGCGTTAGCCAATAGAACAGATACAAATACGCCATTAGTCAATGTATGACTTTTGAGTTACATGGTAGTCCATTGCAAGAGTCCAAGGATCCCGCCCCCTGGAAAAAAGGGGGGTATCTAGCCCCAAAGACCGCATCGCCAGAGTATGTAAACACAGCTAGAACATGGTGCGTTATGCGTCAACCGTGGACATACGGTACAACATAATGAGGACAACATAAGATAATGAGGGGTGGGAGGAGTCTCCTGGGACCTGTGTGCCTAGGAGAGCCGTGGGGGAGTGGGGGGACAAGAGGCCTACAGTTTGCCAGATCCAGTGACAAGGACAGGATCCATCCACCCTTTTACTCCTTCACTCATCTATCCACCCTTTTGTCGATTTACCCTCCCTTGCACTCACTCATCCAGCCTTACATCCACCCTTTCACTCATCCATCCATTCTTTCACTTATCAATTCATCAATCCTCCCATCAGTTCACTAATTCATCCACCCATTCACTCGCCTATCATCCACCCTTTCACTCATCCATCCACTCATCCATCCATTTACCCGTCCATCTACCCTTCCACCCATACATCCATGTATTTACCTTCTCTCATCCATCCGTCCACTCACTTATCCGTCCATCCTTTCTCTCATTAACCATTCATTCACCCTTTCATTCATCCATTCACCCTTTCACTAATCCATCCAGCCATCCACCCATCCCTTCACTTACTGACTTTTTCACATTAATTATGGGCTGAGGCTTTGTCTGCAGAGTTGCAGACTGAAAAGAGGCCCATCAAGTGCTTCACCCCTGCTGTAGTTCCTAAAGCAAGGGGTGGGACGGGGGAGGGCAATACATAGGCAATCCAAAAAAGTGGAAGTCATGAGTCATGCATGAAGCACAGTGCCACTGTGACAAGGTGATGTTTTCAGGGCTTTAAGTGGGATAAAAAACTGGGGGGTCTCTCCAAACGGGGTGTTCGATGTAACTAAGGGCATGGCTTAAAACACCTAAGCTAAAAATGTGCTGCTTCTTTCATTGCATCCAGATATATAACACAACAAGTAGAGTTACACCTACAAACCAGAACTATTGGCTTTGTCAATGGTTGTCAGTTGCATAAAATAAAAAAGCAGCAACCATGGCTTTGTTGAATATAACACTAAAAATGCGTCCGTTTTAAAATGTTTTTTTTAACTTGTTTCACCGCCTTCTTTTCATGAACCTGATTCTCGTGTAGCAGCATTGGCATTTTTGTGCATTTCTTCCACCTGACTGAATGCCCTGCCCTAGACCGAGGCTGCAGGAAGCTCACCACATGCATTAAGAGTACAGACTGTCCCATTGTCATTCTGTATGTGGCAATCAGCCCCATACAGATTGACAATGGGTGGATGGGGCTTGCCTTGCGCTCAGTGTGCTCAGAGGATGAGTGCGTGGCGGCCCCATCAGGGAGGTGAGGCTACTGGCAGGGGAACAGTGATGTTCCTCAATGCCCAAAACTACAGACAAAAGGCGTCCGTAAAAGGGATCGTCACGGACAACGGACGTGAGATCCAAATTACAGACGGTCCGTAAAATTTACGGACGGTTGGTCACCCTAGCTCTAGTTTAGTCAAGCGGATCACGTATCTCTGAAAGAAGTATATGCATTCTCTTTTTTTACAGAGCACAAAACGCAAAGCCAACCTGTTAAATGTATATAGATTTAGTCATTTTTTTGTAAAACGCATGCACACAGCTGGTCTGCTTTTAGTTATTTAGGCTCCGGTCTGCTTTTAGTTATTTAGTCAATACAAAGAAGGGTGTTTGATGTATTTCTTCACTAGCTCTGATATATTGTGCCGTTTTGCTTAAATTCCTAATTAATTTTGTAACTGCACTAGATTGTACTGACTCTGTTTAGGGAAATGAATAACATCTCCAAAAATACAACATGCTATTGGCTCGAAGGTCATGACTGTCTGGAGTTTGTTAAACCTCGTACAGCTGACTTGGTGGGGTGTCACATAATTTTTTTTTTTTTAAAGTTTTTATAATTGCAAAGTTTGGCTCTGTTCTCAATATCTATCAGATATACAATCTCCTCTTCATCAGGCCCTTAGGCTGGTATTAATGTGTAGTAGGTTTACCAGCTAGGCCATGTCACCAGGGGCACCCTATTCAGGGCCATCTATTCCTTTCACAAAGCATTGTAATTTGGAATCTATCTATCTGGCCAGAATAGAGAAATAAGGCTTTACATTTTAAGGATCATATTGTATCAATCTTTGCAATCAAGACAACCGAGGAAAGTTTTTCAGAGCGTACATTGCCAGGATGAATATATTTATTTCACAAAACAGAAAGCGGCTGACACAAGAACGAGAAGTTTCTGAAAGTAAACAGTTCTTATCGGCATCCTGTTTTCCTTCTGCTCTTCATTTTGATCTACCTGCCATGGGTCGCAAGGGGAGTGCCATGGGTCGCAAGGGGAGTGCCAAGGGTCGCAAGGGGAGTGCCACTGGTAGCAAGGTGCCGCATGTGCGATCCCTGGTGACTTCTAAATGATAGTCCATGGCTTCATCCTTCCTCTTGGTACTTTTCATTGGCTCCTGCCTCTGCTGCAGTGCCTCACTAGGAGCTCCTGCCTCGCAGCTAGCACTGACTACTTGAGAAGAGCACAAGCCACCAACCTCTGGAGGGCCTAGGATGACTAGGTGTCCTGGATTCGCCAGGGCACTCCAGGTTTTTCACCAGCTGTCCCATTAGATTTCAACAATTTTAGCACATGTCCTGGTTTTCAGAGAGGGTCGACTAAAGACATAGGAAGGCACGTTTTTATGTGTTTCATGGGCAGTATGGTGGGTCGCTGGCTTGAGAGCTCTTGACTGGCAGAGAATGGGGGGCCCCCTCCATGTACTTTGCAGGGGGGCCCCCTCAAGTTTCGTTACGCCACTGTTTAGCACCCTGACATGTCTTGAACATGATATCGACTCTCAAAGATGGTTTCTCGAGTTCCTTTGCCTCTCTAACAGCAGATCCAAGTCTCATAAACTCGCTCTTAGCCCAGCACGCCTCCCTTTTATTCAGCAAGTGGGGTGATGAAAACATCTCTGGCCTGCTGGTTTATAGCAGGGCTCCTAATGAAGCCTAACATTGGATCTTAAGCCCCACATCACATGCCAAAAAGTCAGAGATGACCTTGAATAAAAATCAGGAGCTTATTTACAAGCCCAGTGTGCCTCTAGAACGTCACCTTTAATGTCATTTCGTGAGCGCACTGAACTTATCCGAATACATACCTTTACATCGCATGCCTTTACGACCACGTTGTTACAACGCAAACTATTACATCGATTGCTGTAGGGGGCGTGCTGAATTTAGGAATAGTATAATTTACTATTCCTACTCCAGTTTGTGCAACAGTAGGGAAGGTGTTGGATTGTAAATCCAACTCCAGTACGCCCCCTACAACAAGTCGTTGAAACGATTTGCGATGTAATTTTTCGCGCTGTAACAACTCGTTTGTTGTAACGACCGCGTTGTAAAGCTATGCGATGTAACGCATGCAATGTTATGGCTGTTTCCCGACTTATCCTTGTCTACGAGGCAACGTAAATTGATCTCAGACCAGCATACTACTGCATTCATCTAGTAATTGCAGTGCCATCAATTAGTTATTACCAGGGCAGTATCAAATATAAAGCCACTACAAAAGCAAAAAAAAACTATTGTCTTTTCTATAAATATACTGGAGCGGACCTCCTTAAAAATTTATACTCATAAACACGTTGCTAACAACCTTGTCACTCTCAAATCCACTACATATAGTGGCTTCATTTCCCCATCCACCACCATTAAACCCCTCTCAAGAGTAGCTATCACATTAATCAGCATAGCCAATTCTCCCCTCAAACCACATGAAGCACCCTGACAACTACCAACCCTACACAAAATCACCATTCCTCAAAAGCATAAGTAAGTAACCTCTCTTCAACTAATAGACAGTTACAATTAATTCCAACCTCCAAGGATACTGATCTCACCTCAGCAGAGCTGCAAACATCAAGCATTGGGTAATGGGTGGCATCTTTCCATCATACAACCAAACTACTGCCTGCGACCCAGGGCCCTGCCTGGCCTCTCAGATACTTAGATATCACTGATCCCCAATCTCACATAATAATAACGTTTATCACAAATCAAATGAAATTTAAATACAGGACAATACAGGTGTGCTTTTCCTATATTTTCTTTAAAAAAGTGAAACACGTTTAACAAAAATGTACAAGTATTACAAATGAAGCTTAAATTGAAATTACGAAATGTATGTGCAATTATATTTTACATTACATAGACAGATTACAGTATGCACACATGCAAAGGAAATCTATACGACATGGCATAGCTTATACCATATATGTTCTTCTTTAAAAACGTCACCAGCAGATCCTACAGGCTACGAGTAATTGCAAAGTGCCCCAGACTAGCTAACATTGCCTTCTTCAATCACACCCAGAAAAGGCACAGCAAGGGCAGCAACAGGCCAATCGTCTTTCAGACGAACAGACATGTGCAGCACTTGGGCAAGCACCCATTCCAAAAACGCATTGTAAAAGTATTTGTTGTAATAGTTTGCGTTGTAATGTCATACATCTATCAAATACAGTCCACAATATAACAATGATAAAAGTCCAAGTCTACATTATTTTAAAATGAATAAAAATAACAGCAGTGCACTTTAGGTCTCCGAGTTCATCACATTACCAGGATAAAAACTCATGATATAAACACGAAACACATACACTAAATCACAATTATCAAGCAAAATAGGACTATAAAAACCTTTAATAGTGTCAGTGATATGCTCCTAGCTGATATTAAGAAAAATGATGAAAAACGCCTCGCACTTATCATTATTAATATGTGCTGCCAGGCCTACAAGATTGTTGTAACCTTAAGGATGTGTCAGTTGTCTGAACCTGTAACATCCCTGTAACTTAAGTGGCAGCTCTGGTTTCTGATCCTATGATATCCGTCTCACCTCACATATAACCTTGCAGTCTGCTGTTTAAAGATAACTTTTCATTTTTCCATAATTGCCACCTTCCAATGATATTTCGGTGATAATATACAATTGCAAACCTACTTGGAATGGATGCAATCAGAAATTGAAAGAAGATAGGAGATAGGGGTACAGGAAAATGAAAGCAATGCATTAGCAAGTTCAATGTGTGTGTCAATTTTTTTTTAAATAACTGTAGAACCTTTTGCTCTTTGGACATTTTTTGTGTGAATGAACTGAAAAATGCTCATTTATTTATAATTTTTACCGAGTGAAAAATGAGACTTTTCTTAGGCATCGTATCAGTAGTGGAATATTTCATTAGGGCCCCCTAGGAAAGGCTCATAAAATGGATATCTTGTTTAGCAAACTAATTTGAAAACTGAGCTGTAATGAACAGCCCCCTTTTTTTTAGGTTTTGCCTACAGCACGCATGAGCTGTCAGCGAAAGTTATAGTTCTTTTAAAAAAGCTTTAAAGGGGCTTAGAGCCCACCCATTACTTACCTTTACTTACCATTCGTTGGGTCCCACGTCACTCTTGTTTCCTTGCTTGCTATTGGTCGCCGCCTCTGCCTTGCCTCCAGAGTCCTCGTAGGTTTCAGTCCCTGCCATGGAACATGAACCAAGTACTGCTTCCTGTGACCAGTGCCCTTCCACTGGCCACAGACTCCCTAAAGTACTATTTTTTTTATTAACTTTTTGGCACCATGTTGTTCTCTTTAACCCACCCACCCCACCAGCTTTGTTTTCCACCCTCCTCCCTCTTGTTTTTTTTTTCATTTCTTTTTGCAGGTTTAAAGTGCAAACTCAGCCCTAAGGCATTGGAGCACTTTACATGACCACCATTTACGTTACTCAAAGGCCCATTCCTTTTTTGATTTTTTGTCTGGGGGAGTTTCAGTGTTTGCCCAGAATCACAGGATATTGAGCCAACGTCGAGACTCAAACCTGCTTACCCAGTTCCGCAGGTGACAGTTCTGGTCATAACTCCACATCCTCTTTAAAAAACATTAACAAAGATGGGATAGAGCACCTTCCTGCACAAAAGCAATCCAGCAAGACTTTTTCCTCTTTCTATGTGTCCTGCAGAATGTAGCATAGCAGAAAGAGGAAAAACAAGGAGAAATAAAGATATTTCTCCTTGTTACGCCTCACCTGAGGAGGCCTAAGATTTTGGCACATTTCCAAGTGTACAGGTCCTTGTGAATCAGGGAATGCGTAAAAAACCATGGGTATTTTGTGGGAACACCCTCTGCAACACCCATGGAAAGCCTCTTTAGTGTAGAATGAGGCAATGCAGTGATTTGCGCTGCGTTGCTTTACTCCAGAACTTTTAAGACATTCAAAGACACGCAAAGTGGCTTTGCGCGGCTTTATAAATCTAACTTAGAGGCTTGCATCACATATGCACCACTTTGTGTGGTGCAAAGGTGACACACGCCTTTCATAAACATGACCCCAATTTGTGAAAAGCGCCATTTGCCTTCAATTTTAGTTCTTGCAAGACAGTGCATGTCTGTTTTGAAGAGACATGCTGGGCCCGATTCACAAAGCTAAAGAGGGACAAAAGTCTAACTTTACGTCTTTCGGTATTCACTACTCGTAAATGCCCTTTGTGAGTATTGAAAGTTGTAAAGTTTGACTTCCGGTATTCACAAAGGGCATTTACGACTCGTAAATGCCCTTTGTGAATAGTGAAAGTCGTAAAGTTAGACTTTCGTCTCACTTTACCTTTGTGAATCGGACCCACTGTGTTCAATCTGTGAGCTTTAGCCCCTCAAAGGCTTACTATTTGCTTGCTCCATCCTAGTTCTGATATTCTTTGTCCCCATTTGTCCGTGGCATGCATACATCATGCATCTTCTTGTGTTTAGCCCTCCTCCAGAGCATGGGCCAAGTACTTGTGTCCATCCACTGTTCTCCTTTTAGGAGCTACATTTTTCTTTGTGTTTGAGCACTCGTGTTTCTACAAGCTCCTTGTTCTCCCCCCACCCAGGCTTCATTCCAAACTATGTATAGATTGTTAAATTGTACAAACTGCAAAGCAGAAAAATTGCAAGCTGGTGTTATTTTCTTTTATACACTTTTATATAGTGCATACTCAACCTGCAGATGCTTTACATAAGCACCCGTCGCATTACAGAGGGACACATTTATATTTAGGCATGAAAAGATTAATTGATTTGCCCAGAATCACAGGATGTTGAGCCTGCCGCAGAGAATTGAACCCTGTTCTCCAGCTTCAAAGTTGGCTTCTTCAGCCGTTACGCAACATCCTCTCCCAACAGATTATCAACATGAAAACTGCACATTTTGTAGGTTTTGCGGATGGAGATTGTTTTCATTTCTCTTTTTATGCCTCTCTCTCGATCTTTTACATCTCTTTTATGCCAGCTTAACAGAAGATAAATCCACCTTGAGCGAAGCCCCACCTGTCTTGCCTCTCCCACTTTTAGAGACAGCAGCGCTGGGGCTTTGGTGCATGACTGCACCCTCATGTGTTACTTCAGGGAAAAAACTGGTGACCTCCATATGTTTTTACATTACTTTCAGCTATGCTGAATAGCAGCCGTGCTGCTTTTCAGCATGGCAAAAAGACATTGACATTGCCAATGTCTCTAAGATTGGTGAGACCTGTTGGCTTTTTCAATGCTTGTCAAGAATTTTCTTAACAGGAACAGCGCACCAACTCTTGTGTCTCTACATGGGTCTGTGCTATTCAGGATATGGACCAAAGTGTGGAGCGGAAGTATCTTCTTTGTCTGGCTAGTGCCATAAGCAGGAAATAGCTCTGGAACCTTTCTTTAAACCCAGAATAGACAGAGTGCAACCTGCAGCAGTGCAAGCACAGAAACGAGCATCAGGACAGGGAGAAATCTTCCCTCCAAAATAATGGTAGTATTTAAGCCAGCAGAACTGCATAGATGTGCACTGCAATTGCATTAAGACTTGTCAGTGGGTTCCACAGGCGGTTAGTCTCCTTGCAAGAAGATTACAGAATAGAGCAACAAGTAAATAAATCATGAATGCAGGAACATGTAAAGAAATGTCAGTGCTCCAAGCAAAGCGATTCTTGCTCCGGAAACTTTTGTGGTGTCAGAGACTGTCACTTGCACAATGGTAACACCCTAAAACAACAAGCATTTGCAATGCAATAGGTCTCGCATTACTGAAAGTTTGAGCTATTGGCGTTGCATTATTGTTTGCAACAGCAATAGCTCAAACTTTCGTAAATGCGAGACCTAACGCATTCTGGGTATTATAGTCTTGGTTTGCTTCCATCAAACTAAATACACAAAAATGCTTGATAACAATGACTTGTAGGTTAAATCCCAAGGACTGGACATGGTGTGCATGATGACTACGAGTGAAGGGACAACCCAATATTCATCCCACCCTCCGCTTAGAATCATCCACTACCACACGGCACCAGCAACCTCTCCGGAAGTGCCACTCCAGCCATCAAACACCAGGGATGGGGAGGAAAGTATTTTGGTTACCAAGGTACCACAGGTTATGAAAACCTTCAGTGAGATCTTCAAAGCATTAACAGCTTCCTAAACTCAGAAATAACCTGACAACTGTTAAAATAACTCCTGTGAGTGCTATCAAAGACTCAGTCACTACTGTTCTTCCACACTGGCATCCCCTGCCCCTCTTCGCATGCTGCTCACCACTCTCTAGCTCAGACCTCCACCAGCCCCTTTCCACCCTGGTCATCATGGTAGCCATCTTAAGAGCCTAGTTAGCATCGCATTTAAACGCAAACGAGGAACAAAATCTAGTTTAGTAGAATTCCTACTGCTATCCTGCTGTTCTTTCCCTACTACACAATGCATTAGAATTATTGTGCTTACTGCCATGGTCTACCTAGAAATGCATTTACAATGTTAAACGAAATTGTATATTTGACACAGAAATGCTGGTAGATGCACTGGTCCTGTTTTTCTTTACCACACGTACGCCTTAAAATAAATTGTGTTTACCTTCATTCTCCATTTTGAAAATCAAAAGCAACTATGCGCACAAAAGATTTTAAATAAACACTTTGAAGCATCAGGAGATCCTTTTACTCTACGTTTCTTTGCCGAGAACTCGATTAATTATACCTGGTGTCATATTCCATATGGAAATTCAGTAAAAGTGTAAAACATTAAAATACAAAAATGTGAACTAAACCCATGCTGGATAACGGTTCACAAAAGGGACACGGTATTCCTGGGTGTCTGGGTTAATGGGTTGTTTCGAGGACATATTTCGGTGGGCGGGGCTATTAGTTGGCATCGACGATGACACATCCTAGCAGAGGGGGGACCCACCGTGGAACCTTTTGTGGTTGCACGTAGGGTGACCAACTGGCATTGGTGCAAATTTAGGACGGTGAGTGTAAAAATTCAGGACAAAGGGTCAAAATTCAGGACACAAATTCAGGACAGGAGGTCAAAATTCAGGACAAAACTTCAGGACAATAGGTAAGTTTTACAGACACATCAGAGGAGGTCACGCAATAGTATCTAAGTAAGCCCAGCCATAGCCAAACATATCCAACCATTTGCAAACCTATCCATCATGTAGCCTTCCATCTATCATTTCACTCATCCATCCTTTCACTCATCTATCCATTTTCCATCCATCCACCCTTTCACCCTATCCATCTGTACACTCATCCATCCACTCTTCTACCCACCCATCCATTCACACATCCATCCAGCCATTTACCCTTTCACCCATCCTGCCATCCTTTCACTTACTCATCGATCCATCCACCCAGTCACTCATCCTTCCACCCATCCACCCTTTCAGTCATCCATCCAACAACCCTTTCTCACTCCATCGACCCTTTCACTTAGCCATCCTTCCTTCCATCCACCCACCCATCCATCTACTCATCCACTCATGAATCCATCCATTGACCCTATCACTCATCCATCCTTTCTCTCATCCATTTATCCTTTCACTCCTTCACTCATCTGTTCATCTTTTTGTCCATCTACCCTCCCTTTCACTCACTCATCCATCCTTACATCCGCCCTTTCACTCATCCGTCCATCCATTCAGCCTTGCACTTATCAATTCATCAATCCATCCATCCTTTCACTCATCCATCCACCCTTTTACCCATCCAGCTACCCTTTCACCCATACATCCAGCTATTTACCTTTACTCTCATCCATCCTTCCACTCACTCATCAATCCATCCATCCTCTCTCATTATCCATCTAGTCAATCTTTCATTCATCCATTCACCCTTTCACTAATTCATCCAGCCATCCACCCATCCCTTCACTTACTCACTCGCCCACCTTTTCATATTAATTTTGAACTGAGCCTTTTTTAGAAGAGGCCCATCAAGAACTTCACCCTCGCTGCAGGAGCCATTCCAGGACTGGGGCAGAAGCCACCCAGGGCGGAGACAAGATCCACAACAGGGGGGACAGGTGCCATCACAGGCGGGGGCGGGGGGGCAGGAGCCACCACATGGGGGGGCAGGAGCCATCACGGGGAGGGGGAGCAGGAGCCATCACAGGAGGGGGAACAGGATCCACCAGGGTGGGCACAGGGGTAGGCATGCAGTATTCTAGTATCATCTTGGTCTCTTCCAGGGTGGGGTAGGGCTGGGCACGGCAACAAGAAGACAGGCTCTCTTTCCAAAATGTTAGTTTTGCCATCCCCCACTGTGATGTACAGTACTTAAAGGAGATACTCCAAGAGAACTGATTTAACTGATTGTCCTCCATACTTTTTTAATCAGTGTGGGTGCGATTGTGCCATTTCTTTATTTTATTACATTATAACTGCATGTTTGAGGAACCGAGCTTTGCTTACAATTTAGTAACAGTAATTAAGCTCTGTGAAGAGAACCATGTGCTGCCTCGGTGTAATCAGGGCAGGTTCTACGATTTTTGGGGCCCTGGGCAGGAAGGAAATGTGTGAGGCTCCTCTAAATTGCAGAGACATGACGCATTCAGGGCTGTTTGCATCTGAATAGATGCCCCTGCTCCTGAAGCTTCAGCCCCTCCCTCTCAGTCACCTTCAGGCACCTCTTAACAGCTCATCAAGGGCTAAAGGTGTGAGGGTAGCCATCCCGCTGTGCCTCTCCAATGCTGCTGGGGATCTGAGCTTTGGTACTGCATCGGAGTCTGTTACACCCGACCTCCATAGCATCGGAGTCAAGAAGGAGGTGGGTGGAAGCTGTGCCGGCTTTAGGGTGGTGCGACCGGTGCCCGGTTAAAATTACGGACAAATGGCGTCCGTTAAAGAATCCTTCACGGACAACGGACAGACGGCCACAATTACGGACTGTCCGTGAAATTTACGGACGGTTGGTCACCCTAGTTGCACGGTGGTCTGCCGATCTATACGTCCGTTAGCTCTACACCTTTTGTCCGCCTCAGGAGGGATATGCAGGCAGAGGTCTGCGTGATGCACGGAGCCCAATCACGTTATTTCTGAGCCCACGAGCAGGGGGAATTCCTCCCGTCAGTTTTGTTTGTCCTCTCGTGGCCCTGTGCCAGACAGAGGACTAGGCATAATAATAAACACAGACAGCAAGCACACATTAGCAGAATAAAAAGCTGCAGACCAGCCGTCGTGGAACCCGCATCCTCACCGAAGGACCTCTCTACCCATGTAGCACTACAATAGCTAATGTATAAAGCAATGGGGTAGTATTGACGTCACTTTAAAAATGATGCATAGGCACTTGTAGTAACTGGTGTGGTCTTGCCAGCTAATGCACGCTATCCCCCATGCAAATAACACGGGCGGACAAAATATATCATTTTAAACAACACACAGATTTTAAATACAACATGTTTGCGGACTTTTTTTTTTTACCTCTACATACACCAGGCTCAAATAAAGGGTGAATTAATAGTGTGTTGATTAAGTGTGCTCGATTTTATGTAGCGCCGACATGCATGCAGGCTTTCTTAAGAACCCCAGCAAGTTGTCTAGTATCATGTGTGAATGCCTTTCTCATTGCTCGCTCATACTTTGCATTCTTGTAACTGTAGCCTGCATGATATGGACACATTAAGACTCCTGGCCTGTATATTCGGGGGAGGAGGGGTTAATAAGGTGGCAACTGTGCACGTAAATTATGTCCCGCCTCAGCTTTGATACCAAAATGAGCATGCCGATTTCCTCCTGTTAATTTTCTTTAACTAACATTATTCTGTAAGGCTGCGGTAAGGTGCAGTTTCTTGGGTGGGTTCATGGTTCTGTTTTGTGCTATCTGTCAGTGACCAAGCTTACTGTGGAAAAACAAACCCATGGTACTGCACACATTAGCTTGCTACTAGCCTCCATTCTTAAGCCCTGTGTTCTATTTGTTTTAAGCACAGAGGAATTTACTGAGCAAACTCACTTAAACAATACACTCGCTGCCTGGGTTCTGTGGATCCGCCTAAACTGCTGGAGCGGAGACTGCTTTCTCGTGGGGCGCTTTAGAAGTGAGTGGAAAAGAAATCCCCACGCTTTAAATGGGGATTTCAAATGCCATCGCCAGCTGTTAATGAGGGTGTCGGGCGGCTTTCAATACGTATAAGCGCAAGGTTCGCGGCCGACTGGGGCAGTGTTCTTGTTGGTTCACGTGGAGGCCCACACCGTCTATAGTCTAGCCTCGCTGTGACCCGAACTCTTCTCTATAGACTGCACCAGGAAACACGTCTTGAAGATAACCAAAAAAATTGCATTGTCTTTCCTGCCAGCTGCAGCAGAAGGGGTTGGTTTTCTTCCGTTGACCTGGCTGTTGCAAATTCAGCTTCCTGTCTACGGCAGTGTAGCGTGTTCTGGTAAAGTCATTGACGACTTGTACCGAATTATTGTTTGTTAGTCAAACCGATATGCTCACGCTCCCCACGTATCCACATGCAGCCCCGGTGGAGTCGTATTGGAACATTTTCAGAGTGATTAAGAGCAAATAATGTTACATCACAGAAGTCATATAGACTGAAAAATCCAAGCTTCATTCAAAGACAAGAAGCACGCAAGACGTCAGCGGTTCTTTCATTTAGTTGTTTCCCCCTGAAATGGATCCAAGAAACCGCAAGTTGTGCGCGCGCACGCGTGCCACAGCCAGACATGTGGTTTCAATTATCATGCCCGTGTCTGGACACGATAATTGAAACCACATGAAGGCCGGTGCGTGTAATAGACACCAATAGGCCGTGGGCGGAGCAAAGCGCCCGCCTTTGGCCTATTGCGTGCTCTCTTTTTAAAAAACACGAACGCAAAGCCCAATAGCGTGCCACAAAAGGAAAAGCACACACTTGTGCGTGTGCCATTCCTCGGTCAGCTTCTGAAACCACATTTTTACCTACTAAATGTCTCGCGCTGCGCGAGCAGTGCTGCGCACTGCAACGCGAGACGCAAGACCTAAAAACTGTTCAGTAATAGAAACCAGACACTTCATAATGATTGGCACTTCACAGACTGCAGACAAAAAGCATACTAAAAGTCATTGTATGTGAAATGGTGAAAATCTGCAAATATAGCATACTAGGAAATTTTGAAATTAGATAAAATTACACCTAACAAGAATCTCACAGGAAGTGGGCCTGCAGGGAAATTCGTAATTTAGCCAGAAGGAAGAACTGAGCAGAAGGCAGCAGAAGATACTAAGCCCTTTTGAAGTTCATGAAAAGGTCAAGTACTATTTATAGGGCGCCAAAATTAGTGGGTATCCAAAGGTCACTTGAAATACACCTTGTATTCACCTTGTTTGATGATATGAGCGTCATTTTGCTTGTAGATGCATCTTGGGATCACTGGAAAGGTTAATGTTAGAAAAACTTTTTTTATTTTACCACTGAGGTGGGGGCTTGTGAGAACCTGGTGTTTCCTCTATATTTTTCAGTGTTCCACTGCAGAGGTGCAACTAGGCCTGAACTTCTCGGGAGGGGTAAACTGGTCAACCAATGGAGATGGGACTAACACTTCAAACAATGTGTGGAGCAATACTTAGAGACAATACAAGAAAATAGTGTGATAAATTGTGCATTTTATACATATTGGTCAAACACAATCCAACAACCATGTTTTACTGGATTTGGCAATGTTTATAGACTATGGATAGTGATCTTTTAAAAGGAAATGAGTGATTTGACAACTAAAAAGCAACTTTTACAGTTTTCAGTACATAGCACTTTAGAAACAGTTTTTGCAACGTTATTTCAACACGTGTTTTTGCCAATTCCGTGGAACTTCAGTCTGTTAAATGACAAGAGCTCATGAACTATTTTTAATTTCATCTTCAGAAAGATGCTCTGATCTGACTGCTCACCAAAGGAATGTTTTTCAGTCTGCTCATCAGGACTTCCAATGTATGCTTGTTTGAGTCTGCACATCTCAGAACATTGAGCTAAGTGGGTTAACCCATCTGATTTCAGGATGAGACTAGTAAGTCTTGGGTTTGATTCCTAATACATCTTCCATTTCTCCTGAGATTGAATAGGTGACTGCCAATCAGTTTGCAATATTACTGCCCGTAAACTATTCTGTCGGGAATCTGAGCTATTCTAAAACAAAATAAAATAGCTGTTGGTAGCTCCCCACATTTAGTAGTTTCTCATATGAGATGACCGAGGAACATCCATGCAGGAAGCCACCAGGCCTAAATAACTGACAAAAGAGGCAGATGTCTTGAAATAACTTTGCAACAAACGATGCTCTAGCAAGCAAAGTTTACAAGTATACCTTCAAGCTCCAGAAGACACGTGGATGATGGGCAATGTCTTGCAAAGAGGTCACTCCACCAGGATCAGAAAATGTACCTCGTAAACGCATATGTTATAATAACAACAACCAGACTTTCGTTTCTGTACTGAAGCCAAAACCATTAAAGTATCAGTGTCCTTTTTAAATCCTGCCAGAGCAATTTTCATTATACAATGCAACATTTGCTATGAATTTCTACAAATTTCCTTGGAGAAGAATTTCCTTATTCTCTATAATGGTTTTCCATAAATGTATGTACAAATTATATCAATTAGCCGGGCCAAAGTAGAGAAAGGGCCAACCTTGAATAAAACACAAGAGAGACTCCAGCAGGGGCGGCTCCTCCATTAGGGTGGACGAGCGCCGCCCCACTGCTTTCTCGCAGTGTGAGAAGCAGAACCATAACATTTTATTTTAACTACCATTTTATGTTTCTGCTTTTCACACTACAAGAAAGCACAAGGCAGGGTATGCCTGGTTTGGGGCGGACGGGAGGGTATGCCTGGTTGGGGTCAGGCAGGTAGGAGGGTCAGGGAGGAGTGGCTTGCCCTCTGTTGTGGGCCCTGGCTGTTTGGTAGGCCCTCTGGTGCTGACCAAACCAGTCATGCACACTCTACATTTTCTCTATGTAGGCTGGAGAAAATGCCCGCCTACAGGCGCCCGGCTGGGCGCTTGGCGCTGTCCGCACTAATCACAATGCTGCCATTGCAGCATTGTGATTGGCTTACAGTATGACAACATGGTTGCTAGTTTATCATTGTAACACTGAAACCAGTAGTGCACAAAGTAATGTTTTCATTCTATATATCAGAGTTTGTTCTGCTCAATTTCTTCTAAAATTGCAACTGGCCCTAATTTTAGTGCCCAAGTGCATCCACCAAATATGTTGAAAATCTATATATGCAAGATATGAGTTGAGTTGGGCTGTTACTTATAAAGTTCAAAAATGCCCAAAGGCATCTTAGCACTGAACTACAACATCAGAAAAGATATAAAGAGAATCAATGAAACAGATTAATATTAACAGCCTTCCTAAACATACAATGGCCCTCTATTTTGTTCAGGCCAAGACAGAGTGCATTTTAAATATAGGAAACAACACAAGAGAATGAACATCTAGCTCTCTGCCCTCCCAAGCCTTTCTTAATTCAGGGACTAAGAGCAGAATGGAACAGCCTAAATGAAGGGATCGATTAGACTTGGAAGCAAACACATAAGCAGCATGGCATCTGTTTCATTATAGGCTCTGTTTGGCAAAGGAGACTGCCTTATAATGGAGCCTTCTAGAAACTGCCAACCACCAGTGAAGCTTTCGGCAATCCCTGGAGAACCAATCAAATTTCCTGACATTCATGACAATTCTCTCTGCCATATACTGAAAGCCTTGAAGTCTGTAAATAGCTGACTGAAGAAGGCCAGCACAGCAAGAATTGGCATAGTGCTGTCTAGAAATGATGGGGACATTAACAACACAACCATGCAAGTGGCACAGAATAAAAAGAATGGTTCTCTACAAATCTTCACTGGAAGGTAACAGGATGCCGCATCTGGAACAGGTAGGTGGAAATGTATAAATATATTCTAGTTTGACACAGGGCCATTGTCAATGCCTGAACCAGGTCTTGAACTAATCCTACACGCATTAAGTAACTGCAACTCTTTCAAGATGTTCAGGAAGCTGGTGAGCTAGAGCGTTTTTAGTGACTGCTGGTAAAGGAAATATGAGCCCGGGGTTAGCTTCTAAGCTGGGGATAAATTTGACTTCTTTAAAAGGGGTTTGACAGCTTCTTTCTTCCATCCACGAGGGAAAGTGCCAGATGAACACCGGTGTTAAGAATGAAGGTAAAAGCAGGTGTAATTACTGCAGATAAAGTTTTAGAGTCCTGTCTGGGAATCTTGAGTTTAGAGAGGAAGGCCAGGAGAAAACCTCCTCCTCTTCCCTAATCATTAGGACAACTGTGAGAGGAGCGGCAAACAAGGGAGAAGGCTTGCAATAGTGCTGCATGCCACAGAATGAAACCAGAAGATGGGTAATACAATCATGAGTTATTTTGATCTTCTCGTAGCAATAAAGACCAAATTGTGACAAGCAACTTGGGACGGGAAACAGTCATTTCGACGAAAGGCAAGTTAGTAAGATTGGAGACGTCCTGGAAAAGAGCCTCAGAAATAGAATCTGCAATAAAAGAAAATAGATCTTAATAGCTGTAAGACAGTTCATATGAAATGACTTGGTGACATTTATGTGGCTTTTTCAAAGTCTGAGCATGTAAGTTTATTTTTTGATGAATGCAAAATAGTCTCTTTTCAGATACAAAGGTGGAGGGTTTGCCGCCATGTTTCACTTTTCCTAGTTCGTAAATGCCTAACTAAGCTACCACCAGCCTGTTTAACTCTTTAAATAACAATGCTTTGCTGTAATGTTGGTGTTTTCTTTAACACTATGTACCGCATGCTGGCAGTTTCAAGGCACCAAGAGCAAAGACAGACATGAAAGTAAGGGCCTCATTTGAGTTTGGTGGAGCTAAAGTAACACCATATCTCTGTTGGGTTTCCACCGCATTACTTGGAGGTGGCAGAAGGGACATGTGTAAACTGGTTGACTTTGTTGGATCTGCTGTGCAAAGCTCTGACCTGGTCCCTCATCTGCCCAGAGGTCGCCAAGCCACAATATAGCTAGTCCCAACCTGTCTATGGCAGGACCACCATGACTCATTTCCCCTTCCCAAGGCATGGTGCTTGAAGGCAGGGTCAATATAGAATTGCCCCTACTCGCCGGAAGAAAGCTGCCTGCCCTGCAGACACCTGCGTTTTGTATTGAGAAAACAAACTCCTGTGTTAGGAGTTTATTTCTCTGTACAAATAAGTTGGCTGAGGAGGTGCTTTAAAATGATGCCCACTCAGCAAGCCTGCTGTTCTCTGAAGGGGTCCCATAGCTGCCCTCACAGCCCAGAAATCCTGTCCAGAAAGGTATAGATATCTAAATAGGGTGGAAGGTCCTCTGCCTGAGGGGTGGAGGCCACGGGCTTATCCCCCCTAGCAGATAAGATGACTTTTCACCAGGCTTTAAATGTCTCCCTAAGTATGCTCTACACGGTTATAGCAGGCAGGACATTTGACATATCAGATGAGTATAGTGGTCTTTATGTATCTGCAATATCTACGCATGATCTTGATTAGCCATTTAGCAACTCTCTACGATGTTATCTTATCTTAGCAGAGGAGGAAAAACAGACTGGTGACTGCAGGAAAACGAACAGTAGAGGTGTGCCCGTCACTCCTGCCCACACACGCACACACACATACATAAACACACACATACCTCCACTCTTCACACTCTAAACCCCACATACCTTTCCGTTTATATTATGTAATTGCATTGCAAGGGCAAATACAGAGATGGAGATTTATAAGAGGCTATGAGGTTAGTTAGAGAAATGGGCAAACTATAGAGGGGGGCTTAGTGACACCCAAACAGAGACAAATATCGGAAGCTCTGCGTATCAGTATGCTAGAAGCACAAAGAAAGATTTGGAGACTAAGGTCTTGAATCCAAGTTATGTAGAATTCGGGTGATATTTATACATGGTAATTACTGCTACCCAGGGGTGGGGTATTTAATGGGTAACATAATGACCTTCTTCACTTCAGAATAAAGCTTAGCAGGTGGAGTCAGAGTTTACTATTTAAATTACTGCATGTTTTGTATTTATCTCTTAGCATTTTATCCTACTAGATTTCATCAAGATTTTTCTTTTGAAATCTGTCAGGAAAAAATTCCAAAACGTGGTAATTGATGCACAACGACAGAGTTCCGATCTATGTGCAAACATCCATTTGAGCATGGATTGGAATTTAAAACAGAACTTGGAATCGGGTGTATAATTTTTATCAAAAAACAACCGTACCTGAACGGATATTGCCGTTCTATATGTGCCCCTAGCTCAGTCGGAAGGGACAGTGGGCCCGATTCAGAGAACTAACTTAAGACAAAATCCTAAACGTACTACCATTTTCGCATTCACAGAAGGTACTTACTCATTTTGGTATTCACAGAAGACACTTACTCATTTCGGTATTCACAGAAGTTAGGAGTCCTAAGTTTAGGACTCCTAAATGCCTTCTGTGAATACCGAAAGTCTTAAAATTAGGATTTTTCTCAGTTTAGGAGTCCTAAACTTAGGAGTCCTAACTTTACTACTACTAAATTGAGAAAAATCCTTATTTTAAGACTTTCGGTATTCACAGAAGGCATTTAGGAGTCCTAAACTTAGGAGTCCTAACTATACTACCACTAAACTGAGAAAAATCCTAATTTTAAGACTTTCGGTATTCACAGAAGGCATTTAGGAGTCCTAAACTTAGGAGTCCTAACTATACTACTACTAAACTGAGAAAAATCCTAATTTTAAGACTTTCGGTATTCACAGAAGGCATTTAGGAGTCCTAAAGTTAGGACTCCTAACTTCTGTGAATACCGAAATGAGTAAGTGCCTTCTGTGAATACCGAAATGAGTAAGTGCCTTCTGTGAATACCAAAATGGTAGTAAGTTTAGGATTTTGTCTTAAGTTAGTTCTGTGAATCGGGCCCTCTGTCTCCTGTTCTGTGAAGCTAAGGTAGAGACAGGCAGTGAAAGAAGAAACAAGTCTTCTTGTCAGGATCCCTGCTACCTCAAGGAAATGTAAATGTACGCAATTGATTAATCAGCAGATCTAGAAATTGCTCTGAAGCCAGTGTTTGACTTTAATTGATGGAGTCATTTGAAGCTCCATGGCGACAAAGATTTATTCTTTTTTACACTAATGTAAGGGTGCTATCAGCTGAGCGTTAAACTGTGTTCCTATATGAAAACCTATTAAAAAAAGATTTGCACTAAGTACAGTCTGATTGTGCATTGCGAAAAATATATTTTTATCATACTCATTTTATCTTAAACACTAAGGGCGTGATTTAGAGTTTGACTGACAGGGTACTCGGTCACAAACGCAATGAAGAAGCCTGTGTGCCAAACTCTTTATCCACCTGCCTTATTTAGAGAATGGCAGATCATGAAGATTCCATAGATGGAGACCCTGTTGACTCCGTTGATGCAAAGTTTCCTCGAATTACCTAACAGAGTAGGGGGTGTCAGAGGAATGGCATTACACCCCCCACCCAATCTAGGGGGGATGGTGTGCTGCCCTTATTTTCTGTCTATCACCACCAGGAAAATCCTGGATGTGAGGGGCAGAAAAAACCAATAATGATCCCCTCACCCTAGGAGAGATCCCTCAAGGTATGGGGTGTCATTAAAAAGCAAACTCCCACCTTTGGCGTGTGTTTTAAAAAAAACAAAAAAAACAAAAAAGTTTGGTGGACAGTCTTCAAAATTGATGAAGGCAGTCAACCAAAACTCTTTTCACCTTGTAAGAACCGCTGTGACAGCGGATCGCCTTCAAGGTACAGAGTTGACCACTGAACAGGTGGTCATCTCCATATGTAAAGGATTTGAGTCTGTCAAGTTGGAGGAGTCAATGCCCTCCGCCATCTTGGCGGATGGAGCATCGTCAGTCAAACTTCCAGTCAGGCTGTCAAATCCTTTGTACATTTTGCTGTAGCCTAAGTTATACTGTGTGTGATACAATTTTAAAAGGATGACTTTCACAATCACAGTGCCTTCATCGTAGGCTGGGACTACATGGCATTATAAATACATATGTCACGTTTCCCTTGTGCACCTACCAGGACTCAGTTCTGTGACGGTCTGGTGGCACACACAGACACTTGCAGTGACCACATTAACCAACTGAGTTGTCATAAAATAAAAGAATGCATTTCGCATAGATTACTTTAAATTGGATTCATTTTTCATTGAAATCTTATGCACTATATTTGATATGGATTTACCTGAAGGTGAAAGGCCAGCAAAACAGTGTCGAATAATGTGTTGTTTTTTAGCCATAACTCTGCCACTGCCCACACTGCACTTAGAGTCAGCTTCCTTAGTTTTTGTGCACTTCTGCCTCTGACAAAATGCTTTACACGAGGCTGTCCTTGAGGCCCATAGCCACCCTAGTGCAGCACACATCCCCTTAAGAACTCTGTGTGTGTGTGTCCTGGAAGCTGCTGCAGCCACGGCTGAAAAACACAATAGGATGGGGCGAAGCCCAATGGGGATTGCACCCCTGCCCATTGGTGCTTTACTGCAGTACTGATTTAGCACAAACTGCTACAACAATGACACATATCAAGAAGTTTGCTTCTTGTGGCTGGTAGTTAATTGGAACAAGACTAGGCTTGTCCCCTTACATCCTAGGGGATATAGGCGTCTGGGTCGAGATTGCTTGAATGTACCTGAATACACAAAGTATCAAGTACCTTGGGGTGCAACTTTCCCCTTTAGAGGAAATTGTGCAAAGCGATAATTTATCCTGACTGACAACATTTATTCGTAGAGGCACGCAAAGCTGGGTGTAGGAAATTGGGTTATTAGTTGAGGGGGAAAGTACCCATTACAAGTAATGTTTACAATCTTTGTCAGAGTGAACCACTATAGCAAAAAGCACACACAATTAACTTAGAGGCAATGTGTTAAGTATTTATGAAGTAGTAAAACAGCAATAAAGTAGTAACACAAAATAATAGAAATCTCCAAATAAATTAGACAAATAGAATAACATTTTGTAAACAAAATGACAAAATTCCAATAATGGGAACCAAAGATATGAATTTTAAATAGTATAATTAGAAATAGCGCTAAGAAGCACAAAGTGCAAAGTCATGATTGCAGTAAAACAGAACCTATCTTCAATTTGATGTGGACCGTAACAGAGCATGGGTCAGATCCACAACCCAGGTTCACATTCTGCCTTTAGTACTAATCGTCCCAATCCACCACTCAAATCCACTTCTAAAGCCCCCCAGGACCTTAGGGGATGCATTTAAAGATTAACAGGGTATCAGGCAGAGCCCAGCCCAAGGTATGATTGCCACTGTTCAGATAGCCATTTGCAGTAAAGTCCTCTTGTACCTTGATGCTTCCTTGTATCTTGAACAGGCCCCTGTTGGCCCCTTTCACCTCCCAGGACTATTTATGGAGATGCACCAAAGGCTAGCCTCTCGGGACCCGTCTGCGCCTGGATTGCGCCTAGTGCCAGGAACCTTGGCTGTCT
This sequence comes from Triturus cristatus, assembly GCF_964204655.1. NCBI lineage: Eukaryota > Metazoa > Chordata > Amphibia > Caudata > Salamandridae > Triturus > Triturus cristatus. The sequence goes on from NC_140584.1 coordinate 605,134,715, forward strand.
TGCCATCCAACGCTACACAACCTCCGAGCTCCAAGCCCTAGACCTCAGAGGTCACAACTACAACTGAGAGATACATGGAAGGACCCCTCGCCTGCCACCAATGCTGGTTCACCTGCAATACTGAAGCCCTCGTCGCACCTACACAGCCAACCTCCAACCCTGCGGAAAAACTCCAGTGCATTCTGCTCAACGCCGATCCTTCTGCATGCATGCCAAAAAAGTCTGTTAGACCATCACCACCTCCACCCCGACGTGATGTTCATCAGAGAGATCTGACTCACACCGTCCTCAACCCCCGACATTGCGACCGCAGCTGTCAGGACTACTGCAGACAATGAACGTTCTCTTTGTTTCATAAGTGCCAAACAACCTCTTGCAATCAGAAAAGACAGGAGAAGTCTGACCTGGAGCGAGGCTTGGAAAGCGGGGAACTCCAAGATGGCCGACGCTCCGGATGAAGTGACATTCTAGTCTTTTGGAGTTCGTCTCAGAATTCTATGTGAAGCGCTCAACTTAGAATGTTGGCGCACTTCACCTGAATTCGAGACCTTAGCGGCAGCGTTTTCCCCATTTTCTGAGTTAGTTGTAGTCAGGGGTTTCCCTCTTCTAGTTTTTCACTTTCAACTCTTGTGCCCGTAGTCTAAGACCGTCAATTGAGGATTTCCAGTAAATAATTCTGTGCGCAATATCTGAAGGTAGCGTTCATTTCGCTTGAGAAGAAAATTCAACTGAAGAATATTGCGTGGCTACAAAAGTCTGCCTGCCACTACTAAGAATAAGACGTTACAACAGAAGGAGCATCAAGGAAAAGTCAAAAGAAGCGAAGACGGAGAGAGAGTATAGACGTGAATTTACTGGCTCCTCTGCAAGCTAAGCTAAGTCTTGACTGACTGAATTATTTATTAAGCGCGCTATTGCCGAGGCGTCTTGGCGCTGAGGTGTGTGTGGGAAGTGCAGCATTAGCAGATCTAGGTTTTTGCAAAAAGCCAGGTTTTCAACGTTTTCCTGAATAGAGTCCTGTTAGGCTGTTGTCGCATCTGTGTAGGGAGGGAGTTCCAAAGCTAAGCCGCTTGGAACGAAAAGCCTTTTCCTCCCCATCTGACTCTTCTTGTCTTGGGGAGACATACCAACCCCATATTTGCGGACCTAAGAGAGCGTGCTGGTACGTATCGAGGGAAGAGGAGACTAAGATCCACTGCTCCTCCTCCATATAGAGCTTTGTGCACCAAGCAGAGGGCCTTAAAGTCCACTCGCCGTGGAACTGGAAGCCAATGTAACTGCTTTATACAGCTGAATCTCGGATGATGTTTAGGTAAGTCCAGCAATATTCGAGCAGCCGCATTCTGTAGTGACTGAAGTTTTGAGAACTGTATTGCGCCAGCTCCCAGATACAGGTTGTTACAGCAATCGACTCTCGACAGAACCAAGGCTCCTACTACCATTTTCCTTAGTGAAAAAGGTATGTAAGGAAGTTTTTTTCGTAGAACCTTCATCGTAAAAAAGCAAGCCGAGGTAACTTGGTTGATTTGTGGGGCAAACGTTAAGTTTTTGTCAATCAGGAAACCCAAGTTCCTAACTTTAGACGTAGGGACAGGGCAAGTGCCAGCTTCGGGGGGCCACCAAAGTTGGCTCCATACTGAGGGTTTCTGACCAAACTCAACAACCTCGATTTTTTCCTGTGTTGAGCTTCAGAAAATTAGAATTCATCCAAGCCATCAGCGCCGTGAGACAATTACGGAATAGTTCAGCTGTTATGTCCACATTTTGAGTGAGTGACACCACAAGCTAGGTGTCATACGCATATGACACTAGCGTCAGATCATGATCTTTTATTAGTCTAGCTAGTGGTGTGACGTATAGGTGGAACATTGTCGGGGACAAGGCTGATCCCTGAGGGACTCCATATGGGAGGTAGAATTCTCCTGACTGAAGACCCTCCCAATGAATTAGTTGTACCCTGAAGACCAGAAAGGACGTAAGACGAGTTAGAGCTGTGTCCTTGATACCCGCTGCTTCCAACCGCCGTAGCAACACCATATGGTTTAAGGTGTCGAAAGCAGCAGTTAAGGCGAGCAGGATAAGAACAGCCCTACCCTCTCCATCCATCACCTTCCGGATCTCTTCTGTTGCCATTATCAGTGCTGACTCCGTTGAATGTCGTGATCTAAAGCCATGCTGTGTGGAGTCCAGGATGTTGTTGGAATCCAGATTCATGGCTTTCTCCAAGATTTCGGAGGGCAACGGGAGGCAAGATATGGGACGATAGTGCTTGGTCTCCTGGGGATCTAGTGTATCTTTCTTTAGGATAGGTCTGATACAGGACTTTTGCCAGAGCTGTGGAAAGACCCCTGAGCTCGTGATCTCATTAAGGAGGGGGGTCAGAGACGCACTGACCTCCTCCGGAGCCAGATGTAAAATGTAGGGGGGGCATGGATCTACTGATTATTAATTAAATCATAATGATAAACAATACGTTGATTATTCTAAACAGAAAAGAATAAGCTGAAACAGATACAATTCACTGGACAATAAGATAGAAGTGAAAAATAGAAGAGAAGCAGAAGCTGAGGGTTATAATGGTATGTTATACTTAGTTTTTGAATAGAGAATAGAAAAGAGATAGTAGAGGTTAGGATTCATGAGTGTTGTCATTATTTAGCCTCCTGAGTGCCCAAACCAGAAGCAAGTGTTGCTGAAGGAAGATTGGAACAGAAGGCAGAGAACCATTGGCAGTCTCTTCTCTCTTGTTTATCATTTTATCCAATCCCCCTGCCCCCTCTTGGAGAGACATTTGGTGCATCTTTCTCACAGTGGTGCGCTGGTGGTTCCCAGAGGTGGCATCGGGAGAAGGCATCTCTGTTCCTGCGCAAGTACTATAGAAGTGGCCCTGACAGCAGCACACCACGGCTGCAAGATGATATACAGAGACTGCACCAACAAACAAGAAGGAGGTATCGCAATCATCCACAAGGAGACCCTTCAATGCATCATCACGGAAGACGACATCTCATCAATCATTGAAAACCTAAATTTCCTAATCCAGATCGATGAAAACACATCCATCAAGGGGACCCTTGCCTATAGACCCCTTGGTCCCAGCCCCGACTTCAGTGAAGCCATTACTGAACTCATCGCTTCCCTGACAATTGACTCTGAGCACTACATCTTCCTCAGCGACCTCAACTTCCACCTCGATGACCCCAATGACACCAACTCCACTAACCTCCTTGAAAGCATGAGCAACAATGGACTCATGCAACTGGTCACAGGCCCCACACACTGTGCAGTACACACACTCAAACCAATCTTTACAGCCAGTGACAGAATCAAATTCAGCCATGCCACAGAACTCACCTAAACAGACCACAGCATTGTCAACTTCGCACTTGCAGGCTCACCACAACCCAGCCACTCTCCTGGCCTCCGCAAATGGAATAAAACATCGAGACCCAATGGACTACCACCCTCAACACCACCAGAGCCTACAACACCAGTAACCTGGAGCTAGCTGTCCAAAACTTCTCCGACTGAATCTCCAATTTTACCAACACCATTGCCCTCATGAGAACACATCAGCACTACTAGCAAACACGCCAGCTGGTTCACCCCGGAACTTCAGACCTCCAAATGCAAGTGCAAGCGACTGGCGTGACATTGGTACCCCAGTAGGAACCCCCTCAGTTCTCACCACCTTAAAATTCGCCCACAGAAAATACCACCACCGCCTCAAAGAAACCAAGAAGACATCCTAACCATCTGCATCGAAGCTAGCACCAAGCATACAAAACAACTCGCCAGCATTTTCAGAGAAATCTCCTGCCTGTCTGCCACTGAGATCACGATCCGCCCCTTCCCATACCCTCTGCGACTCTCTGGTGGACCATTTCCATGACAAGATAGCAGACATCTAGAGCAACTTTGACCCACAGCCAACTGACCTCATCCTCCTCCGGACACACACTGAAAACTCCCAGAGCCACCTCTCCAATTGAACACCGCTCACCATGCCAATCGCAACAGTAACCATGACCTCCATTCACTCCAGAGCACCAACAGACCCCTGCCACCACCATGCCTTTAACCTGGGACAGAAGAAAATCGACAGCACACTCACTAGCATATTCAACACATCCACCATCTCTGCCACTTCCCTGATGCCTGGAAACACACAGAGGTTAAACCCCTCCTGAAGAAACCATCCACCGACCCCCAGCTCATCTTCAGAAGGATTGCCTCTCAATGGGACAACACATGGTGGCCCACTGCACTTGGACCCATTCCTACCCTCACCAACCACGACCGCAACCTCTGTATCGTCCTGGACAGCGATCTCTCCATGAAGCGCCAGGACTACGCAGTAGCCTCCTCCTGCATCCACACCCTCCGCATGCTTTGTAAGATTTTAAGGTGGATCCCCGTCAACACCAGGGAAACAGTGACTCAAGCCCTTGTTACCAGCCGAATGGACTATGGAAATGCACTCTATGCCGAAACCACCACCCATCTGCTCAATTGATTATAGACTACACAGAACCTCAGCCTCAGCCAAACTCATCCTCAACCTGACCTAAACGGAGCAACAACAACCCCCACCTCAGAAGCCTCCACTGGCTCCCAGTCCAGAAGAAATGCCAATTCAAGCTGCTGACCCACACCTACAAAGCCCTCCACAAAGGTGGACCTTCCTACATCAACCACTGCCTGACCTTCCATCAGCTGACCAGACAACTCCGATCCACCTCCCTCACCCTCATACACATCCCTTGCATCTATCAGAGCCGCAGTTGAGGTAGGTCTTTCCCCTTCCTAGCTGCCAAGTCCTGGAATGACCACTCCCTCCACCTCAGACCCTCCCCCTCACTTACCGGCTTCACGAAAGAACTCAAGACCTGGCTCTTTTTACTAAGGCTACCATACCTCAGCGCCTGGACACCCCCTGGGGCTATAAGCCGAACTTTATAAATACTGATTGATTGATTGATTGATTTATTAAGCCATATGGCCCTTGGTGTCCACTTATTTGTCCTGGCTAGAAATGGGAGAGCAGGCCCAGTTCTCTAGTGCTCTTCCCAGGTCTCAGCCAAGAGGTTTAGTCCTCTTCTGACCTTCTACAGGTGCATGAGTCTGCTGGTGTGTATATCTGGAGATGCCACATTTATGAGCATGAGCTAGTGGGTGTCAATGATGTTTGTGGAAGCCCTAACCAATGGGTTAAAGCTTCCTGGGGCTAACCCTACCCACTTTGGGCATTTTCAAGATGGCTGAAGTCTTTGGCTACACAAAACTTGGGTTC